>NC_141671.1:94661227-95093727 GCF_028749965.1 Puma concolor | reverse complement strand
GTGGTGTCATATATAGTAAACGTTCAATAAAAGTTAGTTTATATTAGTTATTCTGCCCAAATATCTAATCTGTTTAATTGTGTATCAGATTGTTTTACCTATAAATATATGGAACTTATATTTGATTTGATATTTATTGGGTAAACATATTTCTTAGATGATTTGGCCATGTACATACAACTCTCTTTATGATATTAGGTGTTAGTTAATCATGTGGATCTCTTTGAAATATTATTGGTGGGATGGGACTAATTAATTTCTTTATGACTACTCTCCTACAGTCATTATGCATTTGGCATACATTTTAAAATTTAAATGCTTCTTTATTTTACTGTTAAGCTCTCTAAGAATTAGTAGACTTGCATTATAGGAACAGTGTTAAATAAAGAAAAATGTGTACAAGAAATTTGCCTATAGCACTACCCATCCAAGCCAAAAATCCTTATATACTTTTGTCCTTCAGTGTCACAAAGACTCTGTGAGTAAAGAAATTTACTTTGTTCAGATTTACAAAAGTAATAAGTAATGAAGCCAGGATTTGGACACATTTATATTGTCTTTAAGTTAATACCATTTCTTTTATGCTGTGGAGTCTCTCCTTTGATTTAAAAATACTGGCTGCCTTTCAGTGCTAGATAGTACTTGAAAATATTGACAGTGAATAAATGTCACAGTTCTCTCCTGGTTGTTACCTACTTCAGAATGACATAGAATGATAAATATACTTCTGGGTTGTTAATTTTAAGGTGAGTTACAAAGTATAAATATACAGGATACCCAGCTACTTTAAAAGCATGTCACATTTCCTGTTTAACTCATGGTGGTTAGTGCACGTGTGTGTGTACGTGTGTGTGTGGGTGTGTGTGGGTGTATGGGTGGAAATGAGGCACACATGCAGATGTGAATGGTCAGTTTACATAATGCCACTCATGAGGATTGTCTGAGGATCACTCTCGTTGGTCTAGACACCCAAGGAAAGATATGGTGTTGTTCTTTGGCACAAGGCACATCACCATCCTGTAGCAGCATGAAGAAGATCAGGAGACACAGGAGATGCACAGGGAGCTCTGAGTAATGGATCAAGGACTGTTAATGCCTAGTTCAACATCTCAGCACAAAATAAAGTATAGAGATAAAAAAAACTTTGTTATATATCCAGGATGCATCTTTTAATTTTTTGCATGAATAATAATATATTCTGGTTATGAACTTGGTTCTGTCTTATAACAGGGTTTAGGTGGTCACCTGTGGGTCAGTCTTTTCAAAAGAACTTCTCCCATTTAGCACTTTGCTAATGCCAGTGGCACAAGCTTCTGAAAGAGCATTTGAAAGACAAGCAAGGAACATTAGGATTCCTTTTTCCTAGTACCACTGTGTTAGAAAGTGAGAATTAGAGGTGTCTAGAACATGTAGAAGTCAAAGAGTGGAGAGAGGGAGCCTGTCTAGTGATAGCGACCACTTGAACTCTAATAACAGGAACCATTTATTGGGCTTGCACTAGTTGCTTTCACCGTCCTAGGTGCCACCTCTATATTATTTTACAAATTTGATTCTCACAAACAATCTCCTAAGCAGATATTATTTCTCTTTTTCTTTTTCTTTTTTTCCTAATAGGCTAACCAGGCAATTGAGGCTTGATTTAACTACAGTGAAAACTAGGCTCACCATGATACTGGCAGCTATAGTATATTAGCTCTGTGATGCTTTCACAGAACAAGTGTAAATGTTTGACTCAAACCAAAGCACCCCTTGCCCTCTTTTAATTTGGTTCCTCTGTGAATTTAAATCAAGTTTAGATTTTAAAATACCAGTGAAAATGTTCATATACCGTTTTCAATTGCATGCAAGATCAGTGTTATTTGCCTCTCTACCCAAAACAATTGAACAATACAAATGCTAATTATGACCAAATGGCCAAAATTTATGGAGAATCTATTATATGCCTGATCTAGCAGGAAAAGCTTCACATTCTTTATTTCATTTAATGCTCATGATGACACTATGAAACTGAGTTTGTATAAATTAGGAAACTTGCCTAAAGTCATGGATCTAAGAAGTTTTACTATTTGGGGCTTAACTTTCACATGATTTGTCAGCACTGCTGAAATCTGTATGCCAACATAATTATGATGTTTCCAACAAACAGAAAAATATACATTGTGAAATACTATCATAAATTAAAGTACTATTTGCTTTCAACATGTAATGTTCAGTTTCATCTAATTTGGATATATCTTCTTATTTATGTTTTTCATTGTCCCAATCTGTTATCTTACTCTCTGACCTCTCTTCTTTATGGCCACTCATTTATGGATCTATGCACCTGGATTTAATTATTGTCTTCTGTGTCTCTCAGTGTCACAGCCTTGGAAAGCTCATCTGTGATTATATTTTAAACTGTCACATGTAGAAGACTCCTACTTCTAGCACTCCTTTCACATCTTGTTTTTGCTTGTCTTTGACTTTTATTTATGGCGTCTTGCCACCAGGTCTGAAAATGAAACTAACGTGTTGTGAAATTGTAGCTCTCCACTAAGGAGCTCTTGTGTTCAACTCTTCACTCCTGATATTTGCACCACCCTTGTTTTCCTCAACTTCGGGGCTTAAATGCTCAGAATGAGTTCTCTCTCTCTCTCTCTTTCTCTAGCTCCTCTTGGTTTAAAACCTAGTAACTAACCTTGTATAGTCCATTTATTCTCTAAATGCTTGGCTTATTGCAAAAGGTCTGTGTCAAGATTGCCTGTCATGGTGCTCTTCCTACTAGGAATGAGGGGTATTTCCAATTAGTTTGTGTATCCATGGGCTCGTATATTTCTGAGGTGGGTTTTAGCATCTCTTATATACTATTTTATGTGTGGGTAGTTCTAAGTTATATATATCTTATTATATAATCTTGTTCACATAAAATAAGTGGGTGGTAATAGAATAATTCTGGTATAATAATGTCTCTCAGTACTTTGAACACTTTCTGAGTTGTATATCCCAAATTACATAATCATATGTAAAAATTAGTTTTAGTGTTATGACACCAGATAATTTTTGAAAACTTTCCCATTCATTGAGGTGAACAGATTTAGAAACACTTAAATAGTAGAAAAGTTTTATTACACCTGCATTAGAGTCTATTATTTTCTCTATCTCTAGAAAGCATATCCAAGATTTTTTCTTAACCTGGGCTTAATAAAATATTAATTTTACTTATTATTCTTTCATTTAGAGGCACATTCTTTTACACAGAAGAGTTGGAAAACATTTGTATCTTGCATTCATATCTTAGGTTTTCGTCAAAGTTTTCATCAAAGCTGAAGATTTGCCCATACAATTTATGAAAACTACCTTCCGTATAACCTAATGTGAAACTCCACTCTTTATTGTCAAACCAGTGAGGCAGATTGTCAAATCAAACTTACTCACTTTTAGGACAAACATCTTTGCACATACTTTTATTCAAAAACTTTTTATGGGGCACCTAGGTGGGTCAGTTGGTTAAGCGTCCAACTTTGGCTCAAGTCATGATCTTGCGGTCTGTGGGTTCGAGCCCCGTGTCAGGCTCTGTGCTGACATCTCGGAGCCTGGAGTCGGCTTCGGATTCTGTGTCTCCCTCTCTGCCTCTCCCCCAGTCATGCTATCTCTCTCTCTCTCTCTCTCAAAAATTAATAAACTTAAAAAAACTTATTACATGTCCCCAATATTTATCTCACATCTGAATTCAAAGTATAGGTAGATAGACATATAAATAGGAAAAAAACACAATGTCTTTAACAACTTTATTGAGGTATGTTTTACATATATAAGAGATTCATCCATTTTAAATGTATAATTCAATGGCTTTTAGTAACTTTACCAAGTAGTGCAGCCATTACCGTAAATCCATTTCAGGACATTTTCACACCCCTCCCCTATAAAATGCCTCATGCCCATATGCAGTTGCTACTCTAACTAGTTCGTTGTTTCCAGTTTTTAGCTATTATGGCTACTACTGCTATGAATCTTACATGTAACCTAATTTGAGTACAAATCTTTGTGTGGGCATGTGTTTTCATTTATCTTGGATACTTACCTCTGAGTGGAATTACTAGGCTTATATGGTAGTTTTATGCTTAACATTTTGAGAACTGCCAAATTGTTTCCTAATGGGACTGCACCATTTTACATACCTACCAACACTTTATTATTATTTTTTGTTTATTTGAGTAATGTTTATTACTCAACATGCTTGCCAACTTTTGATATTTTCTGCCTTATTTATTGCAGCCATCTTAGTAGATATGGAATGCTATCCCATTTTGGTTTTAATTTGTATTTCCCTGGTGATTAATGATATTTAACATCTTTTCATGTGTTAGTTATTAATATATCTTCTTTTATAAATGTTCACATCTTTTGCCCATTTTTATTAGGTTACCTTTTAAAATATTTTAAGCTTATTGAAAGAGACAGAGAGAGAGAGAGAGAAAGGGGGGGTGGGCAAAGAAAGAGGGAAAGAGAGAGAATCCCAGGCAGGCTCCACACTGTCAGTGCAAAGCCTGATGAGGGGCTCAAACTCACAAACCATGAGATCATGACCTGGGCCAAAGTCAGATGGTCTGAGCCACCCACGTTCAGCAGTAGTAGATCTTTGTAAAGTTTTGGTATATTTTTTATTAGACATGTGCTTTGCAGATATTTTCTCCCTATATTCATATTTGGCCCCATGTTTATTTTCTTTCTTTATAAGTTATGAAGACTACTATAATATAAGTTGCCTAAGTAAAGACCTTAAAAAAAACAGATCTTCTCTCTTGAATAATTATCATAACTGTGGAAGATCTTAAAATGAAAATATAAACATTAATGCATTGGTCTCCTGTCATGCTTACCTAGTATATCTTACTCTAAACACATATGAACTATTATATGTGGTTGCAAATCAAGGAGTGTTCCAGGAGAAGTGCTTGACATATAAGCCCCAACACTTATTATTTAAATGTGAATAGACTTGTTTGCTTCTTAATTTGTTAGCATAAGGTATGCAATTATGGATTAGAAAACAAAAGTTGAAAAGATGCTTTTCATATTGAAAAGCTCTGAAAGCTTGTTTCATATTGTTTAACAGCAATATTATATAGTTTAATGTTTCACCAGTGTTTGCTACATTGTTCTGTTTTTAAGGGTACTCCTAAACAAGCCATATGGAGGAGTTAGAAAATGGTTCAAACTTCCATTAAGCATTTACTGTGACTGTAACTGCCTATCCATTTATTTTCCTAAAAGTGTATGCTTATAATGTGGTAATCTTCCTCCTACTACAAAACATATTAGTTATGTGTGTGTGTGTGTGTGTGTGTGTGTGTGCGCGCGCGCGTATGCGCGTGTGTGTGAGCACATGCACTCTATCTGGAATTTGTATAGTGTTCAATATGCGTGCATTTTAATATTCATTTTTGTTAAGGCAACATAAAAAATATAGCACCAAATGTGACTTATTCTAAAAGTAGCTTTAATGTGTTAAATATAACCTAATTAAAATTATCTTTAGCATTGAATATCATCTACAGATAATTTGGTATTGAATAAGGTGCCATTTAACATTTTTCCTTTCTATTAAGAAAAGTACATGCGGGGCGCCTGGGTGGCGCAGTCGGTTAAGCGTCCGACTTCAGCCAGGTCACTATCTCGCGGTCCGTGAGTTCGAGCCCCGCGTCGGGCTCTGGGCTGATGGCTCAGAGCCTGGAGCCTGCTTCCGATTCTGTGTCTCCCTCTCTCTCTGCCCCTCCCCCGTTCATGCTCTGTCTCTCTCTGTCCCAAAAATAAATAAACGTTGAAAAAAAAATTTAAAAAAAAAGAAAAGTACATGCATACCCTATTAAAGTGAAATACTGTAATACAGACTTTTAGAACACCAAGAATTTTCCCAGTAAAGAAGAAGCTAGCTATGCTATAAAGAACGTATTAATAACTCTAGTTCCCAGAGCAACTATCTATTTATGAAAATAAAGAAGTAGTTCTCACCTTTATATATGGTGACAAAGACTCCTTCCTCTACCAAACTTCTCTCTAGTGAGCCCTCTTCTCAGCGAGGCTTCAACCTTGGCCTACAAGAACCGCAAACTCATGGCACAAGTGATTTCATTCAACCTCCACCATTAAGAGACACCATTAACCTCTGTCGGCTCCTGGGATGACAACCCAGACCCTATAAAATGTCTGTCTGAGAAAGCTCAGTGCTGCTGAAGGAGTTTACTGTTCATTCCACTCAAACCTGGCTAAAAACCCCTTGGCCTTCTCTTGACTTTGACCTCCTCTTAGAGGCATTAATTAACTCAGAAAACTTACAGATGTAAATCCTTTTCCGTCCCTTTGAGATATATCTTCTACAACCTAAGCAAGACATGCTTACAAAAGACCTAGGAGCCATCCCTTTGAAAGGTATCAAGAGAGACAAGGCTCCCTTTTCTCAGCCTCTGTGGGAAGATAGGGGTCTAACTTCTTTAACCCATATTTACAAGTGTGTTGTTTCATCTCTGTGATTTTTTTTCTTGTTACTAATATTTAGTTTAATCCCACCATAATGTGAGAATAGGCATTATATGATTTCTATGCTTTCAAATTAGTTAAGATGTTTTTATGGCCCAGAATGTGCTCTATTTTGGTGGTTGTTCCATGTGAGCTTGGGAAGAGTATGTGTTCTGCAGTTGTTGAGTGAAGTAGTCTATAGATGTCAATAACAACCAACTGATTGATGGTGGTATTGAGTTCAGTTATGTCCTTCCAGATTTTCTGTCTGCTGGATCTCCCCATTTCTGATAGATGGGTGTTAAACTCTCCAACTGTGTTAGTGGATTTCTCTTTTTCTCTTTGTAATTCTATTAGTTTTTGCCACTTGTAGTTCACCTCACATAGCTCTATTTAGGCACATGCACGTTAGGGATTTTTTTTTTTAAATTTATTTATTTATTTTGAGAGAGGTAGAGACAGCACGAGTGGGGGAGGGGCAGAGAGAGGGAGAGAGAATCCCAAGCAGGCCCTGCAGTGTCAGCATGGAGCCCAATGCAGGACTCAAACTCATGAAACAGAGAGATTATGACCTGAGCTGAAACAGAGTCAGACGGTTGACTGAGCCATACAGGTGCTCCCACGTTAAGGATTGTTAAGCATTCATGGAGAATTGGCTCCTTCATTATTGTGTCCTTCTTTATCCCTGATAACTTGCTTTGAAGTCTGCTTTGTCTGATATTCATATAGCTACTCTAAAATATATATGTAAAATATATATATATATATATATATATATGTATATACATGGCTACTCCAGATTTATTTTAATTTTTGTTAGTATAGTGTATTTTTATTTATCCATTCCAATCTGCATATGTCTATAAATTTATAGTGAGTTTCTTATAGAAAACATATATTTTGATCATGTTTTTTGATCCATTCTCACAATCTCTGTCTTTTAGTTGGTACATTTGGACCATTGATACTCAAAGTGCTTATTGGTATAATTGGATTAATATCTCCCATATTTGTTACTGTTTTCTATTTATTGCCTGTTTAGTGTTCTTATATTTGTCTTCCAGTCTTTTTCTGGTTTTGGCGGTTTTAACTGAGCATTTTTTTAAAATTGAGATACAATTGACATACATTATATTCGTTTCAGGTATAAAGCATGATATTTTTGAATTTGTATATATTGCAAAATGATCACCACATTTACTATTCTCCGCTGATGGTGTATCTCAATTTTACTGACAAATCATTTCTCAACCATAAAGCACAAGTGGTTGTCCTTTTATACAATCTTTGGTTGAATTCTCAGTTATTTTGGATCTGATGTCATGTCCACCCACACATAAATTGCATCAGTATTACAAAGAAAATTAATTAAATGTCAAATCCTCAAGCATCCCTGAGGCCATAAAAGCAACCACCATAGGAAGACTACTTAAACCTTTCTTTCTACTTTACTTAGGCTTATTGTTACTTCGTTTATATTCTGTCTCCCCTGACATTTCCAAAGTGCTCACATAGGACACTATATGACATTAACAGTGTATGGCATTCCTACATGCTTTACTGACATAGGAGACTTGGAACTTAAAGCATGCATTCAAATCTTCAGCTGAATTTTGAGGTTAATGCTATAGTGGTTTGATGCTGATTATCTTAAATATAGTTTCTAATTTTAGTTTCCTCATTTATTTACTTTTTCTAGTATGAGAACTATGCTATTTATTGTATTCATTTTACTTTTCTTCTACATGTCATAAGGCTCATAGTTATATTTGGAACTCTGTGAAAAACATAGTGTAGCCCTTTTGATAATCAGATTTTCTTAACTTTTTCTTATGATCTTAATTTTCTATTGCAGTTAAAAATTATATTTAAATGTCTTTCATTTTAAGCTATCTTAGTTGCTTATAATTAATTGGAATATTGGTAATTATTCAATGTATAAATATAACACAAAAAATAAAGATAAACAAAATTTGTGGATTTGATTTTTAAAAAGCCAATTTGTTGTTAAACATGTTTCTACTTGATTGTTTTTAAGTATTTACTACCAGTAAAAGTCTTTGGATTTGTGTATGTGTTTTAAATATATATGTAGGCATAAATATTTATTTATTTATTTATTTATTTATTTATTTATTTATCTAAAAAAATTTTAACATTTATTTATTTATGAGAGACAGAGTGAGATGAAGCACAAGTTGGGGAGGGGCAGAGAGAGAGGGAAACACAGAATTTGAAGCAGGCTCCAGGCTATGGGCTGTCAGCACAGAGCCCGATGCAGGGATTGAACCCAGAAACTGTGAGATCATTACCTAAGCCAAAGTCTGATGCTTAACTGACTGAGCCACCTAGGGGCTCTTTATAGGTCTAAATATTTAAATGAACACTGAATAATGTGTGAATAACTAAAAAGAATCAGTCCTTTTGCCAAAACATTAATAGTTAAAATGGTCTTAAAAAATAGTGGCAACCCATTAAGGGAAGGTCATTTTAGTTTATTTTAAATGAAAGGTAAAATATTTGATAGTTTCCCCCCAAACTATATTCTGTTTTACAGTTTAAAGAAATAAATATTTAATTTGTTGCAGGATATTAATAATAATGATAATAATAATGCATTTTTAAAATGCAAATGACAATCATAACAGAGATTGCTGAATAAATTGAGATATAAAGTACAGTGAACACTAAATTGTTTAGAAGTAACAAAAGAGAGCTGTGGCATATCCAAAACTCTATTTCAAGAGATTTGGACGATGCATTTTGAGACCATTTTAGTTTCTTTGAGCTATTTTCTTGGGGAGTAGGACATTGTAGAGTAGACCTATGTTAAATAGTGTAGAGAACCTGGCCTGAGATTAAATTTACTTTGGCTTTGCAAGGCGCACAATTTTTTGTAGATAATCTAGTTATGACTGCAATTGGCAGTCTTCCTAACTTAATTCATTACACACTTGAAATGTGTAAAAGCTAAAACAAAAATTCTTTGGTGCTTCTCCTGAGAAACATTAGGGAAATGAGTTTATTTAGAGTAAATATGATTAAAAATATTCTAAAGCAAAAGAGAAAACAAGGCCAATACTTGCCATTTATGATGTTGAAGGTTTATTCCCCATCCACTAATATGCACACATTAAAATGAATGATTACAATCCTATAGGAAATGTCCTCAATCGGTTTCATTTATAATGGTCTAGGTAAATTTGTAAAGATTGCCAGAACATTAGCTAAATCCCATTCTTACCATGTTTTTGTACTGGGGGCTGCAGGAAAAAGTAAAATACTGATAGATAAGAATGTTTTCATCATATTAATTAAATATAAAAGCTAAGGGTTAGTTACAGAGCTTGATCAGAGACAACAAGAAAGTCAGAGTCTCTCTCTAACTTCACATAATTAATATTTGTCAGGCATTAAAAAGGATCGGAAGAAAAAGTTCAGATTTAAGTTAAACAGTTTGGTCTCAACATCATTAAAAATAAGCTCCCACCTGCTTCTAATTTTCTTGTTGATTACAAAGGTCATTGGCTGTTTGAATAGTGAGGGAAAAAGGAGATTTTAGAAGAGCATGCAAATGAAAGCTCAAGCAAAGAGTCCTGTATGTTAATGAGTGAGGGACATTGATCAGTATGCACTGGCAGACTCTGACTATGATAAACATGCTTGAATATCTTGCAATTCACAAGGGCACTCATTTATGTGTGCAAGTCAGCAACATAAATCCATTATTTGAGATTGTGCTAAGACCTTCAATTACCTTTGTGAAAATAGGTATTTTGTATTTTATAGGATTTGCTCTAACGGTCTTAATTTAGAGCTTAAAATTCTACCCAAATTACAGATCTTATTAAAATATGATACTAAATTACATTATCAATGATCTTTTATAAATACACCATTTCTTCTTTTTATGTAGTTTCTCAACATTCTACAAGAGCAGAATGTAATACCCATTATTCATTGAGTGCTAACAATGAACTAGGTATCTTCTGTATATTATCTCCATTAATTGTCACACCAATCCTGCTTGTAAGGAATTCCTTGCAAGGAATCATTAGTCTAATTTTATAGAAGAAAAACTGAGGCTCAATTCTCTGTCTGAGGTGATAGAATTATTGCATTTTAGCTGTAGTACTCTCTCAAAATTCCTATCATAGTAGATCTTACTAAGGAATACTTATTGATATTACCTAAGACATTTTTGAATTTATATAGAGTTGGACCTGATGTCTAAAACTTTGTTCAATGTTTTTGGTGATGTAGAATCTTTGTGTTTTATTTTTTCATTTTTGATTTTAAAGAGATCAACAATGATGCTGATGTGCACCGTCAATTGAGAATCACTGTTACTGCCTTTATAGAATATAGTTACTAAAATACTATTTTTCAGCTCTCACTAAAATTTAGATACAAATTAATGATCCTCAACTCTGAGTCCTGAGTCCTAGAGAAGTAGTAGCTTCTATGCTAGTATTACCAGGTAATGTCTATTGATCTCTAATTATGTACTTAATACTGTTTTAAGCAGTTTATGTCTAATAACTACTTAATCTTCATAGTGCCATTACTGAATAAATACTTTTATAAACCATTTTGTAGATAAAGAACTGAGGCATAGAGTGTTAAGGAATTTGCATAAGATTACAGAATTTGAATGGATGCCATATGATTAGAGAGCCTACATTCTTAAAATATTCCTTGAATACTTGCAAGTGTCTCTATGGCACTCCAAGAAGCTCTTTTATAGGTTATGAACCATCTCACATATCCAAATTAATATGGATATCTCTGATGGTAGATACATGGAATAATAATAATACTAAAATGCATATTTAACTGTTATATATAGAACATAATTAAAATTATACCCTTACTTTCCACGTGGTTTTGTAATATATTTGAAATAAAGTTAGAATCAATTGTGTCTATTTGTATTGCATTTAAACACATGTGTATGTGGATGAGTATACACAAACATAAATCATTTCCTTTACTTTCCTTACATATAATTATTTTTTTTTTGTGATTTGCTTTTTTCTCTAACAATATAATTCTGTAAGTCACTTCCTATCAGTTCAAAATAACTTTCTCATTCTTCTTTTAGTTTTATAATACTCTATTACATTAAATACCATAGGTTACTCGATTCATTTCCTGTGGATGTGTATTGAGATTATTTCCAATATTTTGTAATTGCAATTAATGCCATATTTAGTAAACTTTTGCACATGTAGTTTTAGATATTTGAGGTGTAACTTAAGGGTAAATTAATAAAAGTGAGATTTCTGGGTCAAAGGGTAAATGAATAGGCAGGTCTGTAAAATTACCAACTTCTCTATAAGGCTGCACCATTATGTATTTCCATTTGCATTATATGAGTTCCTATTTTTCCACAACTCTATCAAAAGAAGTGTTGACAACTGTTAAATTTTGCCAGTTTTGTAGGTGATATATAATATTTCAATATTTCAGTGTAATTTTAATTTGTACTTATTTTGAGGGAGATTAAAAATACTTTCATATATTTAAGAACTGTTTTTATATCATAATTTTGAGAATTCTCTATTCACATTTTTGCCCATTTTTGTTTCAGATATTTTGTCTTTTTGCCTTGTTCTTTTTAAAAGAGCTCATCATTTATTATGGTAATTGTCCCTCCATATTTATTATTATTGCTTAGTAATTTTCCTGCTTTATCATTTATCTTTTGGTATTTTCCTATGACATCGTCCAAGAAGTTTTTAAAAGTATGCAGTTTATTATTTTTAAATGGCATATGTATTTTTTGAGTCACAACTAGTCTCCAATCTTGCTTAGTCTTAAAAAACTGTCAGAGGAGAATGCCACTGCTATCCCTACTCCCACCAAGGTAGAGATAGACAAGTGACCTTTTCTCCACTGTGGATGTGGAAATACACCTGGCTGTCTCTTTCAATCCGGGTCATCTTTCAGCGGTCATAGCTTTGTGTATGAGTCCCTGAAACAATTTCCCACCATATAGAATTTAAAACTAAAAACCTATAACACACAGATTATTGGATTGTCAGTTTCTCCAAAAGCTACTTACCTATTTGAGTTAATAATCCATTTCTTTCTGCGCCTCCTCTGTCTCCTTTTTCTTCTCTCTCCCTCTCCCTCCTTCTCGCCCCTTCTTCTTCTATGAGGGATTTCTCTAAATTTCTCGCCATTTCATCAATAATTTCAAACACATTTGTTTTAATATATATTTCAGTTTGTTTTAGATGCTTTATTTGTGTTGGTTTTTTAGGATATCTAGTTTGCCATGTTACCATATTAAAGAAATCAGAAGTATCATTCTTTTTCAATGCTATAGAAGAAGACACTGTTCATTAACAATGATGCATCTGAATGAAAACTCCATCTGAGATATCCCTCAAACCTTATTAAGCATTTCCCTTGTATGAGGATGTATGAGGGAAAGTTTTGTACAAATATTTTGTGTACTAAATATATGTCCTTAAGCCAAAAAAAGTAGGCATCATCAAAAATAACAAGGAAAAGAAGGTACAGGTGTGAAGACAAAAATTAAAAAATCCCAAGAGAGTAATTGTTATCATTAAGCTGCAACCCAGAAGCAGATTAAAATGATTTACTTTTATTGCATGTGTTTTTATTTAGAATTTTTCTCCTTATATCTTTATTCATTGATTTATTATTTAATATTCAGTTTTATAATCAACAGATACACTTTATATAAAAATGTGAGGAAACAGGGTTGGTTTTGGGCAAGAGTTTTCAGCACCTATTTATGGACCAAATTCAGCTGCAAAGGAAATACTCAAAAGATTATAAAAATACAGATCCCTAGGACTCATTCATTTGTAATACAGAATAGGAAAGGGAGGGTTAAAACAATAAATTGCCTCAAGTTGTACAGCTACTATCTGACAAGCAAGTGAGTTGACAAATATTTATGTCTAAAGATGTCGGTGTTGGACATATTCTCTATGACATTTGTGTCAGCCTTTCCAGTTTTTCTAATTATCTATTTGTCATCATGAAGACAATACAGCTGAATGGTATTAACTATTGAGAAATATCCCAACTTTATTACAAAGTAATATTACTTCTTTAGTTGTTAGTTAGAATCTTCTAAATTAAATAGAGAAGTAAACACTAAGGAGGGTGGGTGAGGATCAATAGTTTAATATGATGTATGTTTATTCCTGAAATTGGTGTCATAGTATATTTTGTGGTGGAGATGATAAATTATATGAGATAAAATAAATAAATTGCAAAAATATTTCTTTGGAAAAAATATATAACCAATTTACTTATGACTGATGTTAGATAATTTAGTTGATAACAGTGCATTGCTGGGGTGAATATTAAACAAAGGGGAAAATATTTCATTAGCCTCTTTTCACTGAACATCATTCCTTAAACCAAGCAAAATGGAACTTTGGTGAAGCTTGAAGGGTACACACATATTCTCTAGGATATGTAAAAGATACAGAAAGGGGTTTGTTTCATATTTATTTCTTTTTTAAATGTTTATTCATTGGAGAGAGAGAGAGAAAGAGAGAGAATCAGTGGGGGAGGGTCAGAGAGAGAGAGGGAGAGAGACAATTCCAAGCAGGTCCACGCTGTCAGTGTAGAGCCAAATGTGGGATTTGATCCCACGAGCTATGAGAGCATGACCTGAGGCTGAAATCCAAGAGTCCCATGCTCAGCTGACTGAGACACCCAGGCAGCCCTCATATTTATTTCTGATTTGAAATGTCAATCTGTATGAATGACTCCTCTAGTTTCTTAGCTTCTCTTGATCCACACTTTCTCTGCTCTTTTATTTTCTGGGGACACACTTCATAAAGAAAATATATAGGGAAGATCAGACATGTTTCAGCAAAAGAGATATATTCTGCTGACTCTACCTCAATATTGCATTTCTAAGTATATATTATCCCTTAGGACCTTCAAGGTAGACACCTCAGATTCATTATCAACAAATATTTAGGTACCATCATTAATAATAAAATGTATACCTCATTGAAAAATGAGGAATTTTTTCAGTGGATAGATGCCAGAGATCATGTACTGGTAGAAGCAGTCAAATATAAAAAGCTGAGGGAATATAATACAGGAAAAGAAGATAAAAATAGATTTAAGAGAAAAGGAATAAAACAGCATGAGTTACCCTCCCCTACTCCCACCAAAAATCTAGGAGTTGGACTAAACTGCTGATAGTTAGCCTGAAATGCAGTCAACCTATTATTGACTGGATGTAGCCAGTATCCCAAACAAACTTGAGCTGTTGTAGTGTTGGAATCAAGAGACTTCACACTCTTGAGGTCTTGAAGTGCATGCCAGGAAATGCAATGGATATGTGGTTAATGGCATTTGGTGTTCTTATCATGAATTGCAGAAAATGAATGGGGGATTCTATCAATCTCCTGGCAGTCTTCTCAAAAATTTCTCCAAAGGACACAGCAGATATTGAGGCATTCATAGTTTTCTGAAAATGAATTGCAATTAGTTAATGTTTGAAAGCATCCCGTGAATAGGTGCAATAAGTGAGGTGGGGAGAGATGAGTGAACTGTTTTTGAATATTTTAGCAAGAAATATGAGGATAATTTATCTAATTTTGTACAGGCTTTACTATATTTGGTGGAGGAGCCTGAGTTTGAAACCTTGATAATTATTAGAACATAGAACTTCAGGAGATGCAATACAACACATGTTAGCAATGCATCACATGGATGTCAGTAAGTTTCAAAGCTTTTACAGAAAGCGCAAGGAGAAAACAGGTATTTAATGACACCAATTTTCAAAAGTAGTCACAAAGGTTAACAGCTTCCCTTAATAATGCAGAAGTACACTAGAAGACACTAGAAAACTCTTTTTATAAGCAATAGTGGATAGGTTGGGCTTATCTTTTGGCCTGGGATTGCAATCAAGTATGTAGCCTATATATGAAAGATGATCCACACGATTCCCCCTCCAAAAAAACCCCAACAAAATGTGAGAGGACTTAAGGTATTCTGGATTTTTTTAGAAGCAGGAAAAAGTTATTAGAATATGATTATAAAAGAAGAATAGTAGGAAAGCTCTGTTTACAGAGGGGGGGCATTCGAAAGTGAATGCCCAAAGACTTGAGGTATTGTTAAATAGGACAGATTATTCATGAAAAATCAAGTCCACAAAAATGAACGTATATTGTTTTAACCTTCAAAAACTGCATTATTTTTTGAAGAAACAAACTTTTACCTACATTATTTCCAGCCTTGAGAAAAACCCAAAGGGAGATCTTTCAGTTGATACTTGAAGATAAACTATCAAAAAATCTTGCATAAACAGAAATCTTTTTTTTTACCTTTTTCTAATGCTTATTTATTTTTGAAGGAGAGAGAAAGACAGAGTGTGAATAGAGGAGGGGCAGATTCAGACAGAATCTGAAGCAGGCTCCAGGCTCTGAGCTATCAGCACAGAGCCTGAACCAGGGCTCGAACTCACAGCCGTGAGATCATGACCTGAGCGGAAGTAATATGCTTAAGTGACTGAGCCAGCCAGGCGCCCCAAATAAACAGGAATCTTAAGCTAGGTCAGGTACCAAATCCAACTAAAGCTGCTTTTTTTTTCTTTTTTTATCATGCAAGCAATGACAGGTCAGCTGTCCCTTTGATAATGGCTCTCTAGTTCACCAATTGTTTCTTGTAGCAACTTAGGAAAAATGAACCGGCCAACAGAATCTTGACAAGCTATGTTGCATCTTAAAGGATCTTTTGTTTTTAAAGCTGTTTTAATTTGATTTTAAATTTAAAGAATCTAAATATTTTTATTCCTACCTTAGATGTTCACATACTCTCATTTGGAAGCTATTCGGACATGGGGTAAATGAGGCTGCTTAAAAATAAATTTAACTTAAAAACTATATACAGGCAAGAGTTACATTACAACTTCAACTAGTCTTTCTCCATCCCTGAGGAGGAGACTTGAGTTCTATTAAGACACTAGCTGAAGGAAGCCATTTTGGCTGCAGGCCTGGGAGAGTTGACACTGCCTCTGACAGGGCATCAGGGAAGTGGGAAAACAAACTATCTGCTGGGTCCAGAAAACCCCCTCACATTGTCTATAATGTCATTGGGGTGTCAGTTGGTGTTATAGGGCAGAAAGAGGTGCTAGAGTTTGGACTTTGGTAGGTAGAAAAGGCTGCTGAACTGGAGGGTCAAGGCATATATACCCAGACTGCACATAACCTCCTGAGGGCAGGCCCTAGCAGCTGAGGGCCCCAGCCCCAAATCGGAGATCAGATAAAGCAAACACTGTGACTCTTAGCAAATACATTCTTATTTTACTTAATATCTAGTGCACATGTCTTAATTAAGGATGTTTATGCTCAACTTCTCCTCAATATCCTGTACTCCAGAGAATTTGGCTCTAAGTTTAAGATTCCTTTATGATGTGAGCCTTTGAGTGATTTCATATCATTAAAACACATAATATGATAAAGAAGTTTGTAGAATGACCTTGGATTAAAAACTTGATTTGGACCCCATAAAGTTACCTCCTATCTTAGCAGTCACCCACCCCTCAGAAATCATGAATCATGGTGGCTATGGATATTGTCATCATCTGTGTCAGCATCTGAACAGCAAGATAACATCCTAAAAAATAGTCAATATGACAATTAAAGCCTCCCTTCATCAGTAATAAGATAATCCTATCATGACCAAGTCTCTCTAAATATTCATAAAATATATTTTTTTACACTAACTGGATCACTTTGTATCAAGGCCCTTAGTTCACACGATGATTTGAAACATTTCCCTTATGTACTTCAGGTTAATTTATCAGTAAATTGATCTGTTGATTGATGATTGCATTAACTCATAGGAGGCAATGATTCTGGTAGATAATTAAATATTCATTCTTATATCTAAATAAATTAGAAAGTACTGTTTCATAATCAGTATAGCCATAGGTTCTCACAATCCACGAGTTTCATACTGCTGTGCCTGTGTTGTTGCCTCATGAGATGATCTGTAAACTACACTAAGAAATGGAATAGGAGTAGATATGCCTATCAATTACCTATGTTCTGGATGACAGTGTAAGGTATTAGATGACTGTTTCATGGTTCTCTTTCTAAGTTGGTAACTCTGAGGCACATCTATTGATGTTCCCTTCGTACTATCCCACCTTAGGAAACTTCCAGACATCCTTAGTTATATTCTTCATCTTAACAAACAGCCCGATATTTCATGCACTGTTATCAATGGATGAATGTTAGAGAATTAAGATATAGCTTATATGTTTTTTATTTTACTCAATAGAGTAATATATTTGTGAGGATTAGATTTTGGATTCCTTTAGAGAAGTTCACGCCATTGTAATCACCAGGTGGTCAAAATATCAAGGGATATGATGACAAGGAATATAGTCGAACTGAAGAAAAAAAAATGTGATAAGGGAAAGCTGTTTACAAATTTTGAGCAGATTTGGTTTATAAAACCAAATATGTAGTATTATGGCCAAGGAGCACAAGGGAAGTTCTGTTAAAAGGAGAAATGATTAGTTAGGTCCCTTTAGTTCTTGACTACACACATATGACAACAACCCCTGTTTGCAGAACAAAGCAGAGATTCCCCAACTGCTAGAAATGTCCCAGGAGAGGATTGGAATCTGAACTGATTCCATTATTGGAAAGAGCTCTGGGGTGCCTTTGAAACTCCAGATTGAAATGTTAGCTTTCTTTTCTGCCTATAATGCTTTCCTAATTTGCCTTGACTTTACGTAAACAAAAAAAAAAAAATCCTCAAGATTCAGCCGAATTTCTATCTCCACAATGATGCCTAATCAAAACTAATCTAAAAGAGTTCTTTTTTCTTTTCAACTTCTCTAGGGGCATCTCTTAAAATGTGTAGGAAATAAAAAGCATTTATACAAAATGTTTACAGATGTTATAGGTGTTCCATGACCAAATCAATTTAGAAACTACTCTGTTAAAATTAAACAGATTTGGTTAATATATGAGTTTTGAGATTGAGAAATGTAGTATGTTAATTTGAGTTATGAGCTTTAAGAGTGAAGTGTTAAATGGCAAATTTCATAGTTGTGTTTAATATCAAACAGTTTTTCAGCATAATACAGGGCTAGTAAGTTTTCTGTGGATCAGAAACACTCTCATTCTATGGCGATTATTATCCAAGCCATTTATTTTATAGTTAATTTTATGTTATCATTAATTGTTCAGTTTTCCATGTGAATATCTTTTTTTGAGGTCAAGACATATGAAATAAAAGTTTATACATACTCTCTTCTCTTAATCACCTGGTGCCTAATCGTGACACTGAGTACTGAATATGGATTAGTTTTTTACAACATTATTTTCTGTGTGTTTTCAATATGGAGGGTCTCCCTACTAGTGTGTCCACACCTTCGCTCCACCGTCAAGAAGCATATTTTTGTATACAAGAGTCTGTTTCGACAGTGCTACATATATATCTTATTCTAATAAAGCATATATCCCAGCTTTGTTAATTTATCAGATATGTAAAAATGTCATATAATATTCTAGCAAATGATACTTGAGATTTTTTAAGGAAGAGAAATAATCATACTTTTCCAAAAAATTCTTTATCTCTAGCTCCATTTCTATCAACTGTATTATTCTTACTATCTTAGTTAAAAATATTGCCCCCAAACTAAAATTTTCACATTGGAATTCTCTTTTATTAATAAACTCTCCTATAGAATTGGAGTCTTTTTATAACAAAAATATCTTCCGTTAAACTCAACTGATAAATGTTATAAGTTTTTCTTTGCTTAAAGTGCACATCCTTACAAAGCAAGTGATTAATTGCTACCTAACATTTTCGTTTTCATTAGGATCATTCTTTTTGACTTTATCTGAATTGGTGCCCTCCTTCCTTTCTGTCTTCCATCAGTAGTAATGGCTAATTCCTATTCTAAGTGACATGTAGCTCTATGGATTGTAGCACATGTAGTGACTGACATGGATTAGTTCCTCCTCATCTTAAGTATGAATATTATTTTTATAAATTTCAATAATTCTGGGTTATGATATGTGTATCTCCATGCTATTTTTGTCATTTTTGTAATTTGATCTACAAAGCTTATCAGTTTGCATATTCCTTATGCATGATTTCAGGTTGAAGAAAAATTGAGAATATAGCAAGTATGAAGTATGTTTTATCAAAAATTGATTTCTTTGAAATAATCATCAATATCTTTTAAGCTCAAATAATGCTTTTGTCAAACTCTTAACACACTCATAAACTGGCATTTTAAAACTTAAACACAATATGCCATAAACTTAAGTAATGGTCAATAGCTCACAATGTGGAGTTATATCATAGAAAGTATCACATATCATTAAATCTTCCAACTAGGTGCTACCAATACAAGGGCAATGTGATTTTTACATAATTGTACTTTATTTTTTTTAATGTTTATTTTTGTGTGTGTGTGAGAGAGAGACAGAGCCCAAGCGAGGGAGGGTCAGAGAGAGAGGGAGACACAGAATCCAAAGCAGGCTCCGGGCTCTGAGCTGTCAGCACAGAGTCAGATGTGGGTCTTGAACTCATGAACTGGGAGATCATGACCTGAGCCTAGGTTGGATGCTTAACTGACTGAGCCAACCAGGTACCCTGTACTTTCTAAAGTTTAATGAAGAAATACTGCAAAGTTGGCTTTCTTTTTGAAGTAACTCATAAGTTTATATGTAAAACTGCCAACTATCCTAATAAGAAAAAAATTGTGAAAAATGTGAAGGAATCACTGTATCTTTTATTTCACTATCATGTAAAACGCTGTCTGTTTTACTATATGTGGTATAAGGAGTTTTTGGATATGATCCTAGTCTTGAGCCAGTGATGTGATTTTGTGTTGAATTTTGTACTTTCTTTTTGTCTCTTCTTTTCCTTTTCTAAACTGAGAAAACACTATCATATTACGTTAGGTGATGTCTTTAAATTTTTAACGTAGACAAAAAATTCTTCCCTTGAAGCTTGACTCTTCATTTGAGAATATAGTACCAGCATATCCAGTACTCTGATGAGTTGGGAAAAAACGGTAGCTCTATGGCATCTTTCTGTCTGAAGTTGATTTTGTTTATATTTAAGGATTTGCTCAACGCTAGAATCTCACTGGTACTTTAGGTTAGTTTCTTCTGGACATGCATGTAGGAGTCTATCATGGAGAATTTTTGAAATTTTTGTTTGATTCTGATTTCTGAGTGTTCTGGCGTGGTTCCTTGAGGAGGAACCACGGAACCATGGAACCTTGAGGAGGTTCAGTAGTGACTTAAGTATCCTTTCTATTTGTGAGTATGACCTTGCCACATCTTCATCCCTTTGGACACTGCCTCCTCGTTTAGCTGTGGGCTATCTGAACTCTAGGTTTGACATAATTTCTAAATGTTCCTGGACTTCTTGGTGCTTTGGGTTTCAGATAGTTTGCCAAAATAGGTTGCTTTATAAGGAGAATAGCTATTCTTAGTTAATAGAAATGGGAATAAATGAGAAGTTTTAGAAGAACTGTTCACCAGGAGATGCAAAGCTTACCTAAAAATGGGAAATACTGAAGAAATTTGGAGGAAAAAGCTTTTAAATAAGTCTTGAGGGACAGACTTGTGTTTTTATATTAGTTCATTCTCTTAGTTTTATCTCAAACAGAGATTTCCTCCTATTTTATTGCTAGTGTAACCTGATTCTGTTAAGGAATTGACATAGGTGTGCTAAGGCAAGGTGAGCTCCACCACAAACTCTAGGATATTTTTGTTCTTAAATCAACCATAGAAATCTCTTTCTTCTTTTTCAGAGAGTAGTCTAAAGTAGGACATCTGGTCCAGTTCAGCTTACTGAGAAGTCAGGGAATTCTACTAGGGAACTGATAAGAGATTTAAAGAAATCCCCCCCTTTTTCTTCTTACTTTGGAAAAGGTACTGCTTGGAGCAGTGACATCATCCATCTTGCAAACACTGGGGAAATCAAGAGTCTTGCAGAGCAGCTGATCTCCATACCTGACATTAGTGAACATCTGAATTAACGAACCCCAGATTTACTGCTTTCTGGGTTTTCGTTATGTGAGAGAATAAACCTGTGTGGTTCAATCCACTTTTAGTTTTATAAGGCTGCCTACAATGTTGTGGTGTGTATGTATCTGGTTAAAAAATGTGAACCTGCTAGAATTATGTAAGATTACTTCCCTGATGTCACTCAAGGGCTTTTTAAGCTAGATAAGTAGACAGAAATGAGTGCTAGATATATGCTTTCAGACTGTCTTCAATAGAAGCCATAAACTGGTGGCCCACAGTCCCTGAAACACACATCATTGGTCTTCATGGTGTATACACTCTTTTGTTAATTTTTGCCACATATTTGCTATGTACTAGCCCACTTTACATATTAGCAAAATCTAATTGGCAAAAATTACTAGTAATATTTTTGTAATACATTTTTGTAATAGTACAAAAATGTACTAGCCCACTTTACATATTAGCAAAAATCTAATTGATATCATATGACTTGAGCTTCCTGGTTAAAAAGCTAGAAAATTAGTCCTTGAAACAGTTATGTAACCATCTTAAGGTTTTGAAAAGGAATATTTGGGATATTCTCAAACATTTTCTGTATCAATTCCACCATGAAATATTTACTCTAAGAAAATAAATGTGCCTGCATGCAAAGATGTTGATAACTAATCTTGATAATGTGCTAATTTTAGTAAAAAAATCATGAAAAAGTCTTTAATAATGTTGTGGAATTTCTTAAAATATGCTGCATACAATCATGAAAAATAAGTTACTTTTCTTTGTTTTTTATACATGTCACAGTTTGATCATTCCAATCAATTATAGGCCAAATAACTGATCTAACCTGTGAAAAGGAACATATATGAATTACATTAGACAATTTTATATAGATATAAAGCAGATGCATTTTGTAATTTTTTTGAAGAACCTTAAGCTTGTCATGGCTGTTTACATACAGAATCAACACTTGATCACAACTTTGATTGTGCTTATAGAACTGTATTTGTGGAAAATTTCTCATCAAAATTTGCATATTTAAATTGCAAGCAAAACAAAAGAACTATATTGACGTCACTGAAGATGGCAAGGGAAATTGTGAGCCACTCAAACATTTGCAATAATTTTGTGAAATTATCCATCACTGATTTACCAGTTTAGGGCAACTTCTTCCAAACTCAGCATAACAGCTTCTACCCTTTGTTCTACCACTTCGAGACATTGGGCAGTGATATAATTTCTTTCAATGTACCTTTTGATGATACTTTTATATGCTTCTATGCTTTTATATGAAGGTAAATAGTAAGAATCTTTGTGAATGGTCCTTGAAGAAAATGTGATAGTTGGTGAAATACCTTAAGGTATCTGAAAAATATGCTATTTTGGTCAAAAACTATTGATATGGGGTGCCTGGGTGGCTCAGTTGGTTAAGTGTCTGACTTTGGCCTACGTCATGATCTCTCCCTTCTGGAGTTTGAGCCCCCTGTAGGCTTCTGTGCTGATAACTTAGAGCCTGGAGCCTGTTTGAGATTCTGTGTCTCTCTTTCTGCCCCTCCCTCTCCCTCCCTCCCTCTCTCTCTCTCTCTCTCTCACAAAAATGAATAAACATTAAAAAAAACTTGTTATGTAGGATATTTATGGGAATAGTAGGAAATGCAAATAAATGAAATCTTTTGAAGGTGAAGCATTAAGTAAATTTGTTTCAAATTTGTGTTTTTATATTAGTTTTGTTGCTGTTACATTTAACTTTAATACAGCGAACTGTTACTTCATAATATATTTTGCAGGTGAATTTTAATGAACTTTATAATTTTTTTTACAGTTTATTTATTCTGAGAGAGAGAGAGAGAGAAAGAGAGAGAGAGAGAGAGAGATCAGGGGAGGGGCAGAGAAAGAGGGAGAGAGAGCATCCCAAATAGGCTCTGCACTGCCAGCACAGAACCCGACTTGGGGCTTAATCCTATGAACCTGAGATCATGACCTGATTTGAAATCAAGAGTTAGATGCTAAACTCATCCACCCATGCCCCGGAGCTTTATAAATTTTAAATGAGAATTTTGCTTATTATTTTCTAATAAGGGAATAACCCATCGCTCTATTTATGTGTTCTCTTAACCTTAAATTATACCTATGACAGTCTTTAGTAGACAGTGATCCAACCAAAGTAAGCAAGATCTATCTAGAAGTTTGTGCTTTTCAAAATAACATAATGAAGCAGGTGTAATACAATGCCATAAACTTACTCATCCTTATCAGAGAGTATGCAATGAAATAAGCAAGATTCTATTGTAGATATTTACATTCATGTTTCAATTTTGAACGGTGTTTTTGGATATGAGAATTCTTATGTTGTTGATGGCTGGGTGCCTTGGAAGGAAGACTGAGAAGAAATGTTGTAAAGTTTGGAATCAGTAATGGAAAAAAAGAAAAAAAAAGAAATTTTACATTGGTTAAAGGGAGAATTTCCACAATTCATGCTGCATAAATGAGGTTGAATTACAAAAAAAGATGGAATTCTTCTCCATATATTTTTGGTTATAGCAGCCTGATAAAAATGAGATATTTCTTACTTCCTATTAATTTTGTCTTGGTGACAAAATGAAGATAAAACCTAAAAATCAGCCACTGTTATCTAAGTTTAAGTAGTTGGTTATGGATTAAAGAATAAAATATAGTTTAGGGCACCTGGGTGGCTCAGGTGGTTAAGTGTCCGACCTCAGTTCAGGTCATGATCTCATGGTTCTTGGAGCCCTGTGTCAGGCTCTGTGCTGACAGCTCTGAGCCTGGAGCCTGCTTTGGGTTCTGTGTCTCCCTCCCTCTCAGCCCCTCCCCAGCTCACACTCTGTCTCTCTCTGCCTTTCAAAAATGAATAAATGTTAAAAAAATTAAAGAAATATATAGTTTATAACAAAGATCTTACTAATTAAGGAAAAATCAGTTAACTATCCAGATCTGAGTTGCTTCATCTCTAAAAAGGGAAGAAGAATATTTACCAAAGGATTAGAAAATATGTGAAGTGCTTAGGGAGGCCTGTGTAGAGCAGTTGGCAGATGCCAAGTATGCTGTAGTTGTAAGAAAAGTGGGGGCAGAGGGAGAAGGGGAGAGTTGAGAAAGAGGAAAAGAAATTACAGAACAGGGACAGGAGAAAGAAGGGCTGAGTTCTGCTGTGTTTATTGTTGTGTAGTCCATAAGAGCATATACTTTCAAGAAAGGGAAGCCATTAAAATATCCACAACAGAAAGTGGAGAAATAGAGTGAAATTGAAAACATGCATGGTATTTGATGTAAGAAAATGTGAATTTTACGAAAAACAAGCACGAGTATTGAAAGGAACAGTCATATTGGCTAACTTACACCAAAAATCTAGTGGTAAAGATAAGGAAGCAGTGGGGCAATGGGTAAAAGATTTAGTCGGTAAAGATGGAGTAGTGACAGCAGACCATACAAAGGCTAAACACAGGCCTCTGAGTATTTTCAAAGAGAAAATATGTATTTCATCTTTTGAGTAACAATTAAATACCATTTTATGTTCCTGGAGCTGACTTGTATGATGTCATGGGCACTCCAGTATCCTGCCCTACATCAAAGAAACTTCACCATTTATTCATTTATTTAGCAGCGTGGATTGAAACCAATGCAATGGAATTCCTTTAATGATTCCTTATGAAAAAATATTAATTTTATGTTGGTTACATGTTATGATTCCCATAAAAGGCACTGACATATCCATAGTCAAATGAAAATAAATTGCTACAATTAAAACCTCAGTGCGGATGATCCCAACTTACAATGGTTCAGCTTAATGAGTTTTCAACTTTACAATGGTGTAAAGGCAATATGTATCCAATAGAAATCTAAACAGTCAGTAGGATATGGGGGATGATGCTTTCTTGTGATGCCAGGCAACGGTGGTGAGTTGCAGCCCTCAGTCAGACTCAGGATCAGGAAGGTAAGCAATATACTTACGACCATTCCATACCCATCCAGCCATTCTGTTTCCCTTTCAGTACATGGTTCAATAAATTACATGAGATAGTCAATACTTTATTAGAAAATAGGCTTTGTGTTAGATGATTTTCCCAACTATAGACTAATGGAAGTGTTCTGAGCATGTTTAAGGTAGACTAGGCTGAACTATGGTAGGTTAGGTGTGTTAAATGCATTTTGACTTAGGATATTTTCAACTTATGATGGTTTTTTTGGGATATAGCCCCATCCTAAGTTGAGGAAGATCTGTATCTACACCTAGAGTTAGATGGACAGTGTTAAATTTCACCTGCTTGAAAATCTAATTTGTTGAGATTAACATATTATCCAAGAAAAATCTGAAGAAATAGAAATGCTTTTTGATTATCTTATAGGCAAAATTCAGAGCTTTGTTCTTTATTTTCTTTAATGTTTTTAATGTTTATTTATTTTTGAGAGAGACAGAGACAGAATGCAAGTGGGTTGGGGCAGAGAGAGAGGGAGACGCAGAATCTGAACCAGGCTCCAGGCTCTGAGCTGTCAGCACAGAGCCTGATGCGGGGCTCAAACTCACGAGCTGTGAGATCATGACCTGAGCCGAAGTTGGACGCTCAGCCGACGGAGCCACCCAGGCACCCCTGTTCTTTATTTTAGAGGCAGCTGATGAACAGAAACATATATATGTAATTTTTTTATATTTGGCAACATAAAGGCTAAGCTTAAGCTGCTTTATTTGATGCAGGAAAAAGATCCAAATCTTATCTTTATATATATATATATATATATATATATATATATATATATATATATATGTATATAATATTTATATTTACATATTTACCTCTTGTGCAAAATAAATCTTAAATCTATAGCCCATTGTATACATGTATTTGTGCACACACACACACACACACACACACACACATATTTAAAAAGTGTTAACAGCTGCTGCTTTTCCACTATAGACTTATGAAAGTTAATATGTAAAGCTTCATTAGATTCTATTGGCAAGTCATTTTCAGGTGACTGAAATGATTAGCCAGTTTTAAATCTTGCAAAATATCTACCTATGGTCTCTAATACTTGGTTATTATGTAGCTCTTCTTCTAAAAGCATAAGGATGCATAAACAGATGTATTTTGAATTGGAGTTTTGAAACAAGTACAAGATTTTGTAAACCATTAAAAGCCTTTAACAGTTAAATTCACAAGTGATATTTAACTCATTCTGTAGAACAGAGAACATAGCTAGTTAACTTTATCCTAAATATACTTACCTCATCTAAAAATAACAGTTGGAAAACTGCTTTCTGATTTTTTTTTTTCTAAAGACTTATGAATATCATGACCCAGAGATTCATGCTAAATCATTTTGTTCCAATGAATGAGAGAACATTTCCAGAAATTTCAGGCTTGTCAAAAACATTAGTCACCTATTTAAAAATCCATTACCGTGAAATCTAACTTTTAAGGAAGAAATACATTTGTCAGCATCACTTGTGCACATTAAATGTTCACCTAAAAAATCTCTTGTCTTGTTCCAACAGCACAAATTAGAAATATTTTTACTGTTTTATTTTTGAAGTTTTGAATTTATTATGATGAATTCACTCAAATGTATTCAAAAAGTATTTTTTAGGGAAAATTAAATTTTTGCATTTTGAGCCGTAACTTAAATTGTAAAATAAAAGGCTTTGTCTTTGAACAAAAATTTTTTTGACATCAAGCAAGTATGTCAGTCCTGCGGGATCAAAGGGGTCTTAATGTTGGCTTTGACTCAAGCATTATTTTTCTCTTCGTTATTTTTCTCAGGGCTTTGGCTCTGAGGGGTGGTCTTGACCTGACTGATAACTTGTTAACTAAACAATCAAATTGATAAAGGAGGCATGATTAATCAGCTCTATTCTCCTTAAATGGCAATCATTTGCCTTTACTCTTGAGTTTCATGGGTCTTTCTATGCTATAACATAAATATGAGTTCTAAAATGTACTGTCTTAGAGGATTTATTCTGGTATGTGCTATAGGCTTAAAGAATTTTTTATATCCTTCCAACATTATAAAGTTTCAATTAACATAGTAAATAGCATAATGAAAAGGTATAATGAAATAGGTCATAATGGCTTTTCACAGACATGCCAAATAGATGGATAATGATTACGTTTTCTATCCTCATCTTGGTTTAAATCACATGTCTATCTCAATAAATATTGAGTAATAGGTCTCAGACCTGCAGTCCAAACCTAATTTCTGTGTGAGATTTGAAAGGCTTGTGTATTTTTATGTGTGGAATTTTAAAAAAGTTCTGTACTGGCATGGCAATTTAGTTTGTATAATCGCATAGGCTGCTGAATTTCTTTAAGAAGGGAGAGACAGAATACAATTAGGAAGTACTGAAGATTCACCTGCAGGATGAGGCTTGCTAGAATCAGTCACATTACCACATTACCAGGAGGTAGCAGTTCACTATTTTTTTCCACTATTAGTGATTTTTAGATATTTCAAATTTCTTAAGCAACTTGTTTTCCCCTCAAATATTCTCTTACGTAATTCTGACGACAATCCCTAAGAAAGACCGGATGCATGCCTTTATTTCTCAATTTCCACGTGAGGAAATTAAAGAAGAGAGAAGCCAAGAGACATAGGTCAGAGTGGAACCTAGATCAGAGTGGAACCAAGTTTCCCACTATTGGTTCTAACGTTCTCATTGTATTAGATAGAGCTTTCTTGATTTCCAAGGAAAGAATATTTGCCGATACAATTTTTGGATGTATTAGATAGAGCTTTCTTGATTTCCAAGAAAAGATTATTTGCTGATGCAATATTTTGGAAGCATCTTGTGCTGGATGCATTTTGAGCTGGCAAAAGAATAAAAAAGATAAGGAAGACACACTAGACGTAAAATACTGAAAATACAAACGTGCGTTATTTCTCTCTCTCATGTGAGGCTGCATTCCTAGTTCTCACTTCTAAAATAATTCAAACAAGGAAGACACGATCCGCTGGAACCGCTGCAGACTCCTTTGAAGGGTTTAGCAGGCCCTGGAGAAAAGGTCTTTTTTGTTTGTTTTAATACTGAGAAAAATTCTGTTTTGTCTTAGATTCTACATAGACTTGAAAACTTGTGAATACTTGTATTCTATCCACATCAATGGAGAGTTAGGGGTATCTTACTCTAGCAAGAATGCACAAGTCTCGTGGTAGTCATTCAAAGAAATTTTAGGTAAAACACAAGTGGGAAAGAAATTAAATAAGATGATGGATAGAACCAACCATTATTTTAATAGGTTCAATTTCTATGAATTAAATTTTATTTTGAAAATCTGTATGCCACAGTAAGGGCAATTTATTTTGTTTTAAATATATTTTATTCAAACAAATAAAGAAAATATTTTAGCAGTGCACTGTATTTCCACCAATGACTAAACTAACATTAAATGATGGAGTGTTAAGCATGTACTCTTATTTAGCAGTGAGGATGGAGCTAGAGACCTATGTACTAATATTTTATAAGTATTCCTCTTGAAGAGTACCACAGTGCTAGAAGATTCAATATTGGTTTTCAATATTGCTGAAATTGTAAAGAAAGCATAGAAGAAAATATTAGATCATGTAATTAGCTATGTAATAAAGCTTTGTGGCAAATTGAAGTTCAAAGTTTTATACTGGAATCATCATTTTAAAAAAGATATTTCTACATGGAAGTCTTTGCTGTGCCTCTATTCATGGAAGGAGTGGATGTAGGAAATGTGTATGACTGAGTAAAACAATGAAGGCAGGACTTGGCAAAACATTCAAAACTGATGGGCTTGGGGGCGTTGGCAGCACAATAATCCTCATTTCTTTTTTCATCTTAAATTTTTACATAAATTAAAATGCATATTTTATACTTTGGCAAAAATCAAACACAGGAGCTTCCTGTTTTTATGGTCTTATAAGCCATCTCAAAATTCTTGAATTTAAATTCCAGAATTTATCATATAATCTATTCCTTTTGATGCATATGGTTGATTTTCTTCTAGTATACCAATAAATTACTCTTGTGG
Source organism: Puma concolor (assembly GCF_028749965.1). Taxonomy (NCBI): domain Eukaryota; kingdom Metazoa; phylum Chordata; class Mammalia; order Carnivora; family Felidae; genus Puma; species Puma concolor. Next base: position 95,064,209 of record NC_141671.1, on the reverse strand, counting down.
GAATGTAGAATAGCCAATAGACTACCCTATATACTTAAATTTGCTTATTTCCCTGATTTCTTTGTTGAATGGTACTGATATTCCTGATTTTTGGATTATGCTTTAGATGTTCAGATAATCAGAAAATGTCCTTCCCTTTCATTCTCCTTTCTGTTCCCAGCGTGCTTTAATTCTGAGACCCACTCTTCCCTTGACTGTGGAAAAACTACAGTGATTTTTCTCAAACCAATTTAGACTTTAATGTGATATGTACTTTTTTTTTTAAACTCAGATGATTTATTATTTATAAGCCATTTATTTAGCATGTGTTCTTAATTTGAATATATTTTACCTAGTATTGTTATTTAATTTTCATTTAAAATTTACATGTATATCTATGGCTTAATGCATAACTAGATAATAAGTGAGAACAATGTGTTATACTTTTCTGTATTATTTTTATATTTTATCTTTATGAGACACAGTAAATTTGGATTTTGGAAGTGAGCTCATCATGTTCATCGCATGGTCTAGTTGCTTCAGATGCAACTAGTTTTGTCTATTCATCCATGTTCCATACCAATATCTTTCTCTCTTTGTGCCATTTCATAAGTAAGGTTGGAGGTATGTAATATATTTCTTTGACCCACTCATTTATCCAAGCAGCAATATATATATATTCATCATTCACTGAGCAGTAAGGACTGTCTGGTAAAAGCTCCTAGGCTTCATTCAGACACAGTTCGAATGTAACCTCCACAGAATATGTTTATCCCAAGTTAGGTCTGGTTTCTCTATTTTTTTTTTCCTTTACTTAAAACTTTTCTGCAGTCTTAGAGAAACATGCAATTTTAAAATTTATACAAAAGCATGATTTTGTCTATAGTTAATTATATTTTATGAATACTCCCCATTATTTAGGTACAAAATTTTGACCTTTCATAGATTGGTAGTGACTTGATATATTATGTATGCAAATTTGTAGTTATTCAAAATGCATGCGGTTTCTATAGAGTTGCAATCACTTTTATAGCTTTTGTTCTATGTTAGTCATCACATAAGTATTTACAACTGGCACTTAAAAACTGATTTCCTTTTAACTTAAAAAATATTTGAAATGAAAAGTCTAAACTCCGGAGACAATAAAATCAATGGCTGCCAGGGGTGGTGGGCAGGAGAGGGATGAATAGGCGGAGTACAGAGAACTTTTAGGGCAGTGAAGAATATTCTGTATCATATTATATTGACGGATATATGTTTTTATGTGTTTGTCCAAACCCATAGAATATAGAAACCAAGAGTGAAACTTGAAGTAAACTATGGACTTTGGGTAATTATAATATGTCATTATAATCTATATGTCACAACTTTATGTCAAAACTTTACACAAGACAAGATACAAATTGCCCTGAAAGCAAATGAAGATAAAGAGAATGCACACATAACTACCCTCTGAGCAGAATGGTGTTGTGAAAAATAATTGTAAAAATTCTGGAACTTTAAAATAGACACACACACACACACACACACACACACACACACACATACACACACAAACTGCATCTCAACATTGAGTGGTAAAGATTTGGATATAAGTGGAAAGATGGAGCCTAATTATTTGGAACTTTTTATCTCAACATGGATAAACAACTGTCTGTGAGCTCATGCTGGAGTTAGACAAGAAATTTTGCAGTGTCTTGTTTTTCCCCTTGAATAGAAATCAAATAATATGAAGAGTATTGCTCCAAATATGGTGTCGAATAGTAAACCCCCAATAATAGAAAAAGCACTAGCGAGATACACATATATGCCAAAGGACTACTTCAAATCACCTCCAGTAAATGTCTAGAATAATCCAAAATCAATATTCATTACCCAGGAGGGTGTGGCCTATGCGCAGCACAGATGTACTGTCTTCTGACTTCTATTTCCATACTTTCAACTCCATTCATGGTGGTTTACTCTTTTGTTCCTTATATTCATCAATTCTTGGTCATAGGATGTCCCATCTTCATTTTTTATTAATTGTGGTTCCAATTGGATACATTGTTAAACAATAAGCCATTTCAGAGACTTAATTTTTCAGAAAATGGAGAATTAAGACGATTAACGAAATTCTCCTTCTGACGCTGAATAGCCAAAGTAATGTTGACAGAGAGAGGGAAGATGGTGGCGTAGGAGGACGCTGGGCTCACCGCGCGTCCTGCTGATCACTTAGATTCCACCTACACCTGCCTAAATAACCCAGAAAACCACCAGAGGATTAGCAGAACGGAGTCGCCGGAGCCAAGCGCAGACGAGAGGCCCACGGAAGAGGGTAGGAAGGGCGGCGAGGCGGCGCGCGCTCCACGGACTGGCGGGAGGGAGCCGGGGCGGAGGGGCGGCTCGCCGGCCAAGCAGAGCCCCCCGAGTCTGGCTTGCAAAAAGCGGAGGGGCCTGACGGACTGTGTTCCGACAGCAAGCGCGACTTAGTGTCTGGGAGGTCATAAGTTAACAGCTCTGCTCAGAAAGCGGGAAGGCTGGAGGACAAAGGGAAGGAGAGCTGCTGAGCCCCCGGACGACAGAGCTCAGTTTGGTGGGGAACAAAGGCGCTCACCAGCGCCATCTCCCCCGCCCATCCCCCAGCCAAAATCCCAAAGAGAACCAGTTCCTGCCAGGGAACTTGCTGGCTCCGCGCAAACACCCAACTCTGCGCTTCTGCGGAGCCAAACCTCCGGCAGCGGATCTGACTCCCTCCTGCTGCCACAGGGCCCCTCCTGAAGTGGATCACCTAAGGAGAAGCAAGCTAAGCCTGCCCCTCCTGCCCCTGTGCACCTTGCCTACCCACCCCAGCTAAGACGCCAGATCCCCAGCATCACAAGCCTGGCAGTGTGCAAGTAGGCCAGACTGGCCACCCCACCCCACAGTGAATCCCGCCCCTAGGAGAGGGGAAGAGAAGGCACACACCAGTCTGACTGTGGCCCCAGCGGTGGGCTGGGGGCAGACATCAGGTCTGACTGCGGCTCCACCCACCAACTCCAGTTATACACCACAGCACAGGGGAAGTGCCCTGCAGGTCCTCACCACGCCAGGGACTATCCAAAATGACCAAGCGGAAGAATTCCCCTCAGAAGAATCTCCAGGAAATAACAACAGCTAATGAGCTGATCAAAAAGGATTTAAATAATATAACAGAAAGTGAATTTAGAATAATAGTCATAAAATTAATCGCTGGGCTTGAAAACAGTATAGCTGACAGCAGAGAATCTCTTGCTACAGAGATCAAGGGACTAAGGAACAGTCACCAGGAGCTGAAAAACGCTTTAAACGAAATGCATAACAAAATGGAAACCACCACGGCTCGGATTGAAGAGGCAGAGGAGAGAATAGGTGAACTAGAAGATAAAGTTATGGAAAAAGAGGAAGCTGAGAAAAAGAGAGAGAAAAAAATCCAGGAGTATGAGGGGAAAATTAGAGAACTAAGTGATACACTAAAAAGAAATAATATACGCATCATTGGTATCCCAGAGGAGGAAGAGAGAGGGAAAGGTGCTGAAGGGGTACTTGAAGAAATAATAGCTGAGAACTTCCCTGAAGTGGGGAAGGAAAAAGGCATTGAAATCCAAGAGGCACAGAGAACTCCCTTCAGACGTAACTTGAATCGATCTTCTGCACGACATATCATAGTGAAACTGGCAAAATACAAGGATAAAGAGAAAATTCTGAAAGCAGCAAGGGGTAAACGTGCCCTCACATATAAAGGGAGACCTATAAGACTCGTGACTGATCTCTCTTTTGAAACTTGGCAGGCCAGAAAGAATTGGGACGAGATTTTCAGTGTGCTAGACAGAAAAAATATGCAGCCGAGAATCCTTTATCCAGCAAGTCTGTCATTTAGAATAGAAGGAGAGATAAAGGTCTTCCCAAACAAACAAAAACTGAAGGAATTTGTCACCACTAAACCAGCCCTTCAAGAGATCCTAAGGGGGACCCTGTGAGACAAAGTACCAGAGACATCACTACAAGCATAAAACATACAGACACCACAATGACTCTAAACCCATATCTTTCTATAATAGCACTGAATGTAAATGGATTAAATGCGCCAACCAAAAGACATAGGGTATCAGAATGGATAAAAAAACAAGACCCATCTATTTGCTGTCTACAAGAGACTCATTTTAGACCTGAGGACACCTTTAGATTGAGAGTGAGGGGTTGGAGAACTATTTATCATGCTACTGGAAGCCAAAAGAAAGCTGGAGTAGCCATACTTCTATCAGACAAACTAGACTTTAAATTAAAGGCTGTAACAAGAGATGAAGAAGGACATTATATAATAGTGACAGGGTCTATCCATCAGGAAGAGCTAACAATTATAAATGTCTATGCGCCGAATACCGGAGCGCCCAAATATATAAAACAATTACTCATAAACATAAGCAACCTTATTGAGAAGAATGTGGTAATTGCAGGGGACTTTAACACCCCACTTACAGAAATGGATAGATCATCTAGACACACGGTCAATAAAGAAACAAGGGCCCTGAATGACACATTGGATCAGATGGACTTGATAGATATATTTAGAACTCTGCATCCCAAAGCAACAGAATATACTTTCTTCTCGAGTGCACATGGAACATTCTCCAAGATAGATCATATACTGGGTCACAAAACAGCCCTTCATAAGTTTACAAGAATTGAAATCATACCATGCATCCTTTCAGACCACAATGCTATGAAGCTTGAAATCAACCACAGGAAAAAGTCTGGAAAACCTCCAAAAGCATGGAGGTTAAAGAACACCCTACTAACGAATGAGTGGGTCAACCAGGCAATTAGAGAAGAAATTAAAAAATATATGGAAACAAATGAAAATGAAAATACAACAATCCAAACGCTTTGGGACGCAGCGAAGGCAGTCCTGAGAGGAAAATACATTGCAATCCAGGCCTATCTCAAGAAAGAAGAAAAATCCCAAATACAAAATCTAACAGCACACCTAAAGGAAATAGAAGCAAAGGCAGCCTAAACCCAGCAGAAGAAGAGAAATAATAAAGATCAGAGCAGAAATAAACAATATAGAATCTAAAAAAAACTGTAGAGCAGATCAACGAAACCAAGAGTTGGTTTTTTGAAAAAATAAACAAAATTGACAAACCTCTAGCCAGGCTTCTCAAAAAGAAAAGGGAGATGACCCAAATAGATAAAATCATGAATGAAAATGGAATTATTACAACCAATCCCTCAGAGATACAAACAATTATCAGGGAATACTATGAAAAATTATATGCCAACAAATTGGACAACCTGGAAGAAATGGACAAATTCCTGAGCACCCACACTCTTCCAAAACTCAATCAGGAGGAAATAGAAAGCTTGAACAGACCCATAACCCGCGAAGAAATGGAATCGGTTATCAAAAATCTCCCAACAAATAAGAGTCCAGGACCAGATGGCTTCCCAGGGGAGTTCTACCAGACGTTTAAAGCAGAGATAATACCTATCCTTCTCAAGCTATTCCAAGAAATAGAAAGGGAAGGAAAACTTCCAGACTCATTCTATGAAGCCAGTATTACTTTGATTCCTAAACCAGACAGAGACCCAGTAAAAAAAGAGAACTACAGGCCAATATCCCTGATGAATATGGATGCAAAAATTCTCAATAAGATACTAGCAAATCGAATTCAACGGCATATAAAAAGAATTATTCACCATGATCAAGTGGGATTCATTCCTGGGATGCAGGGCTGGTTCAACATTCGCAAATCAATCAACGTGATACATCACATTAACAAAAAAAAAAGAGAAAAACCATATGATCCTGTCAATCGATGCAGAAAAGGCCTTTGACAAAATCCAGCACCCTTTCTTAATAAAAACCCTTGAGAATGTCAGGATAGAAGGAACATACTTAAAGATCATAAAGCCATTTATGAAAAGCCCACAGCTAACATCATCCTCAACGGGGAAAAACTGAGAGCTTTTTCCCTGAGATCAGGAACACGACAGGGATGCCCACTCTCACCGCTGTTGTTTAACATAGTGCTGGAAGTTCTAGCATCAGCAATCAGACAACAAAAGGAAATCAAAGGCATCCAAATTGGCAAAGATGAAGTCAAGCTTTCGCTTTTTGCAGATGACATGATATTATACATGGAAAATCCGATAGACTCCACCAAAAGTCTGCTAGAACTGATACATGAATTCAGCAAAGTGGCAGGATACAAAATCAATGTACAGAAATCAGTTGCATTCTTATACACTAACAATGAAGCAACAGAAAGACAAATAAAGAAACTGATCCCATTCACAATTGCACCAAGAAGCATAAAATACCTAGGAATAAATCTAACCAAAGATGTAAAGGATCTGTATGCTGAAAACTATAGAAAGCTTATGAAGGTAATTGAAGAAGATTTAAAGAAATGGAAAGACATTCCCTGCTCATGGATTGGAAGAATAAATATTGTCAAAATGTCAATACTACCCAAAGCTATCTACACCTTCAATGCAATCCCAATCAAAATTGCACCAGCATTCTTCTCGAAACTAGAACAAGCAATCCTAAAATTCATATGGAACCACAAAAGGCCCCGAATAGCCAAAGGAATTTTGAAGAAGAAGACCAAAGCAGGAGGCATCACAATCCCAGACTTTAGCCTCTACTCCAAAGCTGTCATCATCAAGACAGCATGGTATTGGCACAAAAACAGACACATAGATCAATGGAATAGAATAGAAACCCCAGAACTAGACCCACAAATGTATGGCCAGCTAATGTTTGACAAAGCAGGAAAGAATATCCAATGGAAAAAAGACAGTCTCTTTAACAAATGGTGCTGGGAGAACTGGACAGCAACATGCAGAAGGTTGAAACTAGACCACTTTCTCACACCATTCACAAAAATAAACTCAAAATGGATAAAGGACCTGAATGTGAGAAAGGAAACCATCAAAACCTTAGAGGAGAAAGCAGGAAAAGACCTCTCTGACCTCAGCCGTAGCAATCTCTTCCTCGACACATCCCCAAAGGCAAGGGAATTAAAAGCAAAAGTGAATTACTGGGACCTTATGAAGATAAAAAGCTTCTGCACAGCAAAGGAAACAACCAACAAAACTAAAAGGCAACCAACGGAATGGGAAAAGATCTTTGCAAATGACATATCGGACAAAGGGCTAGTATCCAAAATCTATAAAGAGCTCACCAAACTCCACACCCGAAAAGCAAATAACCCAGTGAAGAAATGGGCAGAAAACATGAATAGACACTTCTCTAAAGAAGACATCCGGATGGCCAACAGGCACATGAAAAGATGTTCAGCGTCGCTCCTTATCAGGGAAATACAAATCAAAACCACACTCAGGTATCACCTCACGACAGTCAGAGTGGCCAAAATGAACAAATCAGGAGACTATAGATGCTGGAGAGGATGTGGAGAAACGGGAACCCTCTTGCACTGTTGTTGGGAATGCAAATTGGTGCAGCCGCTCTGGAAAGCAGTGTGGAGGTTCCTCAGAAAATTAAAAATAGACCTACCCTATGACCCAGCAATAGCACTGCTAGGAATTTATCCAAGGGACACAGGAGTACTGATGCATAGGGGCACTTGTACCCCAATGTTCATAGCAGCACTCTCAACAATAGCCAAATTATGGAAAGAGCCTAAATGTCCATCAACTGATGAATGGATAAAGAAATTGTGGTTTATATACACTATGGAATACTACGTGGCAATGAGAAAGAATGAAATATGGCCTTTTGTAGCAACGTGGATGGATCTGGAGAATGTGATGCTAAGTGAAATAAGCCATACAGAGAAAGACAGATACCGTATGGTTTCACTCTTATGTGGATCCTGAGAAACTTAACAGGAACCCATGGGGGAGGGGAAGGAAAAAAAAAAAAAGAGGTTAGAGTGGGAGAGAGTCAAAGCATAAGAGACTGTTGAGAACTGAGAGCAAACAGGGTTGATGGGGGGTGGGGGGAGGAGAGGGTGGGTGATGGGTATTGAGGAGGGCACCTTTTGGGATGAGCACTGGGTGTTGTATGGAAACCAATTTGACAATAAATTTCATATATAAATAAAAAAAAACAAAAAACAAAAACAGAAAACAAAAAAAAATAAAAAAAAATAAAAAAATAAATAAAAAAAATAAATAAAAAGCAGATGCAGGTTAAGGGGGGGTGGGAGGGAGTGGAGGGGAGGGGAGGTGATGGGTATTGAAGAGGGCATCTTTTGGGATGAGCACTGAGTGTTGTATGGAAACCAATTTGACAATAAATTTCATATATTAAAAAAATAAATAAATAAAATTTTAATAAAAATAAATAAAAATAAACATAAAAAAAAAGTAATGTTGAAAAGAAAACCAAAGTTGGAGGCATCACAATTCTGGACTTCAAACTATATTACAAAGCTGTAATTGTTAAGACACTATGGTACTGGCACAAAAATAGATACATAGATCAATGGAACAGAATAGAGAACCCAGAAACAGACCCACGAATGTATGGCCAACTACTCTTTGACAAAGCAGGAAAGAACATCCAATGGAAAAAAGTCTCTTCAGAAAATGGTGTTGGGAAAACTGGACAGCAACATACAGAGGAATGAAACTGGGCCACTTTCTTATACCATACACAAAAATTAACTCAAAATGGATGGAATATCTAAATGTAAGGTAAAAAACCATCAAAACCCTGCAAGAGAAAATAGACAGCAACCTCTTTGACCTTGGCCACAGCTACTTCTCATTAGACAGGTCTTGGGAGGCATTCTATCTATCTATCTATCTATCTATCTATCTATCTATCTATCTATCTATTACCTATTATCTATCTATCCATCTATCTATCATCGATGTTTCTATTTATCTATCATTTACTACCTACCTACCTACTTACCTATTTATGTATCTATTATCTAGTTATAGGCAAATAATAATTTTTAAATAATATTAAGTATGCTTTTATTTATTTCTCATGTGATGAGATTGTTTATTAAATAACTTCTACTCTCTCGCATATTATTGTACACCTCACCTATTGCATGCTACTAATCTTCTTAGGCCCCAAGAAGATGAATGCAAAAAGGTAGATCAAGTTATACCCTAAAGGAACTTACAGTGTAAAATGATACATTGGCAAACATAGGAAAAGGTGTGGTCAGGAAATACAGCTATCAATAGTACTGTTTCCCCAGCTTCTGTATGCATGCTTTGTTGAATTTATTATACTTGACTTCTCACTAGACAATGACTTTACTAAGAGACATTCTAAAGATAAGGTCATTAAGCAAAGACAATATTTTTTTAAGTTTATTTATTTTAAGAGAGAGAGAGAGAGAGAGAGAGACAGAGAGACAGAGAGACAGAGAGACAGAGACAGACAGGGGCAGAGAGAGAAAATCTCAAGCAGGTTTCACACTGTCATTGCAGAGCCCAATGCAGGGATAAACTCACAAACCACGAGATCATGACCAGAGCCGAAGTCAGATGCTATCCTACTGAGCCACCCAGGCACCCTGACATGAAAATTTTTTTTTTTACAACTATGAGATAGGAACTTTTAGGAAGATTTCTGAGTCCACATGATTTCTCAGATTAGAGTTAGATTTTACCAATAGGAAACAGAAAATACAGACATGGAAAGAAAGAGAAATTGAGCTCATGGGACTCTATGAAGATTCTTAATTCCTAAGTTATTAAAATCTTTATCCCAAGGGTCATAATTCAAAGGGGAGTAAATAGAACCATTGATTCAGGAATAGAAGCGGCCTGCGGAATGAGGAAGATTTACTGAGCCCTTGGGTAACCTGTAAACTACTGAAGCAAACAAATAATTTCTTTTGGTTTCAAATACTGTGACTATGATGTTGCTGTGGCCTAGGAGAGACTTGTAGTGTTGCAGCAACATAAGAATATGGTAGGAAAAAAACTTGGACAGTGTAGCTGAAAACAAGATAAGGATATCTGAACCTCTTGGAAGGGTGCATTAAAGATAAAATCTGGTAGAGAAGCTGCCAGCCATGCTACTTGTGATATTAATATTGTTCAAGGTATAAGAATTTGCATGTTGAAACATGCCAGTGGTGTTTGAGGAATTGAAAAGCTAGTGGTCAGAGGTAAGGGTAACTAGCTAGATTCAAATTTGGAGAATGGCAAAAGCCATGCTATGACAGACCGTAATAGTCCATTGTTGAATTGCTGTAACTTGATGGCACTGTAAAAATATCTTTTAGAGCAATTTTCAGCATATTCCTATACTAATTCAATCTTTCTCCCTTCACTGGGAGAAATATTATTCCAGGATGAAGTTGAATTTTTATTCTTAAAAGAGTAAAATTTAAGGTTTTTTGAAACTGTGTTATATCATAGAATTTAATTTAGATAGAATAAAATTGATATTTCTCATTAATAAGTCTTTCTACCTATGAAGCTGTTATATTCCTACTTTTAAAGAATTGCTGTTTATATTCCTGTATAGATTATGAAATTTCTTTACATGGGTCTAGAAAATTATTTTCAAGTTTTTTTTTCTTAGATCTGTAAATGTTTTGATGTAATTGTGATAAAATCCTTTTAAAATATATTTCCTAAATGTCTGATAATCTTGTATATGAAATGTATCGCTAAGTATTTATTTTGTACTCAGCCAACACTGGGAACTACTGGTTAGTTTCACACTTATCTTGTAAGCTGTTGAGATTTTTAGGAAAGCCTTGTATCAATAAAAATACAAAGAGGCAAATTGTTCCTCTTATTCTGTATTTAACATTTAATTTGTTGAGTTTTTTTTAATTCCCAAAGTAATGCATAATAATAATGCTTTAGGTGAGCTACTTTAAAATAAAAAAGTCCTCTAATTTTAATATCATACCATTGATGATAATTTTGATTGCGATTTCACATTAATATTATTCCTCAGTTAAACCTAGTTTCTAACAGTTTATAATTTACCAAATAAGACTTCTACTCACCCCTTCAGAAATAGATTTGATTTCATCATCTTTTGAGATGACTTAAATTCTTATTATGCTCTGGCATTCTAATAGTACTTAGTAATAAACTTTTTTTTTATACATACAATTTTAAGTATTTATTATACTGTGTTATAAACAGTCTAACTATCTTCATATTCTACTAATCTAAATCCATGGAAATATTACTCATATCCTCTTCAAATGAAGTGTTTAGTATGTAAGCATTCATCAAAAGGATATATGAATTATTTCCTGTCTGGATCTTTAAACTTTGGATGTATTTGGTATTTCTTACCACTGAGAAGGTATAGAATCCTGATCTCTCTGCTTATGATCAGCTCTCCAGGAATTATAGTATTTGGTGAAATTCCTCTATGTGACCAGAAATAAATTAACATTTTAAAAATGATTATGATTTGTGAAAGAACCTGAAATAGTGTTATCCCTAGAAATGGAAGTTTACTACTACCCAGACAGCAAACTTGTCAACTGTTTTGTGCTCGTCACTAAAAAAAAAATTGTCTAAGGGTGAAGTTCCCAAGAATTCAAGTCTAAAATTGGAATTGAGGAGAAAAGTTAAATCTGTTTTCTCCTGTCCTTCTTTCTATTATCTTAGGAAGGAAACCCAAGTACCCTTGCTAGCTTTCATTAGACACCTGACCTCTCTACAAGCTCCTTTGGGTAGAGTTCTTCTGTAAACACAGAAATAGAAATCACAGCAATTACCTACCACATTTTTTTAAAGCTCTAAGGCACTTGAACTCATGACAATGAAATCAAGAGTCACATACTCTACTGACTGAGCCAGCCAGGTTCCCCTATCTGACACTATTGTTCTTCCTATGTTCATTTTGTTCTAAAGACTTCTTGCCCACCTATTTGTATTGGCCTTGTTCCTGCCTTCATAGATAAGTTAGATTGGATTGCATTGTTATATCTTTACTATGTTTGTTGTGTCCTCCTTACTCAGCAAATACAACATATCTAAATATAACCTATTTCTAAGAACAGTTTTGTACTGAGTCAAGTATCATGAAATGGCTACCTTATTTGTCTTAAGGAATTTTCCTTTTATCAGTGCCCAAAGATTTTACCCACTCATACATAGTACTTGTTTGGTTTTATAACAACTTTAGGGATGCAGGTCATCATTCGTTCAGGGAGCATAGGAAAGTAAGCACATGATTTGCACAAGTGTGTGTGCTTTACAGCCCAAAGATTTTTATCAGGAATCTTTGACAGTCAGGTCAATAGATTTAAAATCAAATACAAGGACTTTCTAGAAGGGTACTCAGTTAAGAAAGAGAGACAAAATATAAGCAGCTCAAGTATAGACACAGGGCAGAACTTGAAGTGTTCTAAGTTTACAAGGACAAGTCCAAAGTCATTCTGAGTAATTCCATTTCCACTGCTCCTTCTCCATTTCCCATCCTGTTTTTTTTTTCTGTCCTCCTTCTATTGTAGAAGACTACACATTTTTCCTTGAAAGAATCATATTAACCACTTTTCCTTTTTAAAAAATGTTTTATTTATTTTCGAAGCAGAGAGAGACGGAGCATGAGTGGGTGAGAGGCAGAGAGAGACACTGAATCTGAAGCAGGCTCCAGGCTCTGCACTGTCAGCACAGAGCCAGACGTGGGCACAAACCCACAAACCTTGAGACCATGACCTGAGTTAAAGCCTGCCTAACTGACTAAGCCACCCAGGCACCCCTATCAGTTTTCCTTTAATTTCAAATTGTTCGCTAAATGTATCAGCCTGCAACATTCATTTGAAAAAATTAAACTGTAAATAGTTACCTGAACATAAATTCTAGGAATTTTGGTATCAAAGTTAAGAAAGATCTCCTTCTATCCATTTTCTTCTTGGATACTCACTTCAGAAGGGTATTGTCTTTGTATAAACGTATTGCTAAAGAAGAGTCTTATGTTTTAATTAGTAGTAAATTTTGCACCACACAGAACAATTCTCCAAACAATGAAGTTGTGTGTTTATTTAGGTTTAGATTGTGGCATAGCTTATATCGTGAATTGTTCGTCTTTTTAAAAAAATGATGAATGGTCTGAAATATTTCCAGAAATCAGAGGCAATTCCTGATGTGGCAATATACTGATTTTTCTGATTCTTTTACTCTTGAAATGATATTCATATGTCAAAACCCAACCCAAATATCATTTTTATCAAATTATATATTACCTCCTAGGCAGAGTTAACCAATTCCTTCTCTATTTCCAAAACACCTGTATGATAACTTCTGTGATAACACATGTATAATAATTGTACCAATAGCTTGTATCCTTTGTGTCTGTCCTACAATAGAAAATTAGCTCCTTGAAAGTAGGCACTATTTTATATTTCTTCATTTCCTTCATGTCTGGAGATATATGAAGAATGAATGAAAAACTGAAATAATTACTATAACAAAATGTGGTGTTATATTAAGCCTATTTAAAAAATTAAACCCATTGAGGTGCCTGGGTGGCTTAGTTGGTTGAATGTCTGACTCTTGGTTTCAGCTAAGGTCATGATCTCACGGTTCGTAAGTTCAAGCCCCTCAATGAGTTCCACACCACAGAGCTTGCTTGGAATTCTCTCTTCCCCTTTCTCTCTATTCCTCTCTCTCTTAAAAAAAAAAAATTAAACCCATTCATTTGTTAAGCAAGTATTTGCTTTAAGATCCTACTAAAATCAGTCCTACTTTTAAGCCCTGAGGATATAGCAGAGAACAAAATCAATTAAAATCCCCACCCTAATTGAACTCATGAGCTAGAAAATTATGAAACTGTAGAAATTTGACCATTTTATCTACAAAAATGACAAATGTATATGGTTCAAATGAATATATTTTAGTGGGAAAATGATTTTAAGAAACTTGATTCAAAGGTTTTTGAAGCAGTGGTTGTATTTCCTTTACTTGTTTTGTTCCCCATGGTGGTTAACATCAGAAATGTCAACACTCATACACCAGCCAAGTCTGAGTGAGTAATCTTCTGTTACCTGGGTTACTGAAATAGCCTCCCTCATGGACTCCCTGCTTTGTCCTCTTAGCTCCTGTTCTTATCAAAGCAGTCCAAGCTCAAGTCTATTTAAAATGTCTATGAATCAGATCGTAATACTCTTTCACAAAACCCTATAGCGGTTTCCCATTTCACTAAGAGAAAGCACTAACTTTCTTGCCATGGCCTACAAGGACCTTATATATTCTAGTATTCCACTTTTCTTCCCCTTTGGCATCCTGGTTTCATATTGCAAACATACTTGCTTAAGCTGTTTCCCCCACACTGGCTTCTTCAATATACCAGTGATGCTTCTTCTTCAGGGCCATTGGACTACTTCTTTCTTCTGCCTGGAAAACTCTTCCCTCAGATACTTAACTGACTAACTCCTCACCTTTTTCAAATTCTATCTCTAATTTCTCAATGACGTTATTGCACTTTCAAATGTTACCTATCATTCTGAAGCACCCATACCTTTTCCTATTTTTCTGTTTCCCATAGCCCAGGACATATTCTATCATACCATACAATTAACTTATTTATTATAAGTTAATAGACACATATTTATTTTTATTTATTTATATTTATATTTACACACACACACACACACACACATATATATATATATATGTATTTTTTTTTTTAATATTGTTCACCATTATCCCTATGACCCTAGAACAGTGGCTGGCATACAGTAGGAGCCCAAAATATATATGTATGTGTTTTTAATGATTGGATAAATGTTGGCCATTTTGAATTAGACTGGATTGTCACACATACTATTTGAAAAATAGAGTATGCTAATGCTCCTCCTACCTTAATATTCTGCATTGTAATCCGGAAGAAAATAATGGTAAGGAAACTACCATTTATTTATTACCCAATGTTTAGCAGGCAATATGCTAGAAGACTTATTCTATTTCATTGGACTCTAATAACTCTATAATAATAGCGATTTTACTGAGGAAGCTGAGAATGAGGGAATTAATATAACTTATGGCCCCACCTGGAAGTGTTAGAATGCCTTATGCCTCCTTGTTCTTCCCATTACATTGTATAGCTTAAAAATATTTTTTAAATAATTGGCATAATCTACAAAATACATGTCAATAAGTTGTGTAAATCCTCTGAAAATAAAAAAAAAAAGAAGCAATTCCATCTCTATTGTATGTTGGCTTAAAAGCAGGTGGGTGGGGTTAGAGGAAGGAATCTATTTGCCTATTGATTAGAAAGTCACTGCTGCTGTTTCTGTTAGGTTACTGCGAATACATTCTTCACAAAGAGGAAAAAATAGTGCTAAAATTTTTCATAAATAATCCTGCTGTGACAGCCAGTTCAATCAAACCAGCATTAGAGATGTATACCACAGGTTTTTGTTGTTGTTGTTGTTGTTGTTGTTGTTGTTGTTTTATAGGTTGTTCTGATAGGGAGTTAAGTTTAGATGTTACCTTTTCAAATGAGTGAAGACTTTTATTTACAAGTGTATCTTTGCCAAACTTTGCCAAATATTATGATCTTGGAAATACAGCTATCAAAAAGTCTTTGTTGCTTCATGTAAACTAGAAATAAAGTAGGCTGATTTTTTTTTTTTTTTTTTATGCTCAAGTATGGAACTCTTTCTGACTAGAGACATCCAAATGTCATAGAAAGTCCCTACAATTGTATGGCAAACTCAAAATTGATTTTTATATGGATTTGGAAATATTATCTACTGCCTATTCAATCCTATGATTAGGAAAGTGCTAGAGTTAATGATCTTTTTTTTTTTTTCCCTTTAAAATAGGGAATTCCCCTTCAGAGTAAAATCAATTATCTTCTTGTTTGATCTAGAATATTTTTTCTCTTGCATAATGCAATGACATTCTCAATAATATGTTTAATGTAATATACCCATTTTGCCATAAATAATATGCTGTGACTGATTCCTAACACAATAGTATTATGGTGTGGGATAGTGGGCCAAAAATTGAGATAGTTATGACTGCTAAATAGAAAAGATTGATGAGTTTCATGGTGTGTCCAACTATGGTTTTTCCTTTTGTCCTATTAAAGTGTGCAATAGTTCATAGTGAAGACTGTGTGTAAAGATTTGTTTTATATGGGAGAACAAAAACATAAATAACTCTTTTGCATTATGGTATGTAAACCATGTTATATAGGTAGAGGATGATCTTTCACATATATTTGGAGACTCACGATATTTTAGTTTCTTCATATAAAAACCTTGTAAGTTATGTCTTCCAAATTATGAGTCTTTTTCACTAAATACACTTAAAATTTTTTTAATGTTTATTTATTTTTGAGAGAGAGTGAGAGAGAAACAGAGCGCTCAGGGAAGGGGCAGAGAGAGAGGAAGACACAGAATCCAAAGCAGGCTCCGGGCTCTGAGCTATCAGCACAGAGCCCAAAGTGGGGCTTGAACTCACAGAACACAAGATCATGACCTGGATGCTTAACCAACTGACCCACCCAGGCTTCCCTAACTGAATACACTTTTTAAATTTATTTGCAACTTACCTAGTTCTCCACATGGTTCCAATCCTTTGAAATTGGTTGAGTCTTTCTTAGGACCCAATATCGGATTTTATATTGGTAAATGTTCCATGCATACTTGAAAAAAAAGTATTATGTTGTTGTTGGGAATGTTCTGTCTATTCCAATTAGGTCAGGTTTCCTTATTGGGTTGTTCAGTTCTTCATCTTTACTCATTTCTTTCTTTCTGGGTATTCTATCAGAAATTGAGAGAGATATGCTAATGTTTCCAACTATGACTGATGAAAACCCATTGCAGCAGGGGCAATGGGAGTTCTAAAAATAAAATCTAACCCTGGGAGAGGGGGAGTAATACATGCCAGGCCCAGAACTGCAGGTGAGGAGGGAGAGGAACACTGATGAAGGCCATACCTGTGAGACCCACTGACACAGAAAATGCACACCTGCTTTGGCCTCTTCATCCCCTCACTGGGATAACAAGTCTTGGGGAAAAGTCACAATGGAACATAGCTGTGGGATTTGCAAGACACAGACTCTGAGGTACAGTGCAAAGGGAAAAGCTAAGGCTGAGTGGAGCTAAAATTTAGAATAACTGTCAAACACCTAAAAATAAGATATTGCTAGCACAATGTTAGTTATTAATTTATTATCATTATTCTAGAATTCCCATTTGTTCCTGTGCTCTAAAAAATTATCAGTCTTCTAACTATTTCCTTGAACACAACACAATTAATGTTAAATTCATGTGTTAACTCTTTGGTCTGTTCCTCTTGATTTTTTTTTTTTTTTTATTGTGTCATCATGTCTTATTGTAGAATTCCTTCTTTTTTGATGGGTTCCAAACAGTATATATTTATAAGTTAGAAGGGACCTGAGGCTTAGGATGATGATATCTTATTGAAAAACATATTAAATTGGTTATCTCTAGGGGACAGAGAAACTAATAGATCCAGAACAGTTTAATCTTACTGGGGAGTTTGGGTTGCCTGCGTGGCTCAGTTGGTTAAGCATCTGACTTTGGCTCAGTTCATGATCTCATGGTGCATGAGTTTGAGCCCTGTATGGGGCTCTCTGCTGTGGGTGGCTCAGTGATTAAGCATTGGACTTTGGCTCAGGTCATGATCTCATGATGCATGACTTCAAGCCCTGCACTGGGCTCTCTGCTGTCAGCATGGATCCTCCTTCCTTGGATCCTCTGTCTCCCTCTCTCTCTGCCCCTCCCCTGCTTGTTCTCTCTCTTTCTCTCTCTCTCTCTCTCACTCTCTCAAAAATAAACACTGAAATAAATCATACTGGAGATTAAGATCTCGTACCACTAGACTTCCCACCCTGTGTGTTCAGGTTCATTTCCAATTCTTTTTTTTTTTTTTTTTTTTTCCTGAGACTATAACCTTTTATGGTTCTTTCTCAAAGCATAGTTATTTATGAGTTTCCCCCTTCTTATCAGTTCCTAAATACATTTTTTTTTCTTTTAAAGAACTGGCAGAAGCCTTTGAGCCATGCGTACCTGCCTGATTTTTCTTCCTTCCCTGAGTATTATCCCCTTAGTTCTGCATTGCCTTGTAATTATTTCTATTCACTTGCAGTTTGAAGGTCAGTCCTAATTTCTTAGTCTATCATTGTTGGTCTAAATGTAGTTTTATTTACATTTCCAATATTATGAGTAAGGTTAAGCATTTTGCAATAGGTTAACATTACACGTGCATTTATTTTCTCATGGATTATCTGTTTATATTTTTTTTTTCTCCCAAGATTTTATTTAAATTCAAGTTAGTTAATATATAGTGTAATATTGGTTTCAAGAGTAGAATTTAGTGATTCATCACTTACATATAACAGCCAGTGCTCATCCCAACAAGTGAACTCCTTAATCCCCGTCACCCATCTGGCCCATGCCCCCACCGACCTCCCCTCCTGCAACCAGTTTGTTGCCTCCCTCTTTGTTTTTATTTAATTTTATTTTTCTTTCCCTTTCCTTATGTACTCTGACTGATGATTAGATTGAGGGCATGTATTTTGGCAAAAAGTACCACTGAAATGTCCCCTTCTCTGTGTATTATATCTTAAAGGAAGTGATTTTGATTGTCTTCTTACTGATGATATTAATTTTGATCAGTTTAAGACAGTATCTGCCAAGTTTCTCCACAATGAAGTTACTATTTTTCGCTTTGGAATTAATAATTGGGGGAGATACTTTGAAGTCATGCAAATATGTTCCCTTTCCTCAAACATCTGCTTATTAATATTAATACCTTTCTTTTAGGTGCTATAACAAAAATACCACAGAATGGTGGCTTACAAACAACTGAACTTTATTTCTCATGGTTCTGGAGGCTGGAAGTTCAAGATCAAAGTGCCAGCATGGTCATATTCTGGTGAAGGTTCTTTTCTGGGTTGCAGTATGCCCACTTTTCACTGCATCCTCACATTTTGAAGGGACCAGGGTGCTCTGTTGGGTCTCCTGTATAAGAGTACTAATTCCATCCATAAGGCCTCCACTTTAATGTCTAAGCACCTCCCAAAGACATAACCTCCTAATACCATCCCATTGGGTGTTGAAATTTCTACATATGAATTTTAGGGGGGGACACACACATTCAAACTATTGTAGCAACATCCTTGGATGTAGCTTACAACAAATAATACTATGGGGCTTGCTTAATGGAAACTTTCTATTTTTCTCTCTCTCAACATTTTAAAAATGAAATCTTTCTGTCCCTTCTACCCCAACTATTTATTCAGGTGATCTTTTATTTATTTTAGTATAGACTCATTATATTTATGTTATTCTATGAGTTATAGTCCGAACTATAATTATTTATGTTATTGCTCAAATTCTCTTGTTCCTTACTTTTCTTCTTTCTTTCCCCTATTATTATACTTTTTATCCTTTATTTTATATAAACACACACACACACATTTTCTTTTATAATTTCTTTGTTGAAATTTTAAAGCTGAAGTTCGATTCCACATCCCTGGGATTATGACCTGAACTGAAATCAAGAGTTGGACGCTTAACCGACTGCCCAGTGCGCTGTTTTTTGTTTTTTAATTCTCTTTTTACCTTCTCTGCTTTTCCCACCATCTCTTTTATGAAATGGGCTGCATTGGCTTTATAGCATTCTTTGAAAATTTGTATTTCAATTTATTTCTTTAAACTATTTTGAGATACAGGATTACAGTTTTTATCTCCATGGTGGCCACATTTTTCTGGTCTTCTTTGTTGGCTAATTTTGTGGCTAATTTTGGTTTTGGCCATCTTTCCATAGGTTAGTTCATATTCTTTTCTTGTTACTTATGGTAGTTAGATGGATGCCTTGGATCTCTAGGTTCCTATGTAGGGGGCAGAACTTCCAGGATTCAGAGCTCAGTGGTTCCGTCACTGACTGTTAATGTGAACTCTCACAATACAGTCGTTGCTATGATCTATTCTGGCATCAAATGTAAGGTTGTTTCAGAAACTTCTGCCAAATTTCTTTTCCTTATACGTTTTTGTTTAGGATGGGCCACAAGGGAGATTCTTGTGAGATTTGGATGGTATCGGTAAGAAAGATTACTTTTTGCAGCTGACACAATTACAGCCACCAATCTGCTGACTCACCTTGTTGGCATGGAGCAACGTTTGGGCCTGTAGTCATTCCGCCTCTTCCTGAATACCTCTTCTGTGTCTCTGACTCCTGGGACAAGTATGTGTGTTTAGCTCCATGATCAAAAGACACCAGGATTTGCAGAATATTCTATCACCGAGGACAAAGACAATTAGAATGGACATGGGTTTAGTTCACTGTCATGAGGTTGTAGCTTGTATTCTTGGGATTCTTTCCTGCTCATGATCTTCTCTTCCTGTCCTATGACCTATCAGTTTCAAGCCACAGCCTTCAACACTGAAACATGACCTTAAAGGGACCACTTAGCCATCCAGAGTTATGCAATTGCATAAGCCAATTTCCTGCATAAATTCCATATCAAAATAACCCAACTTGAATGGGTTTCCACTGAACAAATCCGAGAAATTTTGTACATTAAAATAATTAAGAGAGTAAAATAATATTCAGGGAATAAAATGCTGTACACTTACTATTGACACTTTTGTAATTAATTTTAGGGACAAAAATAAATAAATGAATGAATAATATTCTCCCTTCACATTACTTATTAATTCAAAGGGGCATTAGGAATTATGCATTAGACAAAGCTGGAAGACACTGAATTTACATAAGCAATGAAAGATTCCTATTTGATTCAGTGAACATCCTGTTACTCTCTTCCTTATTTTGCTGTTCAAATTTTCACAGATTTGGCCAATGTGAGCCCCTTGAAGCTGGATCCTGTGTCCTTTAGTTATGTTTCTCTCATACTTTTTGCAATTTCTTAGCCATTTTCCAAGGATACCTTATTCCTTCAGGTGGAGAATATCTCAGATTAATTGTGTTCATTGCCACTTGGTTGCATATATTTCTAGGGATTTTCAAAGAACATGCAAAAGAAGTATAGATATAAATATGTACATACATGAATACATATATATTCCCGTATTTACACAAATATCTATATTCTCATTCAACACCACTTCTTAATCTTCTAGATTGTTGCATTTTATACTTAGGCTACATAATAGTAAGATACTACACAAAGATCAAGATAGAAATCTGAGTTGATTAATTGCTACAAATGTGTAATCTTAAATTAACATGATTTTTTGCTTTCATATTTTAAGATGATAAGAATTTATAAGAGTACAGCTTATTCAAGGAGTGCCTGGGTGGCTCAGTCAGTTAAGCAGCTGGTTCTTGATTTTGGCTCAGGTCAGGATCTCATGGTTCATGAGACCAAGCCCTGCATCAGGCTCTGCACTGACAGCATGGAGCTTCCTTCTCCATGCTGAGATATTCTCTCTCTCTCTTTCTCTCTCTCTCTCTCCCCCCCCCCCCAGTCTGTCCCTCTGTCTATCAAAATAAATAAATAAACCACAACAACAAAAAGGGTACAGTTTATTCAACTATTATTTTCTATCAAAAAAAAATCAGTATCTTTCTCGCTCAAAAGAAGTACTTTATATTTTACACATATGATAGAAGTCATAGCCTGCTTAATTCTATTTAATAAGTGTGATTCTAAAGATGAACAAGCCCCAATAGACCTTGGATTAGATCATAGTTGAGTGATCGTATTTCACACTTCTGAGATCATAAATGTACATTAAACAATGAGTAGCCTTCCAAAAATAAATAATGATTTACTGTTTAAATTTCCCCATGGCAATTTCCTTTAAATGTGTGTATTGTACAGATAGGCTATTGCTGTATAAAACTCCGTGACTTAATTCTAAAAGACTAATTAAGGCTCATGTGACCGTGGGTCTGTTGCTGATAGACTGATGTATTTGGCTGTGCAGCTCTGATAATTTTAGGTAGGCTTTGTCACACATCTGTGGGTTGGTTGGAGATCAGTGATGTAGGCTGGGCTAGGCTACGTTCCCTATGTCTCTTGTCACAGGGCAATGACATACTTAAGGGGGAAGCAAAAACATTTCAAGACTCTTTTTTTAATGTATATTTGTTTTTGAGAGAGAGAGAGAGCAAGAGAGAGAGAGAGAGAGAGAGAGAGAGAGAGAGACATGGAATCCAAAGCAGGCTCCAGGCTCTGAGCTGTCAGCACAGAGCCGGATGCAGGGCTGTAACCCACGAACTGGGGGATCATGACCTGAGGCAAAGTTGGACACTTAGGTGACTGAGCCACCCAGGTGCCCCAAAGCACATCAAGACTCTTAAGGCCTAGACTCTGGATGGGAACACAATCACCTCTACCTGATTTTATTATCCAAATTAAGTTCATATGGCTGTATCCAAATGAAGGGGCAGAGAAATATACTCTATCTCTTTCGTGAAAGGAACTGCAAAATTATATTGCAAAGACTGTGAGTACAAGAAGGAAAGAAGAATGAGGTCAATAATTTCACTTAAGATCTTGCTGACTTTTGGTAGATCAGCACATTATTATTCCCTGATGGGTCGACTAGAAATGTAGAATTCCGGTTGGTTCATATGTATATTAAAGGTAGAAAAGAGCTGATCTAAGAATATAGCTACCATGTCATTTGACTCACTCTCTCTTTCACTTAGACTTGTTTCTTTAATTCTGCAAGTATGCACTGGGCCCAGGTCCTTTCTTGTCACTGTTTGCACATCTAGAACATTTAAGCCTCTGCTCAACTGTCACCTTATTTAAAAAATATCTTGACTATCTAACATAAAATATCAGGGCATCTCCATGCCCTGATCTCCCATCATCATTTTTTTCCACCACAGCATTTGTTAATACCTAAGTTTTACATGCATTTTTGCTTAATTTTAATCTATATTCATTAGAATAAAAGCACTAAGAAATCAGGGGCTTTTGTGTTTTTTGTCACTATTGAATCCCTGGTATCTAGAATAATCTTGGCATTTAAAATGTGCTCAATAAATGTGAGTTAATAAGAAATAAATTTAGGGGCACCTGGGTGGCGCAGTCGGTTAAGCGTCTGACTTCAGCCAGGTCACGATCTCGCGGTCCGTGAGTTCGAGCCCCGCGTCAGGCTCTGGGCTGATGGCTCAGAGCCTGGAGCCTGTTTCTGATTCTGTGTCTCCCTCTCTCTCTGCCCCTCCCCCGTTCATGCTCTGTCTCTCTCTGTCCCAAAAATAAATAAACGTTGAAAAAAAAATTAAAAAAAAAAAGACATAAATTTAAAAAATATTTATGTAGAGGTAATTTTTAACTGAAAAATATTTATTCTAAAGCTATAACTAGTTATCAAACTTAACTGTATATTAAGATTTTGTTTGGCTACAAGTTATACAGATACACTCGCCTTCGCAGAAATGGCTTAAACAATGTATAGTTTTATATTTCTTTATCATAAAAGAAGTTCATATTTTATTAGTTCAGGGCTACTGTGGTGGCTCCATAACATCACCATTGCCTCAGGGTCTTAATTTTCATCTCTTACCATTTTTTAATCCTGATTCATATTCTCAGTTTTGCATCCTGTTTTGAAATGGCCCAAGCAGTCCTAACCATAATGAATGATTTCCAGGTAGGAAGAAGGAAGAGGAGAAAGTGGTACAAAATTATTTGTGAATGGGGTCAAATAATTTTTAAGGTATTGCCTAAAATCCCTTCCTATAATTCCCATTAGTGTTAATGACCAGGGCTAGGATTTATCATCAAATGGCCATTTCTGACTTCTCTGGGAAATATAGTATTTTCTTTGGACATTTTTCTACCTCTAACAAGTTGTGGTTATATTTATGCTGAAGAAGCTCTACTATTGTATTTTACATAAAAATGAATGCATTTACCTTTTTTAAAGTTACATTTGCTTTTTAAAAAAAAATTGTGTATTTACTTTGAGAGACAGAGAGAGAGAGAGAGAAAGGGAGAGTGGGAGAGGGGCAGAGAGAGAGGGAGAGAGAATCCCAAGCAGTCTCCATGCTGTCAGCACAGAGCCTGACCTTGGGCTTGAACCCATGAACTACAATATCATGACCTGAGCCAAAGTCAAGAGTTGGATGTTCAACTGACTGAGCCACCCAGGAGCCCCCAGATTTTTTTAAATGACAAATAAAAATAAAAACTTGACTCTCAGTAGCAGTGTTTGTGGTCCAAAGAAATTGATGAATACATATATATTGTTCTTCAAAACTTCATGTTATAGAATTATTTTTATAAATTATATAGTTTTTCAGTTCTTTCAATTGAATAAAATTTTTGGCATATCTAGAAAAAATTTTAAACTGTAAAAGTTTTGACAATATTGATACTTGGTAATTTAATTACTAGCAAGTTTTTTCTCATTGCCACATAGTACTACGTGGCAATGAGAAAGAATGAAATATGGCCCTTTGTAGCAACATGCATGGAGCTGGAGAGTGTTATGCTAAGTGAAATAAGCCATACTTAGAGAGACAGATACCATATGTTTTCACTCTTAGGTGGATCCTGAGAAACTTAACAGAAACCCATGGGGGACGGGAAGGAAAAAAAAAAGGAAATTAGAGTGGGAGAGAGCCAAAGCATAAGAGACTCTTAAAAACTGAGAACAACTGAGGGTTGATGGGGGGTGGGAGGGAAGGGAGGGTGGGTGATGGGTATTGAGGAGGGCACCTTTTGGGATGAGCACTGGATGTTGTATGGAAACCAATTTGACAATAAACTTCATATATTGAAAAAATAAAAAAAAATTACTAGTAAGTTATATCTAGTAAATTTAAAGGTCTGTTTTCTGAATTCCTTATTCAGCAGAAATACATACCTTCATACTTTCATACCTCTTTTTTTTTTTTTTTTAATTTTTTTTTTTTCAACGTTTATTTATTTTTGGGACAGAGAGAGACAGAGCATGAACGGGGGAGGGGCAGAGAGAGAGGGAGACACAGAATCGGAAACAGGCTCCAGGCTCCGAGCCATCAGCCCAGAGCCTGACGCGGGGCTTGAACCCACGGACCGCGAGATCGTGACCTGGCTGAAGTCGGACGCTTAACCGACTGCGCCACCCAGGCGCCCCTTTCATACCTCTTTAATAAAAAAATGGCTCTTTTGGCCGAACAGGGTCCTGAATCAAGATGTTACTCTACAATTGGAATTACATAACAAAACAATGTTGCCTATGTTGTTAATCCATATTGGATTCCCTCATTCTTCTTGAGTACTCCATGGTGCTCATTTAGAACTATGAAATTAAGGAAACTTGCTCTCTGCAAGTTTTCCAAATTTTCATCTTAGCAGAAAGCCTCATCTACCTAGAGTCAGAAGGCTTTAAATCATGTAACTAATGTTGTGATAGTAGCTGCTTCCGTGGGGATGTATTAGTGGCAAAATTAATGCATCATTGCTAGACACGTATTTTTCTCTACCTCAATTTCCACAAGGGGCTATCTTGTCATGTTTGTACTCACTACTTGCACCAGATCACTGTTAACTACAAGAACAGAAATATCAGCTCTTTTTTCCTGAAATGTTTTATTTCATCCTGTTTTTCCTCCCATAGATAAGAGTATGAATTAAACTAGACTCAAATACAATAAAAATCAGAGAATATTTTTTTTTGTTTTCAGTAAAGACTTTTCTTGGCTGAACTTTTTCAGTGAAGTTCACTGAGGTTTTCTTTTTGTACATTAGCAGCTGGATAGAGTTTGATAATGGTGATCCAAGCATACCTAAGAATATAATTTTGAGTCCAGATCTTGGGTTAGACATTCGTGACAGACCCAAACAAAGTGAAGACACGTATCAGTTCAGCTTCCTTTACCTCTTGCCTTCTTTTCACATTGCTCTTCAGTCACAGCAAGTCACAGAAGTCACAGTCACTTCTACTTTCATTCTTTCAGGTCTCAGACAAACGTCTCTTAGTTCCTGTAACACTACAGCTAAGTGAACACTTAGGCTTGCCCCATCTGATCTTTGGACCCACCGTCCTGTCTTTTTATTTTTTTTGCCCAATATATATTTGATTCTTTCAGGAGCTATGCCTCATAACTTCCGTAAATTAGAAGGGGTACAGCCTTGAAAGAAAGCTGCTCTTCTCCTCTGTACTATGACATCATTAATAATTCCAGGTGGAATTGAAAAGATTTGAAGGGATAATTAGAGTTTCCAAAAAGCCTCAAATCACACTGCATCCCTTTGTAGTGAGTGGCAGGGAGTGAGATTATGATTTTATTCTAAACTAGTATTTCACAAACTACTTGTAGCCAAAGACTACTAAAAAATTTCAGGGGGCACCTGGGTGGCTCAGTTGGTTAAATGTCTGAGTCTTGGTTTCAGCTCAGGTCATGATCTCTCCGTTTTTATGAATTCAAGCTTTGGGTCAGGCTCTGCAATGGCAGCAGGGAGCCTCCTTGGGATTCTCTCTCTCCCTCTCTCTGTGCCCTTCCCCCGCTCGTGCTACCTCTGTCTCTCTCAAAATAAATGAACTTAAAAAAATTCCAATCATTGAAGATCAATACATTTATAAGATAAAATTTTTGTAATAATGTCAAATTGTTATAAAAGTTGTAAATATTTATTCTCACTTTCTGTGAGTATGTGTCCTGGCCTAATGTCATCCCTCCACAGACATTTTGACCAGGCTGTAACTTTAAAACTCTCCTCTTATATTTATTTGTTCTTCACATTTTTAAAAGATTACAGTATTTATTTATTTTCATGTCTTTTATGAATTAAGTTATGACTATTTCCTTTAAATGTTTGGCTTTATATTACACTTATCTAATATTAATAGTCCCACCTGTCCTTTTATATTCATGTATATTAACTGGATTTTCTGCCCTTTTTGTTTTTAACCTTGCTAGGTCAGTACATTTGTGGTTTCCCTCCTATTTAAAACTGAATTGTATCCCATATAGCTTAAATGTAAACTAAGCGAGCTTAGTTTTATTCCTAAATATTGTACCTCTGCTTGCTTTAAAACATTTTCAAAACATTTTAAAGCTAAAGCTACAGCATTCTGAACTGCCTTTAGTCCCTCCAAAGCCATGATCTCTTTTACAGTCCTTGATTTCCATTCTTTGGTAATGCAATTCCTACTCCTTTGATCACACATATATTGAAAATATATATATGTATATATGTGTATATATTTCTAGACCTAAATGACAGTTCAAGAGGTCTTTTTTAACCCCTAGCAAATATTAGAAGTTCTGACATGTGTTTATGTAGCACCGTAACTTGATGCTTCCTAATACCTATCATCCTTTATTGAAAAATACGTGTAATAGAAACTTTCTAGTGGTTTTAAGCATGTGACTCATACGAAAAAGAACTCCATACTCTCTAAGTTCAGAAGAGTCTTCACTGTTTGGGGTCAGTCATTACCCACAAGCTTTAGAGTGAGATACAAGTTCAGAGAACTCTTCCTAACACCCATCCTTACAACTTACACTCCAGTCAATATAAAGGAATAATTAGGGAGAGAGCTGAGGAAGGTACTTTAGAAATGCGGAGTTTGTGGAGAGAGTCTGCCGGACATGGAAAGGAGAGAGGGGCACCTCCTAGTTGTAAAGTTGAAGGCAAGGTCCTCAAGACTGGCTCTAAGTTAATGATTATTCAAGCCACTATTAACATATATGTAGAAATTCATTATTCCATTGTCTTTATTTTTTATGATTGAAAATTTCATTAATAAAACTTTTAAAACAAAGTTAAAAATGTAAGAGTGGGAACCAAAGGAAATAACTTATGAATACTGATAGTGCAAGAATGGAAGTCTAGGATTCTCTGGTTAGATATCTGTTTAGACAGCACATTTAGTAACATTCCCCTATGCTTCCAGAATAAAATAACAAAACAACTGGGGAGGGAAAGCATGGAGAGAGGCTGGTAGAGCGGGAGCACAGACTTCTGACCACCACCAGTACTTGTCCCCTGGTTGGCATTTTAAATGGAGCCCTATGTATCAACAAGCCTCACATTTGACTGTATAAAGAGAAGAAATAGGGGAATTTTAAATTATTTGGAAAAAAGCATTGCCTCATCATGGCAGGAAAGCATGTATAACAGAAAAATAATATATTAAACCCTTTGGAGCTATACCAAAACATGCAGCCAAAGTTCATTAGGCCAACATACATGCCAAAGAAGTCACCTCATAAGGGTGACCTCATCTGTGGGAGCATGATGGGAGCAATGCGTGTACACTTCTAGGCCTCATACACCATTCTGGAACAAAACTTACACTTGGTCAAATAAAGAGACGCAGTCCTCTTTCTCAAACTCCTCAAGAAGGGAAGGTATTTGAAGAATAGCCTCTAATCCCCTTCAAGCTTCTAGCAATACAGAAGGTTCAACTTTAAGAGGGTGATGGTGGTAGAGGAAAAGAAACTTGAACAGTAAATGAGTTTGTGTTGAATAATGAACACAATTGAGTCTCAAAACAAAAATTAGACTGTTCTAATGATTGAAAATGGTGAAAATCTATAGAAGAGAATTGGGCTCTCATTAATATTTTCCATCACCCAGTGGTGACATAGGTTTGACATGCCAAAGTGGATGCAGAATTTGGAGAAATAGAACTCTTCTTTATTTATCTTTTGGGAGTAAATCTCCTAAAGAAAATACTAAATACACAAATATTTTTCCTAAAGGCAAAAGCTATGTCTGTCCTGCCCTCCAATATTTGCCTATAATGTAGCATGATAGGTGATTAACAAACATTTGTATAATAAATGAATAAGAAATAAATCAATAAATTATCTCAATGTTCAAGAGTGAATTATCCAGCAAACAGATGATTGCAATACAATATGACTAGTTTTATGAAAAGAATAGATAAAACAATCCAAAAAATTTTTGAAGGGTCAGAGAAATTTTACCTGAAGAAGTGACTTTTAAGCTGAGGGTTGAAGGATCATTACAGCTTGCTAGAGAATTGGGGAGATGTTTACAGAGGCAAGTGCAAAGTCAGCAAGGTTGAAAATGACAATGGCACTCTTGATTACTAAAATTAATTCATGGTTCTGTCACAGAAAGGGAATGTTGAAGAAATGGATGGGGCTGAAAAAGTAAACAGTGAAAAAATATTAATAGGCTTTATACACTTGGACTTTATCTTGAGACTAGTGAGAACCCATGGGTAATTCTGTAGTTTAGTTTATCTATTGTTGTGAAAGAGTGTATGTATCAGTTATAATAATAATTTAATAATAATTATTATTATTAAATTATTATTATTTGAGAGAGAGAGAAAGCATGTGAGTAGGGGAAAGAGTTAGAGGGGGAGACAGAGAGAAAGACAGACAGACAGACAGAGAATCTTAAGCAGGGTTCACACTCAGTATGGAGCCTGATGTGGGACTTGATCCTATCTATGACCTTGGGATCATGGCCTGAGCTGAAATCAAGAGTTGGACACTCAACATACTGAGCCACCCAGGTGGCTTGAAATTACCAGTTTCAGAGAAAATTTGGCTCAAATATTTAAAAGCAAAAAAGATACATCAATGTATAACATGACTAAAATCTAAGTATGTATAATACTAGTCATGATTGGGTTCAAGTCTAAAATATTTTTGTCAATAGACTGATCTCACAGGTTAGACTTTTGTTGTATTGATTTCTTTCTTGGGCTCTATATGGTAAATGTAAAGTGATAGTAATTTCAAATCTTACATTCTTTCACATTGTAGTTCTGATTTAGTTTGATGTGGACAAATGCTTGTTCATGAACCAATGTCAGTGAGTTAACAATTGAGATTATTTGTTAGACTAACTCAAAATATGCCATAGGTTACCCCTGGACATTCCCCAGAAATTTTCACTGGGTTTTTAAGGTAAAATTTTTTTATAATAATAGTAAAATGTTATTTGTCTTTTTCACTCTGATTTTTTTGCAAAGATCCAATAGAGTTAGGCTAGATAATATGTTATATCATACTATGTTGAATCCAGTAATATTCCATGAAGTCAAACATAAAAGTGATTTTTAAAAATACAGCACAATGTTATTTATTTTTTTCTTTAGAAAACAAAACTTTTTTTAATGTAATGAAATATTCAAAAGGTTTATAACTGCTATTGCAATTAATGTTTTAAAGTCTCTATTTTATTTTCCTATATCATAACAGAAATGATCCACATACACAAAAGCTCTTGGGGTCATCAGTAACACTCAAAGAGTATGATGGGTTCCTATGACCCTAAAATTTGAAAACCAATGATATAATAACAGTTCCCAAAATTTTGGTGACTTAGAACAATGAAAATTTATTTCTCACTTACATTTTGCTGATTATTGCAGTCAGTAAGAAGTCCAAGCTATGGAACAACCACCATCTCAGTTGTTGTTCTCTGATAGGCTGGGGGAAAGAGGAGGAAGACAGAGATTTGTGAAGTCTCAACAGGTAGTAAAATGCTTGACCCAAAATGAAAATACACCAGTGCTCTCAAGTTGAATGACTAACTTTAGCTGTAACATATAACCATAAGAAGGGAGAGAAAATGCAAAACTTACCTCACTTACGGTGAGATGTATTTCACAAAGAATGTTAATGAGTACCACAAGATGACCTGAAAGTGAAAATCAAAGTTAAGTTTTTATATTTATAAAAAATATGATATAGAAACTAGGACAAAAATAATTTATTTTAAAGTTAAAATATAGGGGATACCTCAGCAAAAATGGTGGAATAGGGTCCAAAGGCATTCTTCCAGAAGAGCAGTGAAAAAAAAAGGCAAAAACTTTCAGAAAACAAAAAAATATGAATGGAAACTATCTGAGAAATTCTAGGCATTGGACTGAGTAGAAAAATGTTTTAAGCCAACTATTTTATGTATGCTCAAAGACCTAAAGGAAATCATCATGTTCAAAGAACTAAAGGAAACAGTGAGAACCATGTCACACTAAGTAGAGAGCATTAATAAACAAAATTATACAGTATAAAAAGCTGAGGGGGTGTATGGGTGGCTCAGCTGGTTAAGTGTCTGACTCTTGATTTTGGCTCAAGTCACGATCTCACAGTCATGAGATTGAGCCCTGTGTCTGGCTCCATACTGGGCATGGAACCTGCTTAAGATTCTCCTCTCTCTCTCTCTCTCTCTCTCTCTCTCTCCTTCTCTCTCAAAAACATAATAAATAAAAAGCAGAAAGAAAAAAGAATTATGAAAAGTAAACAAAGCCTACAAAATCTGTGAGACACCTTCAAGTATACCCAGATATGGATAAGAGAACCCAGAGGAGAGGAAGGAAGTAAAGAGGTATAAGGAATATTTGAAGAAATTATGATAAAAACTTTACATATTTGATGAATTAAATGAATCTACATATTTGAGAATTTCAACAAGTCCCAGGTCAGATAAACCCAAAGACATCACATTGAAACACATTATAATAAAACTTTTGAAAGCCAGAGACAGAGAAAATCCTCAAAGCATTCAAGAGAGAAGTGACTCATCGCATACAAGAGATCCTCAAAAAGATTAACAGTTGATTTTTTCATTAGAAACCATGGAAGCCAGTTTAGGAATTTAGTACTTCAGTGTACTAGAAATAATATACTGTAAACTGTTGCACCACAAATTCAAGTTATTGGTGCATTGTTTACAACTGAAGACTTTAGAGGTACCTGCATGGCTCAGTTGGTTAAGCATGACTCCTGATTCCAGCTCTGATTATGATCTCACTGTTCATGGGACTGAGGCCTACATTGGGCTCTGTGTTGTGTGGAGCCTCCTTGGGATTCTCTCTCTTCCTCCCTCTCCCTCTCTGCCCCTCTCTCACTCACGCATATGCATGTGTGCCCCCACTGTCTCTCTCTCTCTCTCAAAAAAATTAAAAAATATAAAAATGCAGACTTTAATGTAAAAGAGCAAGAATATATAAGATTTATGCACCAAATACCTAAATAAAAAATATATCTTTTATTCATTAATTAGAAGGCAATTAGAATAGCAATAATCCCATGAATTTTTTTTAATGTTTATTTATTTTTGACAGAGAGAGAGAGAGAGAGAGAGAGCGAGCATGAGTGGGGGAGAGGCAGAGAGAGAGAGACACACACAGAATCCAAAGCAGGCTCCAGGCTCTGAGCTGTCAGCACAGAGCCCTATGTGGGGCTTGAACTCACAGACTGCGAGATCATGACCTGAGCCAAAGTAGGATGCTCAATCAACTGAGCCACCCAGGTGCCCCTCACATGAATTATTTATGGATTCATTACAGCCTCTATCAAAATTTCAAGTACCTTTTTTTTTCCAGAAATAAACAAGCTGATCATAAAATTCTTATAGGATTTTAAGAACCCTGAATAGCCAAAAAAGTCCTGAAAGAGAAACCTAAATTTGGAGGGCACACATTTCCCAATTTCAACACTTACTATAAAGCGGCAGTAATCAAAACAGTGTGATACCGGCATATGGATATGCCCATAGATTAATAGAATATAATTGAGAATCCAGAAATAAACCAATACATCTATGGTCAATTGACTTTTAACAAGAGTCCCGAGATCATTCAACATAGAAAGAATAATCTCTCAAACAAATGGTGCTGGGACAATTGGATCACCAAAGGCAAAATAATGAAGTTGGACCTTTACTTCACACCATGTACAAAAATTAACTCCAGGTGTATCAAATACCTTAATTTAATACCTAACATTCTAAAACTCTTATAAGGAAACTCATAGGGGAAAAGCTTTATGAATTTCAATCTGGCAATGAATTCTTAAATATGATATTAGGAGCCCAAGCTACAAAAGAAAAAAACAAGATAAATTGGGCTTTATTAAAATTAAACATTAAATTTTTAATTAATTAATTAAAATGTGTGCGTCAAAAGACAGTATCAATTAGGGCACCTGGATGGCTCAGTTAGTTAAGCATCTGACTTCAGATCAGTCATGATTTCGTGGTTCACGGGTTCCAGCCCCGCATCAGGCTCTTGGCTGACAGCTCAGAGCCTGGAGCCTGCTTCAGATTCTGTGTCTTCCACTCTCTCTGCCCCTCCCCGATTCATACTATGTCTCTCTGTCTCTCTGTCTCTCTCTCTCGAAAATAAATTAAAATAAAAAACATTAAAAAAAAGACAGTATCCATAAAGTGAAGAAACAACCCTGAGAATGTATCAAAATATTTGTAAATCATGCATTTGATAATGGCCTATTAGCCAGACCATATAAAAATGCTTACAACTCATCAACACAAAGACAAACAACCCAATTTAAAATTAGACAAATGACTTAAATAGACATTTCTTCGAATAAGATATACATTTGGTCAATACACACATGAAAAGATGCTCAACATCATTAGCCATTAGGGAAGTGCCAACCGAAACCGCAAAGAGATACAACTTCATGCCCACTAGGACAGCTGTGAAAGAAAGGAAAATAATACGTGCTGACAAGGATGTGGAGAAATTGAAACTCTCATAGATTGCTGGTGAGACTATTGAATGATGCTAGTGCTCTAGAAAACAAATTGGCAGTTTTTCCAAAAGCTCAAGCATTGATATATGAGGTGTAATTTCATTCTTGGTTATATACCCCAAATTATTCAAAACAGGTTTTTGAACAGATATTTGTACATCAATGTTCATAGAGCATTATTCACAATAGTCACAAAGTGGACCACCCCAAATATTCATCTACTAGTGAATATATAAACAAAATGTGGTATATCCATAAAATGGCATATTATTCAGCCATAAGAGGGAGTAAAGTGCTGATACATGCTACATCGTGGATGAACTTGAAACCATCCTACTGAGTGAAGTAATCCAGACACAAAAGGCCACATATTACATCATTCCAGTTACATGAAATGCCCAGAATAGGGAAATCCATAGAGATAGATCTGCAGATACATGATTTGTAGATTGATGGTGGCCAGGACTGGTAAATGAGAGAATATAAAGTGACTACTTAATGGCAATGGAGTTTCCTTTTTAAGGGGATGAAAATGGTCTGAAATGAGATAATGGTGATGGTTGCACTACACTGCAAATGTGTTAAAGCCATTGAAATGTACACATTAAAAGGTCAAATGGTAAATTACATTTTGGATTTTACCTTAGTTAAACAGCTAATATAATGAAATTATATCAGTTATCAGTGTATCACTATCACTATAAAGTTATACATGAATATTCATTTTAGTACTGTTATTCTGGCTTCAGTATACTAAAGGCAGTAATAATGCAGGGAAATACAGAAACCCAAAGAGGAGGTATTGTGACTTAGGAGAATGGATGCAGAGATACTGAATGAATAAAGAGATCTAGAAGGGATAGAATGAAATCCCCTGAATCTGATGATTGATTAAATGTGACTTCTCCCATGTAGTTTTGACTTGCAGTAGAGTGGATTGGGATGTACTTCGTTAAGATAATAAGACAAGCATAAAAAAAAAACTTAGAGGTGAGATCATGATATCAATTTCAGACATAAGAAATTCAGTATTCTAGCAAACAAGCAATGGAAGCAATAAAGTGGGTGCTGAGACTAGGTAGATGACTGGAATATATAAGCATATTGACATTTTAAGGAACTGAAGGAAATTTCTCAGGCAATGTGAAAAAAAATCGCATGACAACAGAACCCTGAGGGCACTACAGATTTAAAAATATGAACAAAAAGAGCAGAAAAGCATGAGGGTGTTATCAAGAAAGACAAAGAAAGATAATATTCCAAGGAAAGAATAGGCAGAATTTCTGAGAAGTATCCATTTGCTTGAGTGAGAAATACATTTTTGTTGTAGAAGATTTAAACACTATTGATTGGGTTAGTTCACTTTTACTCCTGTAACAGGAAGTGGATTGAGCCTATACTTAAGCCAAATGGATTTTCAAGTTTCATTCCACTCAAAATTTTCTCACTTACCAAACGGTAACCCCTGGGCACACATGTGCATGCACACATGTGCACATTTATTCATTTGTGCCTTACCTCAAATTTCCTGAAGAATAGATGTAATAATCAAGATGAAAAAAACTTATAGAAGTAATAAACTCAATTATATTCCCTTGCATAATAATTTTAAAAATGAAGTAAATTAACACATAGAAATTGTAACCAAGTTCTAAGAGGATCACTTTTAATGTATAGGTGTGTGTGTGTGTGTGTGTGTGTGTGTGTGTGTGTGTGTGTGTGTGTACATATATGGCTATTGATTGGTAAAACCAGAATATGAACCCAGGACTTTGACTTCAGAGCCAATGCTGTAACCAGTGTACAGAATCACAGATGGAGGGTTTTTTTATAGAATAATGAGTTACCCTCCTAAACAAACAAGGCTAGGGATATATAAAAGTCACTGCTTTTGGCTTCACATATCTGATCAATGAGAGTAAGTGGAACTTTTTTTTTGAGTTTTGGAGTCCCAAGAATAAAGCAGCTATTGTTAGGTGGCAGGTCATGTAGCAGTGTCTGAGCCAGGGGTGGGCTGGCCATTTCCAGAGATGGTTCTGAAGTGGAAATTGTGAGCTGATCAGACCCTCTAACTCGTGTCTAGCACACCATAATTTTGCATGATTGCTCATCTGCCCAATGAGGAAAAAGTGTGGGGCAAGACCAAAACTATAGGCAGTCGTGCCAGAAACTTCACCTCTGTGCTCCTTTTTCATGCTTAGTGTGGCAGTTACAAAACAAACTCTCCTCAGGTAGTTTTTGTTGAGAATAAAACATTTGAAATTATTCTAACATTATTTATTATATGGATCTAAAATTGTATGCTTCATACATTAGAATTGTGTGAACTGCCATGGATCTGTAATGGTATGCTAAACTCTCTGATGACAATTGTGTTCTCAGTTTCTCTTTTTTATTTGTAATGATTTTACTTTATAAATTTTTCATGAAATATAATTTGTCAGCAAAACGTTCATGATTGTTGCAGGCTTTTGTGGATTTGTATCTTTTTATCAATATAGAACGATTTTTTAAATCCCATTATCAGATCTTTGCTTTCTCCTTTATTCTGATAGTATTTTTTTACCACATTAGTTTTCTCTTTAATGTTTGCTTGATAAATCTTTGCTTGTCATTTAGTTTTAGCCTTTCTTTGAAATTTTGTTTTTGTTCAGATTATTTTGAACAGGATATTACTGGGAATTGTTATTGTAAACTATGTGGTTAACTTGCCTTTAAAAGGAAGATTTATTTTTCCACACTTTGACATATATTTTATATTATTTATTGTTTCTGTGATCTTCTATTATGTTTTGTAGGCATACATGCAACTTATTTTTAGTTCTGCATTTTATCTCAGATCCATATTTTTTGTTTTCAATTATTTTCTGCCATGATTATACTTTAGAGGTACTGCTCTTATTTATTTGCAATTTTATCTTAAAGTTTAGAAAGTGCAACTTAAAAATTATACTTAATAACTATAACAGTGACAAAAATTATTTCTTTGAATGTCATTTCTGTAAATATAGGTTTAGGCATTCCTCCACTCTTTAAATAACTTTACTAATTCTTACTCTAGACTGAGGTTATAAATACAGTACTTAATTCATCAGACCTCTTTTTCATTTATTTGTGCTCTTCCTCCTTCTTTTCCTTCCCTATTTCCTTTTAACATCCTTCAGACTTTTTTTGTAAAGATTAAAAAACTCTATACAGGTAAAAATATTTACTTTGGTTAACAATCTTGAATAATATTTATATGGATTGTAAGGTTATACATAATGTAATTAATTTTGAAAGTTTATCCCCCAATATTTATGATCTCAACTATTTGCTGAATATTAGATTTGATTTTTACTGTTTTTGCATAAATCTTCAAGTAATTTATCTAAAAAATATATTTGTTTCTTTAGTTCTTGATCTCAATGTGCTTTACTTTTCATTGTTTTCATATTCCAGCCATTAAATTACTGTTTATATTATTTCAAATGTGTGTGTGTTGTGTGTATGTGTGTGTACTTTTGGATTATACATATTCAAATTCTATGTAATTGAATCCTAACATTTTTCTTAAACCTGTCTAATTATTTACTATTTTTATAAATGTTTGAGATATTAGAGAAGGGTAAGATAAATTAGATTTTGGTTTCATTGTTAATATTCTGATTTTTTCTTGAATGATCGTATGTTTTTATATTTTAAAATTCCATCAGGTCATTCATAATTGTGATTTGATTTTCAATTATTTCCATAAACATACTATATAATTTTAGTTTTAAGACCATTTATTCCATATATCAGGATTTTAGAAAATTTGCTTTAAATAATTTCCTTCAGCCAAATTAATATACCTCTTTCAGAAATGCCTTTTTATTTACAGGCTCATTATTTGAATATTTCCTCTATGTTTTTAAAATATTTTATTTTCCTTCTTATATCATCTATGTATGGTTTTAATCTGGGAACTCATGTCCCTGCAGATATCTTATCCTCTATCAAATGTCTTCATAAGTTCTATAAATACCTAAATTAGATTTTTCTTCTTCTTGTCCTTCCACATTTTAAATAGTTTCTTCTTTCTAATTGATGCCATACTCTCAATTTTATTGGGACCATGGAAAGTATTTTCTAACTACTTATCTGTATATTTTTGTGTATCAGTATCAAAAGGAATTAGCTCACCTATTACTTAGGGCTTGAAGTGTAATTATTTTTCATATATATGTTATATTTTCTGCATATATCTTTATTTTTTTTTAATTTTTTTTTTCAACATTTATTTA
Organism: Puma concolor; assembly: GCF_028749965.1. Classification (NCBI taxonomy): domain Eukaryota; kingdom Metazoa; phylum Chordata; class Mammalia; order Carnivora; family Felidae; genus Puma; species Puma concolor. The sequence goes on along the minus strand of NC_141671.1, from coordinate 95,026,608 downwards.
TTTTTGGGACAGAGAGAGACAGAGCATGAACGGGCGAGGGGCAGAGAGAGAGGGAGACACAGAATCAGAAACAGGCTCCAGGCTCTGAGCCATCAGCCCAGAGCCCGACGCGGGGCTCGAACTCACGGACCGTGAGATCGTGACCTGGTTGAAGTCGGACGCTTAACCGACTGCGCCACCCAGGCGCCCCTCTGCATATATCTTTAGAGAATGATCCTTATCCTTGGATAAGGATCTAAGAAACTGGACTAACCTTTCTCAGAGAAAAAGCTAAGTTTTAAAAATATTTAATATTAATGGTGAAATTACTAATATTAATATTAATATTTACTATTTTTAATATTCTAAAATACCAGTTGGTAACCTAATATCAAGTAAAAATGTCAGGGAAAGCAAGGAACTACAGAAGAAATCAGAGTTGAGGTAGCTTTAACCCTGAACATATTTGCAAAGTCTGTGAAACTTGAACTAACTTTTATGTGATCTCAAGGGACAGGGAAGAAAGAACAAAAGCCAGATGCAATTTGGGATGTAAGGTGATCCAGAAATAAACTTGATTTTTTCCTACACACATGCAATATTATACAAAGAAATTTGCCTTGATGTTGAGTTATGCAGGTGTTAAAAAAGTTTCTAAGGAGGTATATATACCTCAAAGATGACCCTCTCATCTTGTGTACATAATTCACATCAGCTGTTAGTTAATAAAAGTTCAAGCTTTAAATTTAATTTAGAGTGGCCCTGAGCCAATGGTTCCTTACATCCCTATTAACCACAAACACAATTCCTATCTGGAAAATTGCACCTATATTCTAGGGCACAGAAATATCCAGAAATTATGCTCTAAGTAAAACGAGCAGGACACAGTAAGAAATCACTAATTATGCAAGGATATAAGTCATCATAAACATGAAGAAAGCATACTTTATCAATTCATAATTATCAACTCAGAATTTATTAATTCATAAAGATGTCACATGGATATTATCACAAACTATAAACTAATATAGATCAGTGCATTTGAAAAAAAAAGAAAGTCAACTTTGAAAATTTCTATGGAGAAAAAAGAACAAAAATAATAATAGTCTTACCATAACTGAATGTTTAGAAATAGAAAGTAATATAGAAATTAAAAATTCAATGGAGAAACTTCTACTTCCAGTGATAGTTGGTACTAGACATACCTTTTGAAAATTAGTAACTAGAAGACTGGACAAAATTATTTCCAGATACTAATGTTGAAATACCACAAGGCTGACTTTCCTAAGAGACAGAATTAATTGGCATGAATTATCCTCATATTTTTCCTGAAGGCATTTTCAGACTAGGGATCAGAGAGGGTTAACACAAGCAGAAAAACAACACTGTAGTACTAATGAAAGGAGACTGAGATTATAGATCTGAGTGGCAGAGGCTACTGAAATTTGTGGAAAAGAATATCAGATAGGAGGAAGTTTTCACAGAAAAAGAGCTCTGTAAATCCAAAAAGGAGTTAGCATGAATGTTTGGGTAAACAAAAATATGAAAATGTATGTGGCTAAATTGTACAAAGCCATGCAAAAAGAAAGTAAAGTATATATAAAGCGTGTGTATATATGTGTATATATATATATATATATATATATATAGAGAGAGAGAGAGAGAGAGAGAGAGAGAGAGAGAGAGAGAAGGGAATACAGCTGTCAGGGGCTATCAGCTGAAAAGTTCCAGGGCTCACACAGGGCTAAGAGATCCATGAGTTTCAACTTAGAGGGGAGAGACATTGCTGACCACATTATTAATTCAGGAGAAACCTCAAAAGTGCTTTAGAATATGTCAGCTCTAACAAAGGTAAAAAATATTCCTCTACTGGATCAAATTGATCTGTATGCCACTTATGCCCAACAAACTATACCATTCAATCTCTAAATGATGACACCAAAATCCAGTCAATAATTTAATAAATTTAATATACTCCATGTTCAGTATCAAATCAAAAAGTGCTAGACATACAAAGAAGCAGGAAGATGTGACTATTGAAAATGTGCTCAATGGTTAAAGGACAATGAAAATAGAAGGAAATGGAAAATATAGACAGAATTCAATGGGAAAGACAGAGCTAAAAAACATAATCTGAAATGAAAAACTCATTTTATGGGATTAATAAAAGGTAGAAGATGAATAAAAAAACAATGAAGACATTGCAATATAAATTATCCAAACTAAGAGGCACCTCGGTGACTTAGTGGGTTACATATCTGAATCTTAGTTTTGGCTCAGGTCATGATCCCCAGGTCATGGGATTGAGCCCCACATCTGGCTCTGTTCTGAGTGTGGAGCCTGCTTAAGATTCTCTCTCTTTCTCTGCCCCTCTCCCCCATTCACACTCTATTTATCGATCTCAAAAAATATATAATAATAACAATAACATCCAAGCTAAAACATGGAGAGAAAAAAAAAAAACACTGAAAAATAAATTAAAAGAGATTCAAAGACCTGCTGGAATATACCAAGCAACATGGCATAGATATTATTGAATTACAAGAAATGAGGGGGTGCAGAGAAGATATTTGAAGATACAATAGTTGAAATATTTCCAAATTTGAAGGAAACCGAAAGCCACTGATCTAGAAAGGTCAGTGAGACCCAAAAAGGATGCATATGATAAAAACCTTACCAACATATAATATGTATAATCATATTGGTGAAAAACAGTCATAAAGAGAAATCCTGAAAGCCATTCAAGAGAAGAAAAAATGTATTTTTTTCCTGAAATCTGGATTTGTATAGGACAGCAGAAACTGAGATAAATAATGTTTATGCTTCTAGATAGCAAATCTTTCTGCTAGGTCTATATTTTTTTAATGTTTATTTATTTTGAGAGAGAAAGAGCATGTGTGCATAGATACATGTGCATGAGTGCAAATTTCCCTTTTTAGTTCAGTTTTTGAATTACAAAAGTGACATAAATTCACCAGAAATATTCTAATAATATTTAAGTGTTTAAAATAATATCAGTAGACTAGATTTCATGGAAAATTTGACAGAATAAACCTGAAACTTGGGGACTTCCACCCCTAATGAAATATAAAGAAAAAAGGTTGGAAAAATGCCCTTAATGGAATATAGAAATGGCGGAAAATATTTCTAACAACTGTAAACAATTTAAAAAGTTTAAAAAGAACTTAATTTCGTGTCATATCTTTGAAAACAGGAAACCTATCTGAGATCAGTATCATGACTAGAAATCCCAGCCTTTTGCAATCTTTCCCAAAATTGTCTAGGGAAATGAGTCATTTCAACAGAATCAGGAGAATTCTCTCTAATGTTAGTGGGTAGGAAGACAAACAGAAGTCAAGGGAAACATTTCAAAAACAAAAACCAACTAAATACCTTTAGAAAGTCTGAGGAGAGATAGAAAAGGCCATTAAAGTTTGTCATGTGGAAACTGCACTAAATTTGAGGAAAGAGTTAAAGCCAATTGGTATGAGAAATACCTTCTCTGGATGGAGTATATCCCAGTATAAACTCTTAAATAAATATCTCAGGGGAGAAAACAAAGCCTAGATATCCAAAGGATATATAGTTTATTAGTAACTGTCTTCCCTTATGGTTTCCTACTCTTAAGGCAATGGGAAATGTGCTAAGACTCAAGAGTGTGTTAGTTGATATAAAGTGGGCAAATATATGTGTAATTGAATTAGAAGAAGGAGAAAAAAGAAAATGAGGCAGAAGAAGTATTTGAAGGAATAATGACCCCAAACATCCCAAATTTAATGAAAAACAGAAATTTGCAGCTACAGGGATACCAAATGGACAGTAAGAATAAACACAAGCCCTTGTCCTAAGACATAATTCAGTAAACAAAAGGTCAAACCATACACTGGGAGAAAAATGTTGCAAAACATATCTGACAAAGCATATGTATCCAAAACACATAATGAACTCTTGTGACTTAATAATAAAAAGACAAAATATTTGAATAGACACCTCACAAGGAAGATGTGTATAAGAGAGATAAGCACATGCAAAGATGTTCAATATCTCTAATTGCCAGAACAATGCAAATAAAACAACATTGAATGTTCTGCTAAGAATGCAGAAAGCCGTAATGATCGTTTGTCTCACACTTACAAAATCATCAAAATAGCTACATAAACCACAAAATTACAAATTTCCTTGAACTTATCAAAAAGCTGAGTGTTTAGGGCAATGCATAACCTGAAATCACAGGAAACAGAGAAGGCAGCAACGTGGGATGTAAGCACTTGCTTACCGAGGGGAGATGGTAGATACTGTACAGGTTGATGAGAAAATGGAACCTCCTTCACCCCTCACCACATAATGGCCCCATCCTAACCACAAAGTAATACATGTGGGTTTTGAGGCCTGTGTATTCTCTAGGAGTCACCATAATAATTGTGAAAGCCAAACCCTGGTTTATTCATATCTGGGGTAATTCAGTCTTGCCACACTAAAGGCCTAGCAAAAGAAAAATTCCACTGATTTCCAGGAATGAATGCTATTATTTCAGTCTCTTTTCTTTCCTAAACAAGATGCCTGGCTTTCAACAGGAACAACAAAAACAATAAGAAACACAATCACATGGCAGAAAAAGAAGCAAAATAAAAAAACTACAAAATGTAAAGAGACAAAATAATCAAAAGAACCATACTCAAATATGAAATTTATGAACTTAGATCATTGATTTTAGATTTCAAACTTTTACATTTATTGAGACACATTTACTGGCCCAGTATATGATCTCTCTTTGTGATTATTCCACATATACTTGAAAAGAATATGTATTCTGCTGTTGGTGGTGGGAGTGTTCTATAAATCAATTAAGTCAATTTGTTTGATAGTGTTCAAGTATTTTTATAACCTTACTAATTTTCTGTGTTCCTGCTTTTTCAATTACTGACAGACAAATGTCGAAATATCCAATCAAAATTGTTTATCCTGTTGGGATTTTATTTATTTTCTTGTCTGTGGAGTTCTCCTTTTAAAGAATGGAAAAGTTTTGGTCATTAATTTTTAAAAGATTTTATATATATATATATATATAAAACTATATATATGTGTGTATACATATATGTATATATTTATATATATGTGTGTGTGTTACACATATATATATAATATATTATATATATATATATATATATATATTTTTTTTAACCCCTTTGCATCCCTCTACCAAAATTTTAATTACATGTGTATTAGACCAGTTTGGTTTTGTCTCACTAATCCAATGTTCTGTTTATTTTTTTTCAGACTTTAAAAAAAAACTGTTGATACTGTGTTTTATGGCTTTAGATGTTACATTTTGTCTTTTTTCATATCTTTCATTTGTATACTCTCCATATCCATGATTTTCTTTAAAACATGTTTTACTTAATACATTAGCAGTCCTTATTTGCTAATTCCATGATTTATTTAATTTCATGGTCTTTTTCTCTTTACTGATTTTCTTTCTAATTATTGATTAAATGTCCCCTGCTTCTTTGCAAGTCTAGTAATTTGATACCTGGACATTGTGAGTTTTTCACTATTAAGTGCTAAATTTTGTTTTCCTTCTTCAAATAATGTTTAACTTTTTTTCTTTCAGGCTATTGTTGAGTAGCCTGATCCTTTTCTTTTGTTAAGTTCTATTGGAGCAGGTCTAGTTATAATTAGCCACACTATTATGTTGGGTTCATTTTGGGGTCTCAGTCAGCTGTCCTAGTTGTCCTGAATTATTCTAAACTGTTGTTGAAAGAAACTGAAAATGCTCCATGACTGGATGAACTCTTCTAATTGTTCATCTTATAGCTCCTCAACTGTCCTTTGCTCAGCTGCATGGAGTTTCATTCCGTGTATGTTCTGATCACTAGCCATTACACTGAACGAGTGGACACCCCATGCAAAATTTTGCAGTTGTTTTTCTATCCAGCACCCTTCTCTCCTATTCTCTGCCATGCAGATTGCATATACCTGAGCTCCTTGAGCTCCATCTCAATTATCTCACCTGTTAGACTGCGATGCTCTGCCAGGGTTCTCCTTCTCTTCACCTCAGTCCAGGATGTTTCTTTAGGCCTAACGTGGACAAAATTATTGGTTTTACCTCATTTGTTTCTCTTCTCAAAGAACACAGTTTCTGCTGCCCATTATAGGTTCTTTGAAAATAGTTATTACATATGCGTTTCCCTAGGTCTAGTTATTTTTATTTTGCAATCATCTATGATAACAGAATGGCATGTGATGAATCTAGTTCACCTGATCCTTATGCTATAATGGGTGCAGTTTTTTTTTTTTTTAAATTTTTTTTTTCAACGTTTATTTATTTTTGGGACAGAGAGAGACAGAGCATGAATGGGGGAGGGGCAGAGAGAGAGGGAGACACAGAATCAGAAACAGGCTCCAGGCTCTGAGCCATCAGCCCAGAGCCTGACGCGGGGCTCGAACTCACGGACCGCGAGATCTGACCTGGATGAAGTCGGACGCTTAACCAACTGCGCCACCCAGGCGCCCCATATAATGGGTGCAGTTTTTAAGCGTAGTGTTATCCCTTGCCTCCTACGTTTTGATGAGTCTGTATTCCCTGGTCCATTGCTCTGTATTTAGTGTTAGGTACTGGGAAATACTATTTGTTGTAAATGTCGATTATTTATTTGTTAAATTGAGACAGGAGAAGTTAATAGTTTTTTAATCCTATATACACCATATATTATCAACATTGCTCAAAGATTTCTGCCTGGTATAAGGCATCCTTTCCTGTTTTCTAGCATCATTACTTGTGTAGAAGCTCATTTTTATATCTTAGTTGCAATGCAAATTTTGGAGGTAATTTAGATGCTTGGACTCATCACTATCTTGAAATGAAAGTCTTTCACAGATTTATTAACTGATAGGATCAATAAAGACCCATAAAATATAAATATTAAATAATAAAATTAGTACCAAATCTATGTAACAATCTAAAATGTATTTAGTACCTAGGATTTATGACATTTACTACATAAAGAATAATGGGCAGCATTGCACTTTATAGAGAAAAGTATAGTTTTAGTAGCAATTAAAAAGATGTAAATTAAAACAATTTTTAGGTACAATTATATTCCTATTAAGCTGGCAAAACGAAAGTAAACACCACATATCAATTTTTTGGGTTCATGCAATTTGTTTCTTATAATACTTAAAATTTACTATCCTCTTCTTTCTAGAGTTAAATATCACAATAAAAAAATGGAACCAACAGAACTATCTGTATACTTTAAACCTACATTTTCCCTTTAGGAATATGCTCCCTGAAAAGTATTCCTCAAGAAGAAATTTTAAGGTAAATTAAGCAAAACCTTTATGGCCTCAAAATCACTTTTATGAAAGTTGGAAATGAACTAAATAACCAACAAAAATATTATTTCTATACAAAATATACAAGATTAACATAATGGAATGCTGTGTATATTTAAAATGTTAATTGTTTATCTCATTTCAAAATATGGAAATGTTTATAGGAAATGCTAATTAGTGCAAAACACAAAGTATTATAGACCCAATGATGTTAAATCATTTTTATATACGTATATATACATGTAAATTATAATTTTTGCATTATATTTTAAAGATAATCAAATAAATCCATTGTCAATATTCAAAAGGCCCATCAGTTTACATAGTCTCCTAATAGTAAAGCTGGGTATTCTTTTCTACTAGTTTTAATATGAGAAATGTGTATACAGAAGCAAACTTTTTTAAAACAAATTGTGTTCAAATTTTATATGAATATTTTAAGCAAAATGACATGAATATTTAAAAAACAGTTGCCTTTTTCAAATTTGTTATTTTTAAATATTATAAAATATATTTTTAATTGCATAAAGTTTCATGGAAAGAAGTGAAAACAGGGTATAAATCTTACGAATTCATCACACTGAACTGCTGTGTAAGAGAATCACTGTGGTGCCTCACAGACAATAGACTTTCTCTTGCAATTACCATCATTTTCCCCAGTTTCTGATTATTTTCAAAACAATAACCATTTGGGCAGTGGTTAATTGTTTCTCTTCACACATTTGACACATTCTTCATTGCTTTTAGTGGATGTGAGTCTTTTACTAAACCACAATTATAATTAAGACTGATGAAATCATTAAGCTTGTTGTAAACATTCAGTTTATCCAAATAGAGTTTGGCAACATTTTAAAGGTCTTCTGTCAGGTTCATTCAATGTTTAATTATTTGTTGTTGATGTTGAATTCCAGCATGATTGTTGTCATTTGTCATTATACTCTCTTAGAGTAAGTCAGCTAATTTTATTTATAATATTTCTGATCCACCTACATTTAAATAGTCTCAAATGTTACTTTTAAAAAGTGTTAATTCATCTCTTCTATTATTAATATACTGAAAGCCAAGAAATGTTATTCTGTTTGCTCACTGGGTAAGTAAATAGGTATTTAGCATTTGTTACAGACCAAGTCCTGGTGAGACAGAAATTAAAATAAAAGATCATCCCTCACCTCAAGGTTCTTATGTTCTAGAGCTCTGATAGTGTCATATAGACAAAGTGCTATGAAAAACCTAGAGAACTCTGTACAAATTCCAACCAGGTTAAGGGTTTCTGAGACAAGTTTTGCTTCTTTAACCTTTTATAGTGTATGTGAAAATAGAGCAGATGTATTTTACACAATTAAACTGTGTGTTCAGAAAGTCCACTTGTCTCTTGTGTGACACCTGTCCCTTGTGAATCTTTAAGGATTTCACAGAAGATATGGAAACTTGCAGGGAACTGTTTCTTTATTAAACATGTGGTAAGAAAATTGGCAGCTTTAACTTCAGAGGACTTTGCTTTAAAATCTTTTTAGACAGGCCAACTGGTGGGTTTTATGTCTATTATCTGGTTTCTGACATGTAAATACTAAAAAACGTTTTTTCTATGTATTTTGAAGAAAAAAAAGAAAAATGTTGGCAAACACTCTGCTTCATGAACATTCTGCTTCATCAAATATCACCTAGGATGTTTGGTGAATTTGAGTGATTATTGAAGATGTCACTTCTCACTACTGCTCTCAGCCAATGTTTAGATCTTCATATTTCACAAAAGGAATGATAGCCTGGGGCGGCATTCCTTAGTTTCATTTCAGTGAGTTTCTGATCAGTTTTAAAAGTAAAATTAGACATTATTTAAAATAGTTTAAAATCTCTTTGAAGGATTAATTTTTTCAAAGTACCCTCGATTGAAATAATTTTGCTATTTTACAGTTGCTCAAGAGCTTTTTCAAAGGCCTTGTCTAAAGAAATCAAATTGTTTTGTGAATAAATTTATTTAAAAAAATTTTTTAACGTTTATTTATTTTTGAGACAGAGAGAGACAGAGCATGAACACGGGAGGGGCAGAGAGAGAGGGAGACACAGAATCGGAAGCAGGCTCCGGGCTCTGAGCCATCAGCCCAGATCCTCACATGGGGCCAAACTTACGGACCGCGAGATCGTGACCTGAGCTGAAGTCGGATGCTTAACCGACTGAGGCACCCAGGCGCCCCGTTTTGTGAATAAATTTATAGGGACAGCATAAAATAAGTGTTTTATTATAACTTACTGGCAAATATTTCCTTTTAAAAAATAAAAACAGTAAGTAACATCATCTAAAACTTGACTGTGGATCAGGTAAGATGGTGGTACTCAAATGTGGTTACGCCTTAAGATCACCCGGAGATTTTTTTAAAAAATACTGTTGTATGTAACACAACCAGAGGACAATTAATCCAAATTTCTAGGGATAAGGCCCTGGCAAGGGTATTTTAAATTCCTCAGTTATAAAAATCTCTTTGGTAAGAGTCAGCTGCCCTAGTCAGACTTCAGATGACCACCTTAAGCCCTGGGTTTGTTGACTGAATGGGGAGAAATATAGTCTGTGAGATAATGTTCCATTTTAGGAGAAAATTCCAATCAGAGCTCTTAAATTTAGTCTAAAAATTCACATCATTGGCCACTGTATCATCTTGATCACTTCCCAAGGTGGGAAAATCAGTAGTTCTTAGTTTTGGTAAGGAACCAAGAAAAGATCATTTTAACTCAGTCACATTAAGAAAATTAAAGAGCTTTTTCAAATATCAAAGTTAACCATAGTATATATGAATGAGGCGCCTGAAAATTAGGAGCCTCGCATAAAAAATTCACACTTATTTGCAGTCATTTTATCTAGAGCAAATTCCTTTTCAGATACTGAGGATTTTCCATCCAGGCTCTTTGAATTAGAATTCAACAAGAAGCCAGGGGAGTGATGGACAGGGTACAGTGGAAACTTTTATTCCTATCTAGTACTAAGTAAAAATTTTAGAAAGGTTTAGGTTGTCAGATAATTAGTAATGAAAATATTTTATACATAAGTGATTCTTAGCAGTTGAATTATTTTTATATGGTCTTGAGCAAGATTAGTGATCTATATTATTTTCTCCTGTCTTTTAGATAGTTGAAAGTAAAGAAAAAAGCATGAGTTCTCTGGGGTGATACAAATGGTAGTAAGGTTTTCTTCAATTTTCTTATTCTATAAAGGACACAACTCGTGAAAATCCACGTGATGGTTTGGAAAGAGCATGGGCCTTGGAGGCAGACAGGCTTATATTTTAATTATACCCCTATTTTCTAGTAGTGTGATACATGACAAGGTCCATATGTTGTAGTTTAACTTCATATGCTTGTTTATAGCCATCATTATTATTCCTTTTTTGCCTTTCCCCAATCCTTTAAATATCATCAGTCTTCAACGTTTGTTAATATTTTTTTTTCACTCTCCCCCATAGTCTGCCCATTACATTCACATGATTTCCTAGCTCCAAACAGTGTGTCTAAACTGGAGATATGGCCATAGCCTGGGTATAGCCCCAGTGTCTTTACTCAATGAAATATCTGATTATATCCTAGACACATCTCCCTAAGTCTCTTCCAGGCATCTTAAAGCTCAATATATCCAATATTAAATTTGTCACTGTTCTTTCAGAAGATTCTTTGTCATGTATTCCTACCTCAATGAACAATACCTCTAATTTGATTCAAGTTAAAACTCTGAAAGAAAATTCCCCATATTCAACCTTAAACACAATGTTTAGTCAATCACCAATTTATGTCAGTCTTCAACCTAACATGTCTTTAAGTCTTTGATTATATCCACTTATACTCCATTCTTATCACCACTTTCTCAGTTTAGGTTAATCACCTAAACCTTAATTTAGGTTAACATTATAATTACCTCCTTTTTATATTTGTTTATTTCTTTTGAGACAGAGAGAGAAAAAGAGAGAGAGATAGAGAGAGAAAGAGAGTGCATGAGCAGGGGAGGGGGAGAGAGAGAGACAGACAGAGACAGAGAGAGAGAGAGAGAGAATCTTGAGCTGGCTCCAACACTGTCAGTGCAGAGCCTGACGTGGGGTTCGACGTGGAGCTCAAACTCATGAACCATGAGATCATGACCTGAGCCAAAATCAAGAGTCAGGTACTTAACTGAGTCACCCAAGTGCCCCATCATAATTATCTTCTATGATCTACACCTTATAACAACTTTCTATGCAACTTCTTTTTAAGTTATTATTCAGTAATCTAGTACTTTTTCCCATTTCTTGTCATTTTCACCTTACATGATTCTAACACATTAAACTCTTACCTCTAGTACTTTCTGCATCTGGCCCAAAATTCATCTATATAAATATATAGAGATACCCAACTTAGACTCATTCTTTACAACTGAACTTTCAATTTAAATCTCATAAAAATTAACAGAATATCTATTGCAGTTATCCTTTCTTGTATTAGCATTGTATTTAGATGTGTGGGATGTGTGTGTGTGTGTGTTGTGTATACATATAGGGACATATGTGTGTGTGTGTGTGTGTGTGTTTGTGTGTGTGTGTGTGTCTCTGGATAAAGAGGAGACAGAGCTGCAACTGTATCCAATTTAGATCACAAGATCCTGCATGTCAAACCTGACACCATTACTGAATGAGATTTCCAGGGTCTTGAAATAAGAGTGAGGATATTTTGCTCATGGGGAGATTGTAATTTGTGTGGTCACAGGTCGTAATGTTAGATTACAAACGTTGTCATAGTTTGAATCCCAGCTCAACAAAAAGTGGAGTCACCCTTTGAATTTGGATTGGCATTGTGACTAATGATATTTGATTAACAGAATGTTAATGTAGAAAATTAAGTTGAGTTCTGAACCTATGCTTTAAGAGGCCTTGGACCTTCCTCTTGCTACTTCTTGGGACTATAGGATGACACATGGACAATGTGAATTAGAGAACATGAGGAATACAAATATGACATTTCAGCTGAGCGATGTCACCACCTTCACCATTCCAGCTGGGCTAGGAGCTGACTGCACACTCATGAGTGGAACCATTCAGGACCAATAAAGGAATCACCCGCTTTAGCCTAGCCAAGTTCAAAAGATAAGATCACATCACTTCTCAGTCCCAACCTTTGCAAATGTTCTCATCTTACTCAGAGTTGAAACCATGTTACTCAGGATCAAAGACTGATAATATCTGGTGCTCTGCTATCTCTCCATCTCATCTTTTTGTACTGATATCTTGCCTCTTTACTGTTCACATTGGCTTCCTTGATTACTCCTCAAACAAGACAGACAGGCAAATCTTTACTGTAGCTATTGCATCTTCCCCTAAATCTTTTCCCAGTAAACCACTTAACATCCTCACCTGATCAAGGCTTTGCTTTAATCTCACTTCTCATTGTGGGCTTCAGTGATAACTTCTACTTAAATCTGTAGCCTTTTCTGTGTCCCATTCCTGTTCCACTTTTTCTTTGTACCCCACAGCATTATGACATAATACAATATTCTAATGTAGTATAAAATTTATATAATTCTATTATTTATGTTTTTCTACCCACCAAAATAAGTCCCTCAAAGGCAGAGATCTAAGGTTCATAGAGGTATCTCATACAACCATGACAATATAAAATGCTCAGTACATATTTGTGGGGGAAAAATGACTAAATTTATGTAAAAAGGGCATCATTTTTAAATACTTGTATTATTTTTTAATTTCTCATTATGTTCTAGAGATTTTCTCATGTTTTAAAATATTCTTTAAGCATTTTAATGGGTATAACACTAATTTAACAATTCAGTGATTATTGGAGTTAAGCTTCACACTATTAGATATAATGCATGAATGAAAATCTTGTAAATGAATTTGTGTTTTAGAATAAATCCAGTAAGGAAATGGGATGGATCAGAGGATGTGAATATTTTAAAGTCACAAGTTTTTTTTCTAAATGCAAAGATAATTAATGTGCAATACTAATCTCTTTTTAAAAAGTGAAAATTAGGGGCGCCTGGGTGGCGCAGTCGGTTAAGCGTCCGACTTCAGCCAGGTCACGATCTCGCAGTCCGTGGGTTCGAGCCCCGCATCGGGCTCTGGGCTGATGGCTCAGAGCCTGGAGCCTGTTTCCGATTCTGTGTCTCCCTCTCTCTCTGCCCCTCCCCCGTTCATGCTCTGTCTCTCTCTGTCCCAAAAATAAATAAACGTTGAAAAAAAAATAATTAAAAAAAAAAAAAATAAAAAGTGAAAATTAGATAACAGCGAAGTTAATGACAATTGACGCTGTGACTCTGCTTTATAATTTCTCTACCAGATAATAAAACAAATAGTCATTCATATATATTTATGACATAATATATATACGCTTGACAAAAATATATGCACACATTTTTATGTAAAGTTATATACATAATAGGACCAAATTTTGATTAAATTCTGACATTTGCAATGATGCCTGCATGTAATTTAATATGTTCCACAAAATAGAGAGTTGGGTTATAGTTGGGATTCTGCATTTCAGTTTTATACTATGTATATATTTAAGATAAGAAATTGACCCGAGAGGTTAAAATTAATAATTTATTAAGTAACCTTTAAATAGGTAAGATTTTATAGGAAATGCATCTTTCTCTTCAATTTGCATTTGTCATTTTTTTTCTCTAGGAATAAGTGACATGGGTTGAATAATGAATACTACTTTAGTTTATTAATCCAAATATTAAAATATACACCACTTAGAATATTATCTGACAATCTGGAAAATTTAGCCATAACTGATCATCTCAGCTTTTTTTCTTTTTTTTTTTTCTTTTTTAAAAAAAATTTTTTTTTCAACGTTTATTTATTTTTGGGACAGAGAGAGACACAGCATGAACGGGGGAGGGGCAGAGAGAGAGGGAGACACAGAATCGGAAACAGGCTCCAGGCTCTGAGCCATCAGCCCAGAGCCTGGCGCGGGGCTCGAACTCACGGACCGCGAGATCGTGACCTGGCTGAAGTCGGACGCTTAACCGACTGCGCCACCCAGGCGCCCCTCAGCTTTTTTTCTTAATTGTAAGACACAAACTATTAAAATATAAACATGAATTTTTTTTTTCATTTTCATGCATATCCTATAATAGGGCAAACATGAAAAAAAATATTGTTCTTATCCATAGTTTTTGAGATGTGTATTCTCTAGAGAATTTCCTTTCTACAGAAATCAAACAATTTTGTTCATCTTGACCTGTCTCCTAATTTTTGAGGCAATGCTGGGAGGTGTTTATGTAAAAGAACTAATTTTTCCCTAATGATTTGATTCACACTGATTTCCCTTCAAAAGTTCCTTTTGTAACTTTTGCCTGAAACATCAAATTATCACCTCATTACATGGTTTCTTGTTCAATGCTCCAGGCAAAATTATGAGTTCCCCAAAGCTGTTTGAGATCCTACTCTCCTTACTGTATTTTTCCTTCTCTGTAGGAAACCTGTGCCTGAGATACTTCAAAATCTTTCTCCAAAATGGTATAGCAAGAGTGAGAATTATTATAAAACAATTATTTTTATCTTTCAATATTCACTGTTTTAATTTTTTTCTGATTTTTGGGTAGAAGCTTCTGTTGCCTAAAACAAACGAACACAAACTAAAAAAGCCCACATTTTTAAGTAATCTTAAAATCCTAAGGTAGAGCTTACCTGTTATTCCTTCTCCATAAACCCAGATTTACAGTTAATTCTTTTTTTTTTAATTTTTTTTAATGTTTTATTTATTTTTGAGACAGAGAGAGACAGAGCATGAATGGGTGAGGGGCAGAGAGAGAGGGAGACACAGAATCGGAAGCAGGCTCCAGGCTCCGAGCCAATAGCCCAGAGCCCGATGTGGGGCTCGAACTCACGGACCAAGAGATTGTGACCTGAGCTGAAGTCAGACGCTTAACCGACTGAGCCACCCAGGCGCCCCAAAACATGCTGTTTTTAAAAGGCATTCTGGGGGCTCCTGGGTGGCTCGGTCTAAGGTTAGGCCTCCGACTTCAGCTCAGGTCATGACCTCATGGTTCATGAGTTTGGGCCCCGTGTCCGGCTCTGTGCTGACACCTTGGAGCCTGGAGCTGCTTCGGATTCTGTGTCTCCCTCTCTCTCTGCCCCTCCCCTGCTTACACTCTGTCTCTCTCAAAAATAAATAATAAACATTAAAAACAATTTTAAAAAAGGCATTCTGGATTCTTCCCCTTAATTTATAAGGTCTACATCTCTTCTCAAAACTAGGGGAGTTTGTGAATGTTTTAAGCAATAGAGTATGGCAGGCTTAATGCTATAGTACTTCTGAGGTTAGGTCATAAAAGTGTATACAAAAAATTAAAAAATAAAAATAAAAGGCCATACAGCTCCCAGCCAATTTACTCAGGACTCTCACCTTGGGGAAAGTCGGCTGACATATACAAAACCCTTGCATCCTAAGACAGCATGCTAGTCAGCAAACCAGACAAGCACAGCCTTCTCTCTGTCTCCAGACATGTGAGTGAAGTCCTCTTGGATTGTTTAGACCATCCCATCTACTTGCTGAATACCAAATTTGATCTCAGTCCCTGCCATAAGGAACACAATTGCTCAACTCAGATCAGCCCAAATTCATAACCTACAGAATCTGGGAGATAATTTAGAATGGCTGTTATTTCAAGCCTTTAAGTTTGTGGTAGTTGTTCGTTTGTTTGTTTGTTTTTAACATAGTAATAACTGAAACAGCTTTCAAAATAAAAAAACTTGATGCATTACAAAAAATTGTGATGTAAAAACCTCTGTGTCAAACCAAGGAATATAATATAAGCAAATGTAAAGTGGACCCATCAATATGAAGTCCAAAACAAAACATAAGCCAAGGACTCTGAGAAGAGTATTTTAAATAAAGTGAAAAACAAAACAAAAACATATTTTTTTATAAACGATATGATGAAGATACTGGATAAAGAATGAGAAGGAGTGTTACAATACTATATATTTAAAAAGTAATCACAATCTGTCACCTTCCTGACCTTATTTCCCTTACCCTCTCAATGTTCCTTAGGTATATTTATACATTTTAGAAAAAATACCTTATAACAATGGATTATATTACATTCTTCATAGGACAAAAATCTACTGTTTCTTTTTATGTTTTTCCAAAGTGAAAAATAAATGTATATACATATATATACACAGTCTTTGTACTATTTAATAAAATGAATGTTAATTATGTTTCCAGTCTGTTATTTAGAAGCACCTTGTTTTATCCAATATTCATAGAAAGGATTGAAAAAATTAAAATATTGTTAATTATAATAGAGCATGATGAATGCACTATTTTTAAAATGTGTTCATCATAACACCTGCTTTAATATATTTTTGTCAGAACTTTGAAGCTGGAAATTTAGATCATTTAGTTTATGGAAATGACCAGAGAAAGCCTTTCCTTATTGTCAAATCTATCAGCCAAGTCATTCCATTAGGAATAAAAGTCTGACTTTGTTTGTCAATTCTATTTAGCATGTTAATATGCATTTCAGTCACACACCCCCACCTCTAACCTCTGAATTCCGAGATAACAAGATGACGCATGGAGACCCCTGTATCTTCACTGTTTCTTAGGATGTTTTGTTTTTATTTCAAATTACTTATCCTTAGAAGTCACTCATTCTTTGACAAGAGGGGGATGGAAAAGTTAAAAATTTTAAAATATTCCTCTGATAATAACCCAGATGTTTTTCATGCTGAGGCAAGGCATCAATCTGAGTAAGATTCAGCAGAAAGGTTTGTGTAACTACATTCTTAATGTGGGTGTGGGAAAGCGCAACTTGTGAAAAGTGAGATGGAAAAAAGTTAGCCTGAGAGCCCCGGGAGTTGTTGGCACATCCTCAAGATCAGTTTTATTTATTTTATTTTTTAAATTTATTTCCAAATGAACACATTTTATTTAAATATACATTAGATGTGACATATTTACATACCAAAGTAAGCATCACCAAAATCAACATATAAAGAATTTCATCAACTCAAATAATTTATTCCGTGTTGTCCATTTTAAGACTAGTCACCACCCCCACCACCCTGCTTTGCTACTCACCAAAATCTTGGCCCAGAAATCAGTGATCTCATTTCTATCACTATAGATTAGTTTTGCCAGTTCTAGACTTTATATTAATGGACTCATCTGGCATGTGCTCATTTTTATGGTTATAGATTTTCATCTCTTCTGAATAAATATATAGTAAAATTACTAGGTTGTATGGTAGATATATATTTAATATTAAAAGAAACTTCCAAATGATATTCAAAGGATATAGTTACTCCACATCCTTATGAGCCCTTGTTATTGCCTATCTTCTTAATTTCTGCTATTCTAATAGGTTTATAGTTTTATTTCATTATAGTTTTAATTTCCATTTACCTATGACTAAAAATACTGTTTTTTCATAAACATATTAGCTAAAAATATATCTATTTTTATCAAGTATCTGTTCAAAACATATGTCTATTTAAACTTAGTCATGCTCTTATTGAATTGTAAGATTTAAAAAATGATATCTTACATATAATTTAAAATATATATATATATAATTTACTATATATATAATTTGTTTTTTTCAAATTCTTTACAGTGTTTTCCTTTTTCTTTTATTTATTGTTTAATTTTTAAATTTTATTTAAATCCAAGTTAGTTAACAGATAGGTAATAATGATTTTAGGAATAGACTTTAGTGATTCATCACTTACGTATAACACCCAGTGCTCATCCCATCAAGGGCCCTCTTTAATGCCCATCTCCCATTTAGCCCATCCCCCCACCCAACACTCCTTCAGCAACCCTCAGTTTGTTCTCTGTGTTTAGTGTCTCTTATGGTTTGCCTGCCTCTCTCTCTTTTAATCTCATTCTTCCTTCCCTTGCCCTATGTTCATCTGTTTTGTTTCTTAAATTTCCCATATGAGTGAAATGATATATTTATCTTTCTCTGATAATACACTCTGGTTCCATCCACATGGTTGCAGATGGTAAGATTTCATTCTTTTTGATCTGAGTAGTATTCCATTGTATATATATTCCTCATTTTCTTTATCTATTCATCCATTGATGGACATTTGGACTCTTTCCATAATTTGGCTATTGTGAATAGTGTTGCCGTAAACATTGGGGTGCATGTGCCCCTTTGAATCAGCATTCTTGTATCCTTTGGGTAAATACCTAGTAGTTCAATTGCTGGTTTGTAAGGTAGTTCTAGTTTTAATTTTTTGAGGAACATCCATACTGTTTTCCCAAGTGGCTACACCAGTTTGTATTCCCACCAACAGTGCAAAAGTGTTCCTTTTTCTCTGCATCCTCACCAATATCTGTTGTTTCCCGAGTTGTTAATTTTAGCCATTCTGACAGATGTGAGGTATTATCTCATCATGGTTTTGATTTTGTATTTCCCTGATGATGAGTGATGTTAGCATTTTTTCATGTGTCTGTTAGCCATCTGGTTGTCTTCTTCAGAAAAATGTCTGTTCATGTCTTGTGCCCATTTCTCCACTGGATTATTTGGATTATTTATGGGTTTTTTTTTGGGGGGGGGGTGTTGAGTTTGGTAAGTTACTTATAGATTTTGGATACTAGCCCTTCATCAGATGTGTAATTTGTAAATGTCTTTTCACATTCTGACACTTGCCTTTTAGTTTTGTTGATTGTTTCCTTCACCGTGCAGAAGCTTTTTATCTTGATAATGTCCTAATAATTCATTTTTGCTTTTGTTTCCCTTTCCTCCGGAGACATGTCAGTAAGAAGTTGCTGTGTCAAAGAGGTTGTTGCCTGTTTTGTCTTATAGGATTTTGGTGGTTTCCCGTCTTACATTTAGGTCTTTCATCTATTTTGAGTTTATATTTGTATATGATGTAAGAAAGTGGTCTAGGTTCATTCTTCTGCATGTCGCTGTCCAGGTTTCCCAACATCATTTGCTGAAGATCAGTTTTAGGAAGGAATACATTTGTAAGTTGAGGGCTATAAGGTGGTTTGCTTAAAACTCCCACCCACCTACTCCTTTGAAAATCCTGATATAAATCCAAGTTTATGTATCTTTTATTTAAAGAACACTGATTTATAAAACAACAAACACTCTAAGTTTTATACTGAGTCAATATAGTACTGAATGGTGTATAGACAGTAAACTTTATTGTTATGAGTTAATTTATATTGATGTTTATGTTTTATTTATATTGTTAGTAGTATTTGTGATTTAGCCTTTACTCTAAAGTCCACTGTCTAATGTTATTTATTACTTATTAACTCCATCAGTGTGGGAATAAGTCCTGAGTAATGTGGAAGTTCCCATTATAAATTCCCAGACCATGGAGTAAGAGTAGCCATCATCAACTAGCCTATAATGATACAAACAGTTGATAACATATTCCATGCTTTATATACATAACTTAATTTGTTATAACATGTTAATAAAAATGAAGATTATGTAGTTTTATTAAAAGTGATGTTTTTCAGAAGTTTACATATAATAACAATTCCTTTACAATGTTTTTTCATTTCCTTAAGGCCACGTGACCAGGCTCAACTTCATTTTTCAGTAAGAGTTCAATCATTTACTTGTTATATTTCCATTGTTATTTTCTATAATTGTTCGTGTATAATTCATCATTTGGGCCACCCTCATTACCATTTTGGTCCAACATTTTGTTATGTGCCCTAAGACCATGTCATTTTGTTTATAACTACATCGCAGGCAAATAAACTACTGCCTGATTTTTAGATGAATTTTTTTGATAAATAAACTAAATGAATTAACAGAATGTTGCAGATAATTGTCTTTATTAATATTACTAAGCTTTCCATTTATTTCCCAGAGTTTTGTTTTCTTATTCTTTGGAAGACCATAAATTACAAGCTCCAAAAAGTAAAATCACATTACCTTTATCTAAGAACAAAATTATATGATGGCATATTGGCCAGATCCAAATTTAAGAATTTGCATCAACATAAAAATCTCAGAACAGTTAAAAAAAGTAATAACCATAAAGTTAATAATAATCATAAAACACACTCCCTAATCCATACAACAGCTATGGTATTTAATCCTTAAAAGATACAGTGCTTACTTATTTCATAAATTCATTGTTTTTGATTACACCCCAAAAATTATGCAGATTTTTCTCAGTTTAAATATTCCTTTGATATATGTTATTTTGTATTTTAAGGAAAAGTATCTTTCAATATCTTGTTCTTATACTACTTTTTAATAATTTTTATACTAAGTGTATCCATGTTTACTTTAAAAAATATTACAGAAATCTCATATAATGAAGTATTAATTAATACTGAAACTTATTTGCCTTGCTGAAGATTTAGTGCTCATTCTATTTTATTATGGTCATTTGGTCATTTGCTGTTTATATATTCTATTTATCTTTTTGAGAATAAATTTCTTAATGTATCACTTAATTTGACATGTATGCATATTTTTCTCACAAAGTTTTAAAGGATTTCATCTGGAATTTTGTTTATGGCTTCTCATTTTTGAATGATTTTATTTCCATTGGGTCATTGAATTATATTTAGGAACTTCTGTTTTTATAAGCTGTCTTATTAGAAGAATTACTGGGCAACCTTTTAATTGGCAAATAATAATGTATTTCATTATTATAAAGTTACTGACCTGTATTTAATGCACTTGAGAAGACAATTTCCCTTTCATTTGATATATCTTTTATAATAAATTCTAAAAAGTAATTGATAGGATTGACTCACTGATTACTACCCAACTGTGCTTAGTTAAAAGACCAGTAAACAAATTGTTTTTATAATGTTCTCTGAATGTTCTTCTTGTCCAGCATGTTGAAAGCTATTCCATCTCCTTTGACATGGGTTGATCCAGACTGACTTTGCTAATAATGACTTCATAATTTATGACTAGCTGTCTCCAAGTTAGAGGACTATAATTCTATTCCACAAGTACTTCTATATAGTTCAAGGAGACAACAATGACAGAAGATAAGAAGAAAAGAGCATCTTTTCTGATCCTACAATCATAAAGGCTATCAATTTCATTGTAGAGTGAGTCTTTTTATCTGAAAACTGAGATAAAGTCTTAAAAGTAAAACATCTAAGTTTTAAGTTACTGAACTGATAGGTTTTTAGTCAAACTTTCCTATAAAACACCTTACCAACTGTTTTCTGCACAGATAATTAAGTATACTTTCGTTTATTAAAGAAATCTTTGTGATAAATTGAGGGCATGAGAATAAGCCTCAAGACTCCACCCCTTTTCTTTGACTAGAAAAGTCACGTGAATTTAGACAACAATCTGCATTTGACAGTGTCGTTCTTTCATGCAAATAAGACCCTGAAGAATGGTATTAAAAGATGTCTCATTATCAGTCAATAAAAACGAAACAATAATTGCTTAATTTTCAAGATTACATTTTATTGTTTAGTTTCCCAATTATTATGTTTTCTACTTTTGGATGAATATTCTAAAGAGAAACTAAAGAGAAGACAACAGAACAGCATTCCCTGATTGTTGCCTTGTGTGTGTGTGTGTGTGTGCGTGTGCATGTGTGTGCGTTTTCTTGATAACCTTAGGAAAAAGCTATAAGCTTTTACAAATATTATCTTCACAATTTACCCAGTCATGTTTTGTATCATGTGAGATTACACTTTTATTGGATGGCTTGATCTATTGCCTCCCTTTTTTTCTTCTAAATAGCCATTATTTTTGTCCTGTTTGCCCTTCACTTTCTTGAGTAAAATCCAATCTGCACCATTCTGAACAGAGGAAGAAACTGCTGATGATCTTTTCAACATTAATCTCACTCATATTAATGGTAATATCACGTCTATTTCTATTGTTCTTGACTCTCCTGCCTTTCTCTCTGGAAACATATAAATGACCCCAGAGTATAAATCTTCAATCTGAACCTGAAGTGGCATTGAGCATCTCTGGATTTCAACTTCATTGTTCTTTCTGGAAACACTGTCTGTACCTTGTTTTGAAAGACATCTATTACTCACGGTTAATTGCTGTTGGGGGAAAAAATGTCTTTTTTTGCTTAGGGCTATTGATAGCAATTGGCTCCCATTTATTCATAAAAAACTATGTCCTATTTCCGAGATACTGAATGATGTACTACATTAAAGTATATTTAGATAGTTTATACCTTAGTTTTAAAGCCTTTATTAAGTGCTATTCTGTTCATAAACAACTTATTGAATTACCTTTCTATTATATTAATTATTATACAATGTCAAAGGTTCTTAAAGTATACTTTATTCGCTTATGGTTACTGTTTTTCAAAAGTTTTCCTTAAAATGTCAAATTAACTGATCTAATCAATGAAATAACCAACAAATCCATTTATAAAATCTCATTATATTGTTACTACTTTAGTACAAACTGATAACCAGCTCTTTTTAACCTTTTAGTTCTTTATAAACCACAAAATGTTGCTTATTAAATATATTAAAGATATGTTAATTAGCAATAGTTGATTTGTTTTTCTGAAAATGCAATTATATATTTTTTTTTTTTTTTTACAAAATACTGTATTGTAATTTGTGTCCTGAGAAAAAGCCATGTCTTTGTAATTACAAGTTATCTTAATTAGAAGGTAACAGTTACTTTCTTTGGAATTCATTTATTCGTAATATGTATTGATCAACTATTATAGGCCTGTCATTAAGGGCGCCTGGGTGGGTCAGTTGGTTAAGCATTTGACTTCAGCTCAGGTCATGATCTCACAGTTTATGAGTTTGACCCCTGCGTCAGGCTCTGTACTGACAACTCAGAACCTGGAGCTTGCTTCAGATTCGGTGTCTTCCTCTCTCTGCTCCTCCTCTGCTTGTGCTCTGTCTCTCTCTCTCAAAAATAAATAAACATTAAAAAACCATTAAAAATTTAAAAAACATTAAAAAATTTAAAAAAAATTAAAAAAATTTTAAAAGTATATAAGATACAGGGTTAATAAATATTGTATTTTCTGAAAACATACCACTGAAGTGTCAATATTCCCAGCCTCTGAATTAGTAAAGTAACCGTTGTACCTTAGTAAGTTCTTTAAAAGGGGTGCTTTAGTTTCCTTCTCAGTAAATGGGGATAATAATAATACTTCCTCATTGCATTGTTGGATAAATGAGCTAGAATAATTCCTGACATAAGTTGCATTATTACTGTTGTTAAATTTGCCAGAAATGAAGTGCTAAAGGAGTTAGGTAAGGTTCTTGATGTCACAAAGTTTATTGTTTATTACAGCACACAGATAAAAAAATCATAATCCAAATATTAAATTAGTAAATATGTGAATGTAGAGAATCAAAAGAATAAGGAATTGTGAGGGGGAAAAACATAGTAAATAGGTACCTGGATAATACACAGATTTCCCCTGAATGGAGCACGTGTTTTCAGAAGGGAAAATATCACACACATGACATGACTGTGAGTGTGTGCCATGAAAAAAAAACTAGGGAGAGAGCCTTGGAAGCAGAGAAAGACCATCTCCAGCTATTGGAGTCTGGGACAGTTTCATGAAGACATTAGTATTGAATTGGACTTTATAGTGTTTTCCAGTTTTAAATTTGCCGTGTGAATTGAAGAAAAGGAACTTCAGGCCACGGGAGTAGGTGAAGCAAAGTCATATATAACGTAGCATTATATGAGTAAGTAAAATATCATATAATAAGCTTGTTTTTAATTTCTTTTAGTTCCAAATATAGGAACTAATTTCCATACAAAATGATTTCCATTTCCCATATAAAATAAGTTTCAGTAGATCCAAGGAAATGAGATAAGAAGACTGCCTTGCAAAACAAAATATTACATGCCATTTTTTTCTGTTACTGTGAATATGTGACATTAGAGTTCTTCAGTGTTATGCATAGAAGTTGTTCTCATCTCACTTAATTTACTTGTAAGCATTCTTTGTTACAGTACTATTCATAGCGTGGTCTGAGGACCGATGTTGATCTAAAACCTGTTGTTGTTCTGTAACAAGTATAGAAATTGAGAGTAAGCTTATGAAAATTTGAATACAACTTGATGGAGTGATTTTAGGTAAAAAAAAAAAAAAGTGGCCTTATGTTTCTTTGTCCTTTTGATTTTTCTAATAGTTCATTTATTGTTTGCTATAGATTTGAAATTAAGAGGAGCAGGGGCACCTGGGTGGCTGAGTTGGTTAAGCATCTGACTGCAGCTCGGGTTATGATTTTGCAGCTTGTGAGTTCGAGCCCCACGTCAGTCTCTGTGCTGACAGCTCAGGAACTGATTTTGTTGATAGTTGTTACCTATACAGACTCTGTCACAGACTGAGCTGACTCTTGGCTGAAATGTTGAGCTGGAGATGGAGCTGAAAATATAAAATCGAATCTTGGGGGAATCACTGGATGCCATGTTAGTGGTCAATTATAAACTCTGTTTCATACAGAATGCAGTAATATACCATATAATACAGGATGCTTACATAAAATCTGAGTAGAATATATTAAGTTTATTTTACATATTCTTAAGTATATATAGATTCTTGTTTTGAATTAGCCCCTTATGCAGAATTCTCAAAAAGATACAACATCCTTTCCTGACCACCTCTGGGTGAGTTTGGGATTTGCAAGGCTGAGGGCAGAGCCTGAACCCATCGCAGCTGCACTGAGAATAAGGATGACTTTATACACTTTCAAAAGTCCTTCCAGCTGCTACAGAATATATTTTTCCTTTAGATTATAGCTTGAGGATAAAATTAACCAATCCTCTTCTATTAGAAGTTTATAATTATGCACTAGTTTGCCTGTGAGTTTGCAGGAGACACAGAAAGGAACCTTTAAATTGCTTTCCAGAAATAATTTTGATGCCAGAATCTTACTTTTAGAAACTGGTGAGCTACAACAAGGCTCACTTCCCTGTGACCTTTGAAGGGAAGCAGGAGATCCATTATCAATAGATTTCTGAGAAAGTCTGAATTAGAGAAATCAGAAATTAAAATAATTTCAAAATATCAATAATTAATTCCTAAGTTGTTGATCTTCAAATAAAAGCTTCATGGATGCAATAGAGCTGGTCCAGAAAATGCATATATATCATGTTAGGATTGAACAACTGGCTTCTGAGTAACAAGTGTGCAACCGGCTTAAATGAAATCTGACATACCGTTATCTTCAGAAAATACAGAGTAACATTCTTGAGGCCCATGCATTGGATCATATTATACTGGAGTATATTCTATACTTTGATTTAAAAAAAAATGGTTGTATAGTTTACTATGATTTGTATAAGAATGATAAAGGTGCATGTAAGTGTTATTTAAAAAGAGAAACACGTCCTCTTTTAGCCTTTATATTCAGCCAGAACACCTTCAGACCCTTGGGCGAAGCAGGAAAGGTCTAGGACAGAACCTATATCGTAGGACACAGATTTTGCCTGGGAATGTGCTGGAGAATTAAAGTTGGCTTTACAAGGGAGCTGATGTAATTTATTTTGGAGACACAGAGAGGAAACTGACCATGAAAACTCTAGAATGAAGGTTAAGAAGATAGGTGTGTTTTTCTCTCTGGAACAGGCAGAGAGGAGGAATATTTTGAAATATGTTGGTAGGGAAAAGAATCGTAGCACTCACATTAGAATCCCTGAATTAAAACCTTAATTTAATTTGTTTTAATTTATAACAATTTATCTAAATTAATTTTTACATATTACTTAAACCTTCAATAACCTGAAAAGTTTAGTATGCCTGATATTTTTCTCAAGAGTTGATTGAAAATAAAAGAATATTTCTGTTGGGTATAAACATTTTCTTATACAATGCGAGCAGAGAAACAAACTAGAAATCAACTATTCTGTTGATTTTAATAAGGATAATGTCTTTAAATGAACCAAAAAATAAATGATAAATGTTCTATTAAGTCGATATGAATATATTGGTTGAATGCAGGGAGAAAGGAAGAGATCTTTTTGAAGTAGAAATTATTCAGCTACAAGTAACATATCTAACCTCAGTTAGCATAAACAAAGAAGGGGATTTATTGGAAAGCCAGATTATCTTGCTCCCCAAATATGTCCAAGTAAAAGAGATTAGATATTAAGCAAAGTCCATCTACAGTTTTCCCTAGAGCTCTGTTTTCTACTCAAAGTCTTTTTTTATTTGATCCAAATTATGAACTCCTCTGTCAAGGAGAAAATTAGCTCCCCTCAAAGTGTTTTTCAGGTACTTTGGAAGTATTAAATGGAGGTCCAGGTTTTCATCACCAACCAGACTGTAAATTGGCCACCATCACTCTTGCTTTAGCTCCTTGGATCAAAGAACTGCCGCTGTTCCCATCTCCTGTAGTTCTTTGGACTGAGTACATGACAGCTTTGCTTTTGCTCAGAGTTTTACAAGATCTCATGGAAATTATTCCTCAGCTAGTAATCATCCACATTTTATGTTGCTCAAGGAAAATTTTACCTTCCATGCTTGGCTCTCACCTTGAAATCAAATAAGCTCAAAGCAAGTTCAAGAAAATCAGACACCACCCCATCCCTGTAATTCTCTCCTACTTTTCTAGGTTCTACACCCTCCCTTAATAAACTCCTGCATCATGTCTCATTTATAAAACAACATCCTACCGCATGCTCTTGTCACAAGCAGGTACTCAGATGAGGAGTCAAAGGCAGTAAAAGTACATAAGGTGCAGATCCTTGCTTGCTCAGCTCAAATGCCATTATGATGTGAGAAAAAATTGTCAACCTCTTGCAACATGAATTTTACATGGTAATCACAATGGACTTCTTTGGCTTCCAGTTTAGGTAATGTGCTGCATTAGCTGTGTGTGTGTGTGTGTGTGTGTGTGTGCATGTGCCTGAAACACTTGGACTCCAGAAAATAAGTTAGCATTACTAAGAAAAGTTTTCTTTTTTATCTTGTTGGATAAGAGAAGACTTCAAAGTTCAGATCTCTTTTCCTGGTAGGAGTGCCTTTGCCCTGTGCCCATGTCACTTTCTCCTTACACTCATGTTAGCTTGCTGGTTAGTAGTGCGAAGTCCAGACAAGTCCCATCCTGTCCTGTCAAGACACCCAGGATGGGACTGACAATTACCTGAGTCAGAGTGCCTTGTTTGTATGTTTCCATCAGGGCTCAGATGTGTTCTGCAGATAAATTCTGAACAATGACAGGGATAACAGGGTGTACTTGGTCATTGACTTTTTCTCTGGCCTTTAGGTTCCTAAATTGTTGTGATGATGTAGGTTTCTGACCCCTAGGAATTTGGGGACATAAACTGCGGACATGAACTTGGACTTCTTGTAAATCTTTACCAAGATTACTCTGACTTACTGCTCTACTCATTATTTGGCCCATTTCAAATAATGAAAGGGAAATGATTTTTTAAAAATTAACCATTTTAATGGTCTGAGCTATACTCAAAATGGTATACAAACAAAAATTCAAATAAAAAATTGCTATTATTTTTTACCACTGTCTCTTTAAAACTGCTCTGTGAAGAACTCTTTTCTTTCCTGTCGAATAAAATGTTAGGCAGGTACCATACCTTTTCTCATCACTCTTGATAATAAAAAGTCCTCCAGACACTTTCTATCCAGACACTATGCTCTTACTGTCCAGAGTAGTTATCAACATAAAAAAACATGTTTGTTACAAGTCTTATCTTTTTTTCCCTCTTCCTGATTTACTCTGGGAAGGCTGTGATGCGTGCCCTAATGGATCATGGGAGACTTTGGCCCTATTTCTCCATCATGCTTTTGTATTTCTTCTCCTCTAGCTTCCTTTGGTTTCTGACCTGTTTAGGGTTCATGCTAGAAGAGAAGAATAAGAAAAAGACATATGCCCATTTATCTGATCACTGCTGTTGTGTTTAGGTGCCAGTTCTTGGAAGATGGTTAAAGTTCAATCTGCTGCAGAACACTTTTTATATTTTCTTAGAAACTTCCCCAGCAAGTATTCATGAGCAATACTTGTGGTATAGCCTAGGTGGTGCATAATGCTGGCTGCAAATTGTGAGGTAGAATACCACAAATCTATTTTTGTTTGTGCTTTGCTATGTGAGGTCTGCTAACATAGGCTTTCCCTGTTGGAGCCACAGAGCCCCAAGTAGCCCACTTGGGCAAAATATTTTATAAGATTACTTTAAGTGGGTGTTCTTGCCCTTGTCATCAGAGTAGTGTACTCTCAAGTATCTCCTTCTCTTGGATTGACTGTCTCAGTCAAATGGTCCCAGGCTTGAGTCATACCCTAGTCAATTGTAGCTTCAGACTCTGAGGGACATATGACAAGCTCCCTATGTGGTCATTTTGGAGTCCCTTCTACTAGGCTTGTCAAAGAAGAAAGCAGTTGTCTCCTATGTTGACAGGAAATAAAGGAAATATTAATAATTCTGCATATCTTTAGAGGAAACATCCATTCTTTAACCATAAGCTAAAATATATTATTGTAAAATGTTGTAAGCATACTATGAATTTTAAGAAATCCCATAAGCACCCAAAAATGCAATCTTGCGTTGGAGCTGGGTTGTGGAAGTCAATATGGACACTCAAGAAAAAGCCCAGTCAGTCTAAACTCATCTGCTTTTTTGTGAAGGTTACCACACTGACAGATGTGGAAACTACTATGGGCAATTCGTATCTATATTTTACCTAACCATTTGCCAAAGGCATGTACAATATTCTGGGAGATAAAATGAGGAAAGATAATTTAAAGTTTCTATATATTTAAAGGCGGCTGGCATATTGTGCCTATCAGTCTCTAATTATCTGGAGAGAATGACTAATGGTGTTATTTGGGAATTGAAGTACAAACACATGGATTTGTGAATAAACAAAAGTTCAATGCATTGAATTTGATGAAACAAATGAGAAATGATTTTTTAAACAATTTTATTTTTTTATAAATTTTTTTTTCAACGTTTTTTATTTATTTTTGGGACAGAGAGAAACAGAGCATGAACGGGGGAGGGGCAGAGAGAGAGGGAGATACAGCATCGGAAACGGGTTCCAAGCTCCGAGCCATCAGCCCAGAGCCCGACGCGGGGCTCGAACTCACGGACCGCGAGATCGTGACCTGGCTGAAGTCGGACGCTTAACCGACTGCGCCACCCAGGCGCCCCTTTAAACAATTTTAAACAATGGACAGACACAACTAGAAGAAATTTAATAATTTCCCTTATATTAGAAAACAGCAATCAAGAACAAATTTGCAGATTAAGAATCTCAACACTATAGCTCATTTTACTTTAGCTTTAGCCTGAAGTTCTAAAGTTAATAATGTAGATGTTGCAATACATAAAATGAAAATAAGAGCTGTGTATAGATTATTTTAAAGTCTATTAAAAATATTTTTTACAGAATTTTCTGAGTATATTTATTTTATAATGTTCTTCATTTTATTTAAATGTAAGTTATGAGGAAATAGAAATATTTTAAATGAAGAACTAAGTTGTAACGTTATTAAATCTAATTTAAATTATTTTAAAAGAGATAAGAAATGAACGTCTTTTATACTTGTAGATTTTCTTACAACATTCAGAATACTTAAAAGAGAATAAATAAAAATAAGAATATGTGGATTATTCATATAGTTAAGGGAGACTATAAAAAGAAAAACATAATTATCCTTGTGGGTTGAAAAGATTATCAGAAATGCTAAGTGCTGATACTGCAATATTCATTTAACCAATATATGTTCTCTCTTCCTTTTATCATAATGAAGCTATCTAACTACCTGCAGAGAACGTTATAAAGATTAATTACTTCATTTTTGCAAGAGTTCATAAAGTTTAATAATATTAAATAAAAGGACAAATGAAACATTGAGGTAAGAGCTATTAAACATTGTTACAAACCCACCCATTATTATTACTTATAAGGATGAAGGTCAGCATTTCATTTGCAACATCTATTAATGTACAGTCAGAAAACATGATAAAATTTTATTTAAATGTTTTGGGATCTAGTATATATAGTTTATGTATGAAAAGTTTATGAAGGTTTTAATTAAACCATGACAAACCGTACTCTTTTTAACACTTACCTTCTCATTCATGACGGCATATTTTTCTAGCTCTATGACCCTTTTTCATTATCCCTCCTTCACTGATGTCTCCTTAAAAGAAGGCATTTCTCAGCATTCTAACATTTTGAATTTATCTTAGATTGTATAAATTCTTTAGGCTATCTCAGATATCATCCTCATTTGATGATTTCAAAATCTATATTTGTAGGCCTTAAATATATTTCTCTTTTCAGACACAAAATCCCAAATAAGTTAACAGTTGTGGGTTTACCTAAGGGTACCTTAAAATCAAATACATAAATATATAAATATACACACATATACAAAATGTAACTCATTATTTTAGGTTTAGAATTTACCTTTTCTAAGGCCTGGCCTCCGTATATTAGAGCACAAGCTCTGGAGCCATAATACCTGGGACTGTATTACTCATTCTCCAGTGCCTCGTTGTATGATACTGTGCACATCGCTTATGTCTCTGGGCTTTAGTCTCCTAATCAGTAATAGGGCTGACAAAAAGTTGTTTTGAGAATTGAAGGGGTTAATAAGTGTGAAATATTTCAAATGTTTCATAAATTTTGGCAGACATTTTGAAATGTGATGTTATATTACTGTTTCCTTTTTCCTCATTTCATTTACTGTATCACTGCTCCTTAAATATATATTTATCAGTTAAAGCATGATTTACTCCTCTATTTACAACTACATTTGATGACATGTTTTAAAGAGGCATGGACAAAAACTACCTATCATTGAATGTACAGAATAGTGTCCAGTACGTGGTGTTTAGGAAATATTTGATAAATTTCAGTAATATTTATACTCCACAAGGCTACTGTGACTTTTTATAATATGACCGTCATAGAGCATCCCAGGCTTATCTTCTATTACCTCTTCTTAACTGGAACAAGAAAAGAAGGAAGGAAGAAAGGAAGGAAGGAAGGAAGAGGCAGGGAGGAAGGGGAACAAAACAAGAGGAAACAGTCTATTGTTCCCATGCTAAATTTCAGCATATTAACACAAATTGTTAAATAAAATACATAAATTGTTGTACCTATATCGGATTATTTGTCACAGTCTGCCTGAGTTGAAGTTGTTAATTTGGAGTAGACAGATAGATAATAAATTGTGTACTTCAGAAGGATCAAAAATGTTTCATTTTCGTGACTGAAATATGTTAGTTGAACTGACTTAAACTAGTACAAGCTAATAAAAACGGCTTTTTGTCTGAGATTTATAGATTTATATGCTTATATGTCTATATTTATATGTTCTTTCTAGAACATTTCATTTCCTATAAATCTGCATTCAAAAGATAATGACAACTCTATGTAAGAAATACGTGTGTGTATGTACGTCTGTGTGTGTGTGTGTGCCACGCACATGCTCATGTGCAAAGGGCAACCTCTCTAGTCAGGAACATCAAAAGCCTAATAATTTAGATCACTTTACTGAATGATAATGGATATACTCAACAGAGGACATATTTTTGAAGTACAGATACATCCATTATATTCAACAGGAGCCCTTGAATAACCTTGGTGAAATCTGAACTTTATGCATACAACTATAGGATATATATTCTTCAGTATGCCTAACTCTAAAAAAAGAGTGATATTTCCCTTATAGGCTTGTTTGAATCATTAAATTGAATCATACATGAAATGTAAGTGGCAAAGCCAAATTAAAATCTCTATCCTGAAGAGACAACTAGAGACAACCCACTTACTAGCCTCTCAGTACATACAATTCAAGATTGTGCTGAGAAACTTAACAGAAACCCATGGGGGAGGGGAAGAAAAAAACAAAACAAAACAAGAGGTTAGAGTGGGAGAGAGCCAAAGCATAAGAGACTCTTAAAAACTGAGAACAAATGAGGGTTGATGGGGGGTGGGAGGGAGGAGAGGGTGGGTGATGGGTATTGAGGAGGGCACCTTCTGGGATGAGCACTGGGTGTTGTATGGAAACCAATTTGACAATAAATTTCATATATTGAAAAAAAATTTAAAAAAAATACTGTGCTACAGAAATATTGCAAATTATTCAATTCTTCACCACATATAACTGAACGAGTATTTTGTTCTAGTCTAAGCGATGTCTCAGAAAATAGCAGTTAACAGGAGAGATAAAGTTCCTGCTCCCATGGATGATATGTCAATTGGAAGAAATAGAAATTGAACACGTAAACACATAAAAACTATATAATTACACTGTGATAAGTGTTGTAAAGGAACATACAGAGATTCAATAACAAGAGGCTTTGATATCAAGTAAGAAGTGATATTTACAGTGATAAACATCATGGAGGAATTGATATTTAGGCTAAGACTTGAAAAATTATTAAGAGTTGGCCATGCAAAGTAGGTGACATATTCCATCCAGGAAAATCAGCATGTTTGTGAACCTTTTGCAGTGCCACATAAAATAAAGTAACTATAGAATTGAATATAATTCATCTCTATTTTGTAATATTTTTATATTGTAACAGGATTGATTCTCTACTATTTAGGGAAGTGGTAAACATACAAAACATGTACCAACCCAGTAAACACAAGTCCCATGAAATCTTTTCAAGATTCATATGGTTTGCTAGAGTTTAGATAGCAGAATCGAAGAAACTTTTCTGAATAGCTAGCATATGAAACAAAGTTCCCAGTAAGGACTTGTTAATAGAATAGAATATTTAGCTTAGTTGATTTGAAATCCAGCAAATCACTTAGCATATCTATATTAACAAATTATTAGTTCATACAAGATATTCTGGACTAAGAATCAAGCTGTCAGACGCATTTACTCCTAAAAACTTGCATATGCCCATGAAAGTAATGATAACAATTGTTAAGTTGCAGACTCTGTTCTGATTAGCATAGTTTTGTGCTTACTTTTTACCCCAAGACCTCTCAAAATGTAACTCACTAAGTAAAGGAGTATGTATTGTGGGGAGGGATGTGGGAAGATGTGTACAGAAAGGACTTTTTAATCAAACATTTCTGGTCGAAATAATATCCTCATTTCTACATATCATAGCAAATTACTTAATTCATACGTGCTTCATTTCCCTCTTATTTAAAACAAAACTGATAATATATCTGGTGGTTCCTATAATTAATAACATTATGGCTTTTGGCAATTTAGTTGTTTGGGCTGTTAGGTCACATTCTCCAAATGATCGTAGTGCTTTTGGAGTCCTGAAGTAACAACAACAACAACAAAAAATTATATGAGGACAGAATTTTATATTTCATTATTACAAGATATTTTGCAGAGTGTGGGAATTTGCTCGGTGTCAGCAATCGCACAACTGAAAAATATTTCACATATCTATAAACCAAAACTTGCCCTATCTCTTGCTAAGTTTTTCTACCTCTAACACAAAATCATAATCATCCATATTCTATGATTGACTATGAAGAAGCATTAAGGGTGATATGTTTACCTGCATTCATTCCCTTTGTCCTGGGAGGTATTCTCTTACAGTATCAGCCTTAAAAACCCCAAAAATAAAAACCTTTGATAATTTATCATATGTTTAATTTACTCTGTAAAAACTTGGGGCACCTGGTTGGCTCGGTCAGTTAAGTGTCCGACTTCAGCTCAGGTCATGATCTTGCAGTTCATGAGTTCAAGCCCCACATCGGGCTCCGTGCTGACAGCTCAGAGCCTGGAGCCTGCTTCAGATTCTGTGTCTCCCTCTCTCTCTGCCCCTCGCCTGCTCGTGCTCTGTCTCTCTCTTTTTCTCTCAAAAATAAATAAACATTTTTTTTTTATTTACTCTTTAAAAACTTAAGAATCAAGAGTGGTTTATATCTTCATGTATTTTATTCTTCATGTCCAGAATTAATAAATGAGTACGCAAGTCCCCAAACTATTTGGATCCTTTAAGTCTATCAATGGAAAGTGAAAACTAGAGTATGTCATAACTGAATCTTCTCAATAAATAAATAAATAAACCAAAGAGAATTATAAAATTACTTATTGTGGAATGGGATGGAACTGAACTATTGCCTAAATCCTGAAGACTTATGGTTTTCAATTAAGAATTTAAATTAGGGGGGCGCCTGGGTGGCGCAGTCGGTTAGGCGTCCGACTTCAGCCAGGTCACGATCTCGCGGTCCGTGAGTTCGAGCCCCGCGTCAGGCTCTGGGCTGATGGCTCAGAGCCTGGAGCCTGTTTCCGATTCTGTGTCTCCCTCTCTCTCTGCCCCTCCCCCGTTTATGCTCTGTCTCTCTCTGTCCCAAAAATAAATAAACGTTGAAAAAAAAAAATTTAAAAAAATAAAAAAAATAAAAAAAAAGAATTTAAATTAGGATCTCAGATTACTTTTTCAGTTCAAATGAGACAACTGTAGTTCAAGTAACCTGAGCATTTGAGTATATTTTTCTCACCTGTAACATGGAAGATGCTCCATATATCTAAATCCCTATATTGATATCTACATCTTTATCATCTCTATATACCTCATAGGATTTGTGGGTTTGAGTGTGTGTGTGTGTGTGTGTGTGTGTGTGTGTGTCTGTGTGCATGTAGACACGGAAATGGAATAATGGATATAAACATATATACTAGAATAGAACACAATGAAGCTTTTTTCTTTATAGATTCCAACATTATTTTCAGAAGTGTCATGAAATATAAATATATTTTCTTCCATCTGTTCAGTTATCATCTTGAAATACAACTACCTTGAAGTTCAACGGCTTTTCTCTATTTTAGGTCATTTACAGCTGAGCTAACACACAGATATTATTATAAAATCAGACTCACATGGATCAGAGATCTCACCCAACATTAAGCTTTAATAACTACTGTCAAGGATATGAGAAATCAAAAGGCTCAAAGCAGAGTTCTGGGACATCAAGGGTAGATTCTCAGAGGTTGTATTCCTGCATTGGACATGCACCTCTGTTCCAGAGTAATAGACATGATTCACGGGTAAGGTTCATAGTATCGTGTCCACAGTGGGAGCATTTCCATTTTGCATCATCTCCATTTTTAATCTCAGAGTTGTTTGGCTCAGCAGGGAAACATGCCTTATAGATCCTCAGTACTATTTATTATAGGGAATTCTTAGAAAGATCTTGTTAAGGGCAGTTCAGAGATAAAGTTTCTTCCTCCTAGAAAATAGCATTAGTTTACTTTCCCAGAGGTCCAGTTGACAAAAAGATTACATCAGGTTATCTGCTTATTTCCTCCCCTGAGGGCATCACTTATAAAAGAAGTGACAGACTCCCAGACCAGAAGATTTAACTTCTTCCTGACAGTAGTTGATATCATTTTTCATTCTCATCCTGTTTTTCATTTCTTTCTGAATTTTGTGTAAGTTTGGCACAGCTGTTATACAGCTCAATGTCTCTATTTATTGCAATGCACTATCTGCTTCTGATATCAATTAAATACTGCTATTTTAGTTTTCTCATCAATTATTTCAGGTATCATTATCTTCATTTCTCTGAGTAAATCATCCTCCCCCCGCCAGTCTCTTGAAAAGAGTCTTGTATAGTATATATTAGATTTTCCAAAACTTATAAGACAAGTATCACTTCCTCCTCTTTTTACCCTTCTCTTCCTTGAATACATTGTCTCCCGAAGAAATTCTTTGTTCTCTTCCAGTTGCATCATTGCCTTTTTTTTTTTTTAATTTTCAAACGGATTCCATAGTTTTATTTTGTTGGTAATTATATTTTAAATTAATTTTATTACTTTCCAAAGTATTTTATACAAATAGTTTGAAAAGTTAAATAGTGCTAATATCTTATAATAAAATTCACTAGTATCTCTTTCTGTGCTCAGTCCTATCCTAAAAGGTAAAAACTTGTAGCTGAGTTTGGTGTTTATTTTCCAGGTTTTGAAATACATGTGTGTCTAATCTATTCAAATATGTATTTGCTATATATTTTCATTTTATAGTTATTATTTCTATTCTCACTGTTACTTCTTCCATTTATGATTACTTCTGTTTATTCAGTTATGGTGTCTGATACAGTATCTCTTTTACAGAGTCCTTACTTAAATAGATTGTACAGCTTGACTATAAACCCATGCCTATCATATTTTCTACCAGTACTAAAAAGTATTATGTCCCTTTTGAGTTCTAAGTGAACTTCCTTCTACTTCTCAAGTTTTAGTACTCCATCTACAAACACCTTTATTGAATGATGTTCTAAAATATCTTCGGTTTGTAGTAAATGTATATTGTTTAGAATGGGAGTTACTGTGATTCTATAAAGTAGACCCTTTCTTGGGGACCCACTCCAGGAGAATATTTCCTGAGCTGGAATGTGCTTATTGCAGGTTCTGAATATCAGATGAACCTCAGAGGTACAGATTACTTGCCACGGGGCCTTTCCAGTCTTGGTGGTATCCTCCTCTGGGAATAAGACATGTACCATTGACTTTCTGTCTTACGGATGTCATAACTCTGTAAGGAACTTCTTCCGCTATATCCATGTTTCTGGTGACTATAGCACTACCTTCCAGGGTACAAAAATGACGAATTGCTTCAACTGCATTATTTGCTTATTCTATACAATATACCCATAAGGTAGATACTTTTCTGGTGATTGCAATGTACAGCTAAGAAAACAGAGTTTAAAAGTTAAACTGCCTAAGTTACTCTTTTTGTAAACAAAGTTTGTACTTGAATCTCAGATTGCTTCATTGCATGCTCTGAAATAGTAGGTGGTCTAATAGTTTGCCTATAGGGTGTCAGGCCTGACTGTATGATGAGCAGGGGTGGAGGTTGAGGTGGGTTTCTATGACTTAGATGTTTGTATTTCAGTCATCCACTCTCAGAGGAGCTTGCCCTGCAAGCTTTCTGTTTAATATGGTTACTTATTGAAAGAAACCTTCCCAACACCCCTTGCTGGTTGCTGTCTTATCCTATGCACCACAAGTCATAGTCACACTTCCAGATGAGGGTTCAGATTATGATTTTATAAGGTTTCTGTCCCTTATTTTGCAGGCATTCTTTCACTGGAGTGAAAAAATTGAGAGTTCATCCTATGCCTCTTCTAACCTGGCCCTCTATGCATTCTAACAAAAAATAATTAATGTTTTTGTCATATAGACGAGAATATTCATAGTTTTCTATGTTAATGAAAATATGACCCTATTTGTATGCCTATTTTGTCATTTCTTGGGTATCTCCCAATGGCAGAGGTAGACATCAGTTTTCATATTACTATTTTAATCTGTTCACTCGCTGATGTTTGTTTCATTAGAAATTGTCAAAGGGGCACGAGAAGGCACATAGATTCCTCTCGGGTTTTTACCACCTTATTTACTCTTTTTCTTATAATTTTCAAACACAAATACTCTAATCAAACAGATCTATTTATTTCCTGTAACACTAAGCTGATTCAGTACTTTTGTCATTAATATCCCCTTAATTTTTAATATCTCCTTCACCGTTATCTGAATTTACCCAAATTCACACCATCCAACTTAAGTTGTGTATATTTTATGAAGTCTTCACGGGTTACTCTTATTTACACAGATTTCTTTTCTGATAATAATTGTAATTTTAAATTTTTCGACCCTCTAGATTTTTACATGAAGTTCAAAACAATTTACATTTAACTGTGCTCTAATGGTTTTGTGCTTGTTAGGTGTGTCTCTTTATGTTATATGGTCACTAAGAAGAAACTATACTTCTCACATTTTGTCTCTATCTGACATGATCTAGCCAGGTAACTCTCCTCCCTGACTGCACATTAGAATAATATTTGGGAGAGAAGGAAGTGAGGATGCAGTATTAAAATCACCTATACCTGGGCTCCACCCCAGATTAGTTAAATGAAAATTCTTGATATGTGGCTCAGGCACAGAAATTGTGTTCCATTTCCAACTGTTTCTAATGCATAGCTAAGTTTGAGAAACCCTGCCTTAACATTATGTTGAGAATTTAACAGTGTTTACTACACATGTGATTAAGTATGCATCAGAGAACACCAAAGAACATCCAGAGATAAGAAAAGTTTCCAAGGAAGAAAGTTTTAGACTTCAACATGAATAAATGAGCCATAAGTGGTGAATCATAAAAGGTAACTGATTGAAACAGAAATAATGATTTAGAGATAATTGATAGAAGAGGTATAATAATGGATATTTCAAGTTTTTCAAGTAAAAGAAATAAAATTAAATTGGATTTTGTAAGCATGTGTAAGCAGGTACGAAACCATGGATGTGAATGATCATTCAGAACCTGTCGATTTGGACTCATCTGAAAAAGGAAAAAGGAACTATAGCAAGTTGAGCAGTAAAAGACTGAAGTGTCAGAGTATGAAAAAATCTTTGATAATGATTATCTGCAAATAATATAGTGGAATATAAGTTGTAAAATGAAGTCTATTCAAGATAGCTGTAGGCACCTCTACCCCTTTGGAAGATGGGTGGTTTAGGATGTTGGAGGGGGTTAAATGGAGCTTAAATAATTGCAGCTGAAGGAAGAATTTTATCCCAATATTACTCTTCCTGATAAGTTGACAGGTCTAGCCACTGGTAAGCAATAAGATAAAGAATTTAAAAAGCAAACTTCCCAAGAGGATGAGGAATTCAAGAAGTAGACTTGCTCTGGCTTCAGGCATTTAGGATACCACACTAAGAGTGAAAGATTAATTGGAGCCCACACCAGAAAGAAACAACAGGACTTTTTTATGTCCTTCCTGTGTTGTCTAGGACTGCTTCAGTCCCTGCTGGAGCTGTGCCTTTCCTGGCTATTCAAGGGTAATCAAAAATAGAAATTCATGTGTGTTTCAAGTTGGTGTGCTTACTAGGGTGCAAGTCAAGGAGCTGTGCAAGTGAAGGGGTTGTGATATAGCTAAAGGCAAACTCCTATAACAAAAATCCTTGGGAAACATAGATACACAAGTTATACATTATCATTGCCCTCAAAGAGCCAATTTTGTTTCACGGTCACATGTCTCATTTGTAAACCTATGGGTGATCAAGTGTGATTCAATGTTTAGGGATACTCTGAGTTTGCTCAGATAAGAAAGGAAAGGTTAAGCTATCAGGGATTGATAAAGAGATGCGATCATATATGTTGTTATAAAAGTTAATTTAAATAAATATTTAGATGTGTTAACTTGTCATCCATACAAGCCTTAAGAAATTTTAGGTCAAGTTTTAAAATCTGATCATGGTCCTTGAGAAAAATATCAGCTTTGTTTTATATGTGAGACCCCTGAAGACATTGATTTAAAGAAAACAGATGACCTGATGTTACTTGAAGAAATCTTATAGTAATCTCTAGTATTTAGAACACTTTAATATTTGTTTGGTATACCATTAAAGAAAGATATAAATTAATAAATTTCAATACTTTTCCTAGACACCATTTTTTTAAACATCTTGTTGAAAACTGAAATATGAGTTGCCTGGTTCTCTGATAACTTAGTCATTATTATTTTTTTTTATTTCAGTGGCACAAGTGAAGTTGTCAATTTTTAAAAATTCTAATAGAAAAAAAGCATACACATACACATACTGTTTTTACTCTTATTGAGTGATAATCCGTTTCTGAAAGAATGAAAAGATTTTTTTCCCATCAAAGCAATCTCCTCTTGATATTCATTTTCATTACATTGTGCAACATACTGATTGTCTCCACAGTATAACCCTAACTAGAGAACAAACCTTAGGGGAGGAAAAAGGCATTAAAAATATCTACACATCTGCTTTCAGCCTCTCCATTATTACTAAGAATGTTCTAAATCACCTTGTGTCTGATGACATTAAATCAGAGAGAACAGGCAAAGGAGGCCATGTCAGCTCGCTGATAATGCATCCACTGTACTGTCTGGTCAGTTTATACTCTGTCACTTCCCATTTAAAGGGCACCGAATAGAGCAATTTTTATCTAGGACAAGTTTGTAAAAGTAATTCTACTTTTTTTTTTCTTGTCTGCAACAGCAATTAGTTTATAATAACAGTTGCGATATCATAAGTGGCTGACATTTTTCGTTGAATTCATTTCATTGTGTTTCTCCTTTCTAACTTCATTTTAAGCCTTTTAGAGAATAGAGTATAAAACTGGGATGATTAAAAAAAATCTTCCAACCAAATGGTTTTTTTGTCTTAGTTTAGATTCCCAATATTTAAATATACTGGATATAATTTTATTTCCTTAGATTAGGTGAGTTTACTAATGATTTCTTAAATGTGTGGTATATTTTCAGATTTCACAAATAATGTATATTTGTTGTAGAGAATTTACACAGTACAGAAAATATACAGAAGAAAATAAAGAACTTCCAGAGCCAAGCATCCAGAAATAATCACTACTAATAGTTTCAAATATAATTTTCTAATCGTGTGTGTGTGTGTGTGTGTGTGTGTGTGTGTGTGTGTGTGTGTTTGTGAGCAATGATCCAGTTAGAAGAGAGAAACCACACAGTAACCTGAACAGGGAAGGCTTACTATAAAGATTAAATATTACAGGAGATTAGCTTCAAAGAGGGAGTAAAAGAACTCTACAGAAGAGACTAGAGCTAATGGAAGGTAACCAAGGAAGGCATAAACTTGAAAGTGCCCACCCCCCTCCTCTGCCACCCTTTCTAAGGATGGGATTCAGACTCCACTGGAGAAGGCAGGGCTGCAGTGTACTCAATGGTGAGGAAATTTGTTGAGTTCTACTGAGAATGAGCTGGTCCCCAGATGGTGGACCAAGACTTATTCACTACTGGAAGGTGGACACCACTGAGGGTCCTGGGAGTTGCTGGCTACTGAGTCTTATGGGAGAAAACAGAAAAAACAAATGAGAATTAGCCTGAGAATGCCTTTTATCCTGCAACATCCCCCCCAGCACCTCTATTGGCAATGGAAAGATATTTATAACATCCAGCTGCATTGTGACAATGAGGTCAATAATGAGTGGCTCTGGAGCTAAGAAGTAATAAATTATGGTAACTGACACTGACATATA
The DNA here is from genome assembly GCF_028749965.1 of Puma concolor. Taxonomy (NCBI): domain Eukaryota; kingdom Metazoa; phylum Chordata; class Mammalia; order Carnivora; family Felidae; genus Puma; species Puma concolor. Next base: position 94,985,405 of record NC_141671.1, on the reverse strand, counting down.
ATAAATTGTATGTAACCTTGTCTTTATTTTTTAAAAAATATTATACTACATATTCTTTCCTTAAATTTGCTTTTTTCCCACTTATCAATTTATATCAAATTATTTATATCTTTTACAACAGAATTTTAAAGCCTGTATAGCATTTTATAACAAAAATGCCCCATGGAAATTTTGTGCATGCTGTGTCTGTGTAGTATAGACCAGGCATGCCTTAGTAATTGATTTAAGTAATCTCTGTGAAGAAACACTGGTTTTTTTTTTCTGTTTTGTTTTGTTTTGTTTTCAATTTTTTTGTTGCTTTGGCAATTTCAATTGCTCCTTTTGTCTGATGGGCTTTTTGCCATTACTAATCAAGATTGTCCTCATATTTGCCCTTGTATTTCTGGGAAAGAAATTTATTAACTAAATATTCTTAATTCTGAGGAAAATAACTCCTAATGCTTGTTTCTTTTATTTTAGAACACAAAGTCACGACCATCTTGACAACACTCTATTTCCATATTTTACAGTAATTATAATGTTTCTATAATAGAGTCTTATACCATGCATATTTTTTTCAGATAGGAATTGTTGAGAACATGAATTGAATTACCAATATTTTCTTCATTTGGAATTGAGCTCCCTTTATAAATTTCAAAATTATTCTTTCTGAGGCTTCTCTCTCCCAATAAGTTACTAGGAGATATGAAGAAAAATAGTCCATATGTATACATCTCAAAAGGAAAATAGATTTACTGAATGAGTTTTGCTGCTTTTTAGAACCTCATTAGTAGGGGCGCCTGGGTGTCTCAGTAGGTTAAGCATATGACTTTGGCTCAGATCATAATCTCATGGTTCCTGAGTTTGAGCCCTGCATCAGGTGAGCTCAAGTCCCTCTTTGGGTGAACCCTGCTTCTCTCTCTCTCCCTCTCTCCCTGGGGCAGCTGGGTGCTTTTAAGATTTGGGGAGTTTTTAACTTAATTTTATGTCCCACTCTCTGTTTCAAATTATTCAACTGATGGGGTGCCTGAGTGGCTCAGTCAGTTAAGTGTCTAAGGCTTGATTTCATGGTTAGTGGGTCTGAGCCCCATGTCAGGCTCTGTGCTGACAGCATGGAGCCTGCTTGGGATCTCTCTCTCCCTCTCTTCTGCCCCTCCTCTACTTGTACTCTGTCTCTCTCTCTCTCAAAATAAATAAATAAACATTAAAAAGATTATTCAACTGTTGCTTGCTGTTTTTTGGTAAACTCCCTAAATGGATCTGTAAGTTTCACATATCTTTTCTAGAGAAGATAAGGACCATTTTTATATCTCTCTTCTGATCCAACTCCTAAGATCACCAAGCTGTCAGTCAGAGGATCAGTGCCAAGCTGGCTGCTCCAGGTGACACAATATCTCATCTAGGGCCACCTAACCTTGCTACAAGTAGATGAGGTCTCAAGCCCTTGGTCCTCCTGGACACCCAGTGACCATACTCTGGACAGGCTAGGAAACTAGAATAGAATCTATCATTTCTTTAATTGTATATGTTCTCCTTGCTTCCTAGTATTATTTCCAAACTATTCTCCTTCCTCCTCCTTTAAATGCCCCGTTTCCTTTGGAGTTCATACAATTAGACTTTTTCATCTCTGTGGCTGCCAACCACCTAACTCTAGTCATACCTCTTCATTGATTACTTAATCGTTTTAGTACTTGCTCTACTCTTTTTATTTTCCCTTGAAACCTGTCACCACTACTAATTAAAACAATTAAAATAGCCACAGTTTTGTCTCTTAGTTCTCATACCGGAACTACAATAATCTTTTATTCTACCGCTCCTCAGCCATCTATAACCATGATTGAAAACACTAATAATTTCTCCCCTTCCAAAATACATGGTCATAAACTCCTGTTCCACTTGTTGATTTTCTCTAGTAAACTCCAATGCAGAAATTATACAACTAAATGGAGACATCTAATCTATAGACTCCAATGTTTTCACTAGTCATCACGTCCCTTATATTGTCATTATCTCTTACACACATTAGATTTCTTGTTATAACCTTGTACAATATTTTTCATAACAATTGCATAACAATCATTATCATGCTAATTTCTTAAAATTGTAAACTTGATTGATTGACTCCTCTCTGTCTCCATTCTTATAGATTAATAATGTCCTTGCATGGTCAAATCCAGTTTTTTGCCAAAACCACAGCTGCATCTCTGTGCAATTGTGCTGACTTTTAATACTTAAAATCCACAATCCTATATTCCATGTGGAAATTTAATATTTCTTGACAATATTACTGCCTGTGTCCTATATGTTCACTCTCTCATTCTTTGAAACAATTAGGTATCACTTTTCTTCCCTCTCTCTTCAGTCTTCTACATATCTCTATGTCACTGTTATCTTCATTCCTCACTATAATTTGATGTCCTTTCTATAAAATAATTAATAAATGTAGAAAGGAGGTTCATTGATGTCTCACCAGCAATCCTTTAACTCTATCTATATCTGTCTGTACCCATTTATTTTATTTTATTTTTTTACTTCCCTTCTTTTCCTTTTTTATAATGGATAAAGTATGTTTACACTTGTGAAAGAAAACCCCCTCCACTTTTGTTCTGTATTTTAACCTTTCTACATACTTGTTCCTATAATTTTATCCTTTCCTATACCAACAATTTCTACTTTCTGCTTATTCCTATCATCTGAGAAGCATACTTAGTATTTGTAATGTGTGATAAGTATTTTTTCTTGAGCCTTTATTGTTCCCAATTATTGCTCTATTTCTCTGTTCAGCATAGACACAGAATCCTTGAATAGCTGAGCTGTTTTTGTTCTGTCTCAAACTCCTCGCTTTCCTACTTTTTTATCCTTTAAATAATACTTTCATCCCCATATTTCCATTGAGAAACTTGTTACAACCACTAATGGCATTCCAACTTTCAGATCTAATGGACTAATCATTGTCTTTATCTTATTGACCTCTTCTGCAGCCCAAATAATTACTGATTTTTTTCTCTTGCTTCTATAATAGCACAGATATTCCTTATTTTTCTTCTACGTCATTGGCTGCAGTTCCTCATTACTATACATTATTCCTTTTCCTTAAATGAACTTCAGAATTTGTTCATTCTGTAGTCATTTATTAAGAAATTTATGTCAAGGTTGTGCTTATGCTATTTCAGTGAACAAAATAGATGAAAACCATCTGGGGCTTACATTATAGCACATAAGCTGCATGAGAAAAATAATCCAATTTACAAATTTCATAGTGTGTTAAAAATCATAAATGTTATATAAAATAAAATTAGATAAATAAACATATGAAAAGTTGTTTAATGTAATTTATCTATAAAGAATTCCAATTAAAACAACAATGAGATACCACTGTCCACATATTAGGATTGGTAAAATGCAAAAATCTGTTCATGAGGAAGTGGAGGAGGAAAACTTCCTATCTATTGTTTCTGGGAATCCAAAATGGTACAAAAAATTTGAAAGACAGGGTTGCACCTTTCAAACAGGATCTTACCATACAATGTAGTAATTGTTCTACATATTTATCCAATTCATTTGAAAATTCTGTCCACACCAAAGCCTGCACATGAAAGTTTGTAGCACCTTTATTTATCATCATCAAAAACTGGAAGCATCCAAGATGCCCTTCAGTAGGTGAATGGATACATAAATTGTGGTACCTCCATACATTGGAAAATTATTCAGTGATTAAAAGAAATGACTATCAAAAGACATGGATGAAACTTAAATGCACATTCCTAAATAAAATAAGTCAACATGGAAGGGCTACAAATTGGATAATTCTAATATATGAAATACAGTGGTTGTCAGGGGTTTAGGAGGAGGTGAGAGTTTGACATATGAAGCAAAGTGGATAGTTTAAAGTGTTGAAAATATTTTGTATGATGATGTCATGGTGGATATATGACAATATTCGTTGTGAAAATTCATAGGACTTCATAGAAGAAACACTTAACCTTAATGTATGAAAATTGTAAAGAATCAATTTGGAGGTCAAGGGGTCCTAGCTAGGATGGAATGCAAAGTGTGAAAAAATGACCTAACTGTATTAAAAATATATGAAGTTACCTCACTGAAGATATAGGAGAAAATGATGATGACCTAAAAAAACTTGGAAGCTGACCAGAATCTATAAGAATTCTATAGGAATAAGGAAATTGTATATTATTGTACTCCAATTGATAAAGTTATTTCACATGGGCATACATCTTAACATGAATATTGTTAGAAATGTAAATAGCAATTGAAACATTGAGTAAATGTATGGCAGATAATGGCAGCCAGGTTTTTCATTGTTGGAATGGGAGTTTACAAATAAGCATGGGAAGGAACCTAGAATGATCCATTTGGTAATGGATATTAGAGTTGGAAATATCACTATGAACTCAGGACTAGCTTAATATAAATACAGATTGAAATATTTATGATGTGTATATACATGGATTGGTATACACAGATTGACGATCATCATCTACGTCAAATGCTGCTTGTAGGGTGAGAATAAGGCTGAAAACTTAAATTCATGCTTAGTTATGTAGACATTATTTTTTTTTTAATTTTTTTTCAACGTTTTTTATTTATTTTTTGGACAGAGACAGAGCATGAAAGGGGGAGGGGCAGCGAGAGAGGGAGACACAGAATCGGAAACAGGCTCCAGGCTCTGAGCTGTCAGCCCAGAGCCTGATGCGGGGCTCGAACTCACGGACCGCGAGATCGTGACCTGGCTGAAGTCGGACGCTTAACCGACTGCGCCACCCAGGCGCCCCTATGTAGACATTATTGATGGTACTGATAAGAGCAGTACTGGTGGGATATTGTGGATGACAGCCTGATTCATGTGCGTTTGTTTAGGATGGGAGAAAAGAGACAGAAGAGAGAGAAGTTTTATTGCAAAGGAGAACAAAGAAATGACATGGTATTTTGTTAGGACAGAAAAATCAACAAATTTTTAAAAATGAATGACATATGAATATTTAATGAGAACAATTTAGGAGAAAGGTAAAAATTATGAGGTAGGAATGAAGATAACTGCTGTCACAGAACAGTTAGTGAAGAGCTTATGTATGTTCACTAAACAAGAAGAATTGGCTTTACATATGAACAGGGAAGGCAGACTATCTGAGTGTGGTTGATGATAACTAAGTAGATGTGTTGTTAGGAATGTGTGGAGGTTCTTCTTAGGTTACTTCCCTTTTTTTCAGGAAGTAGAAATCAAGGTCGTCTGCTAAGAATGATGATGAAAAACATGGTACTGAAAGTTGAGGAAAGATTAGAAACTATGAAATTGTGTCTTGGATGGCAAGAAAACAAACACATGTATGGAAGTATGATGGGACTACCAAGAAGCATTATTGATTATCTTAGGGTATCATTATAAATTTATAGCGAAGCAGTCCATATAGTTGAATATTATTCATTTTTATTCATGTTGCACCAATTTCAGGTATAGAGAAAGCAGAAAGTTGGATTAAGAAAGTTCAGTTAAACAGATATATGATTTTACTAGGTGAGTATAACAAAACTAGAGATAGTCCAGGAAGTCAAATATGTATGCAAAAAGGATTATAATTGACAATGGCATTTGAGCTAGCTTAGGAGCAGGGAGAAAGTACCAAAGATCTGAATGACAGGGGAAAATTAGTATAAATAGTTTAGAATAAATAGTATAAATAAAATTAGAATATATAGATTGAACTAGTGGAGTTATAGAGAAAGTGAGTTGAAAAGATCAAGTGGGAATGTGAATTGTTATAGTCACTGTGGAAAATAGTATGTAGGTTTATTAAAAAAATAAAAATAGAAAAACCTTATAATCCAATAATTCCACTTTTGACTATTTACCCAAACAAAACAAAAACACTAATTCAAAAACATATATGCACCCGTATGTTTATTACAGTATTATTTACAATAGCTAAGATATGGAAGCAACCTAAGTGTCCTTCAGCAGACAAACGGATGAGGAAGCTGTACACACACACACACACACACACACACACACACACACACACGATGCATACACACATAGTGGAATATTACACAGCCATAAACATGGATGAAATTATATCATTTGAGGCAACATAGATGGACCTAGAGGGGGTTATGTTGAGTGAAATAAACCGGACTGAGAATGATAAATACTATATGATTCCACTCATAAGTGGAATCTAAAAAAAGAAAAAGAATAAACAGACAAAAGCAGAATAAGAACTATAAATACAGAGAACAAAGTCAAGGCTGCCAGAGGGGAGAGGGTGGGACAATTGGACAAAATAGGTGAAGGAGAAAGGAAGACACAGGCTCCCAGTTATGGAATGAATAAACCACAAAATTAAAAGGCATAGCATAAGGAATATAGTCAATAAGGGGCACCTGGGTGACTCAGTCGGTTGACGTCCGACTTCAGCTCAGGTCATAATCTCACAGCTCGTAAATTTGAGCCCTGCATCAGGCTCTGTGCTGACAGCTCAGAGCCTGGAGCCTGCTTTGGATTCTGTCTCCCCCTACCTCTGCCCCTCCCTCCTCTCTCTCTCCCTCTCTCCTTCTCTCTCTCTCTCAAAAATACACAGTATTTTTTTTAAAAAAGGAATACAGTCAATGATATTATAATAGTGATGTAACAAGACATATGGTAGCTGTATTTGTGGTGAACATAGCATAATGTGGAGACTTGTCAAATCACTGGGTTGGGTTGTACACCTGAAAGTAATGTAGCATTGCATGTCAAGTACACTCAAACAAACAAACAAGAGTGATGATCAAAGAATGAAATGCATATAATCGTTATTATGGACATTGCCTTTATTGATAATAATGATTCCCAGGATAAGATCATGTGAGTGTGTGGCTAAGGTCAAACCGAGGGCAAGATGAGGTACATTACATAAGCAAGGAGCCTGGGAGTTATCAGGATCAAGTACATGTGTATTGAAATCACCAAGAATTATGACTACTGTGGAAAGAGTGGACAGCAAGCCAGGAACAGACCTCTCTGGAACACACAGGTTGAATAACTGGGATCTGAAAATGACAGTAATATACGAAGAATAGTATGTGACCTAATACATAGATGTGAGATTCAAATTGAGTGTTTTTGGTCAATTGTCGGATTTTATAAAGACAGCAAAGAGGGACAAAAGGACCACTACCATGCTTCCCAGCCCAACAGTGACAACAAGATCTTCTAACTCCCTAGGAGGACTACAAGGGAGACAGTGTCCTCAGGGAGATGCCAAGTATTTTCTTGGCACAGTAAAATAATAGAAATGTTCAGACAAGAAATTACAGACAAACTTCAAACAAGAAGTTTTTGCTGCTGATGGTCTTTGAATTCTATAGGACATAATTGAAGAATTTCTGGACATGAGATGTGATAAGGATGTAGAATAGGAGATGTTCAGAGCTTTATGTAGATTAATGTGTATGGGAGAAGCAGGCTATCTGGATGTCAGGAGCTTGGGGTGAATGTATAGTAGAAATAAAAGGCATAATAATATTTTTCCCTCGTAGATTCAAGGCTGAGAGGGGAACTCAGACTGATGGTTGAGGGGTGGGAATTGTAGATGTACAGATCACTATACTCTGTGTTCACTCCTGTTAATGAAAACAAGTTAGTATGAGGAAAGCTACATGTGGATATGCTGCTTAACCTTAAATAATTCAAGTTAAAGGCTTAGGGGAAGTGTAATCTTATTTCCAGTGTGTGAAGCTTAAATTTGACCTAGGCCTGACCCAGGGCCTGATTCTGAGTCCTCTTACCTTAAGTATCTCCATTTCACATCAGGGACTCTCATCTTGTGCCATTTATAGCTTATGACCCTCAAGATTATATGTTCAGCCCTGACCTTTTCCTGGAACTTTAGATTTGTTTATCAAGCTACTTAGATGACATCTTTGCTTGAATGTCTAAGGGGCATTTCAAACTTAATTGTCCAAAACAGAAATCTTGAACTTCAGATGTTTTCTTCAAAGTTTCTCTTTTATTTTTCACATCTCAGCCAAAAGCACTAACATCATGCCTGGGATCATCCTTATTTATTCCTTCATTTTAACTGGATGTATCAGCACATCCTCTTGAATACCTATCAACCCAAGATCAGTCTCCTTGTGTGCATCTAAACTATCGTGTAACAATCTTCATTTCCCAGCTACACTGCTTTACCATCCTGATATCTAATCTTCTGATCTTGCCCCTACAAGATTCATTTTATATCCAGAAGTCAGGCTGATGTTCTAAAAATAAAAATAGGTGATCTACCTGTCTATTCCCTGTTCCTACCCCCACTCCTACCATCAACACACACTCTTCAAAGGCTTTCTATTGCTTTGAGAATAGAACTAAGTTCTTTAACCCAGTCTATAAATCCCTGTGTGATCTAGCTCCTGCCTGTTTCTCCAGTGTCACATCAGTTCACTTTCTCTCTTGCTCATTATACTTTAGTCACATTGGTCTTTCCTCTGTTCTTTGTAACTGAAGCTTGTTACTTTCCTAAGGTCATTCACAAGCTGTTTCTCTGTGTGAAATGCTCTTCCCCTTGTTCTCAGGATGAATAGCTCTTTCTTACTTTTTTTCCTCCCATTAACTATCACCTTCTTCAGGAAAGTTTTTATTTTTCTTGAACATTCTGTTTTACTAAAAAAAAAAAAAAAAAAAAAAAAAACTTGTTGCATCCATCATTTCAACCTGGTTTAACTCTCCCAAAAGTAGTTTGTATCACCAGATATTGCCTTGCTCAGGCAAGTTTTCAGTTTTGTTCACTACTCTAGTCCCAATGTTTAAAAAGCAAACTATTTAGTGCTCAGTGTGTATTCACTTAACGAATGGAAAATGCATGGATGACTGAATGACAGCCTGGCCCAATTATCTCTCTTCTTATGTCTTAACTCACCCCCACTTCAAGCCACCGTGGTCTTCCTCTTAGTACATCATAAGGTGCTAAGCTCCCTTCCGTATCAGGGCCCTTTCACATGTCCTCTCTCTGCATGTAACACTTTCCCCCTATATCCCTTCCTCACCTACTGAACTTGTGTTTATCCTTCAGATTCCAGCTCAGGTAAGTCCTCCTCAGGGAAATCTACTCTGTGACAAGGGAAAAATCCTCAGTATAAAGTTTGATGACATCAAGTGCTGCTATTTTGGAGGAGATTTCTGGGATTTAGTTTCTTTTTTCAATTTTTTATTCTCATGTTTCTCCTCAACAAAACTGTAAACTTCTCATAGTCGGGACCATATCTGTTTTGCATTCAATCATATCCTCTTCAACTCAGCAGGTAGATGGTTTCACTCAAAAATATTAACTTGATCTCTTCTATCTCTTTTAATTGTCTAAATAAAAATGAAAATTTAAAGTCCCATAAGAGCAATCAATAAGTACATCCTCAGTCAGAGCCTATCTATTGCCCACAACCCGTGACTGAGCTAAATCAACAATTAGGGCATTTTGAGCTCTAATGGACCATGGATAGCAACTGCTTGATCTAGCTATCAGCTCCCAAAAAGACAAGTGGAGGGCAAACAGTAATTAAATGGCAGAGCTCTATCAACAGTTCAGTAATCCTTTTCCACACCTGGGTGACTCCAATAATAGCTGACGGTAAGATGCTGGAGGTAATAAGACTGAGTTACCTTGCATCTTGAGGGCCCTATGTTCACTCTGGTGAGAGGCTGAGAATTTTAAAGTATATAAAATTTTACCCCTTATACTATGTCTTTAGTTGCCAACAAGGTAGGTAAATATTTCCATCGCTGTCCCTTTTTCTATCCTCTGTTTCTTGTTCAAGCTGTATTTTAAACAAAGCTGAAATTTGGGCAGAAAAGAGTTCTCTACCTATTTTCCTGAATATGCTGCCTAGCAGCTCCTGGTTCTACTCCATTCTTATGGTTTTTGTTACTTGTAATGAAATTAATAATTAACAGGTTTTTTAAAAAAATATCAATAGCACTAAATAAATAATGTTTGACTCAGTATTTTCTGTCACTTTGATTTTTTTCTTAATCATTGTAGGTGAAGAGAATAAAAAATGGAGGTAATCTAGTATATACTAAAGAGCCCTGGAAACCTGTTTCGGAACTCCAATTTCTTTGAGCTCAGTTTGGCTACAGGGAATGGGTTTGGAATGGGTCAATACATTTTTTTGGGGTGGAGGATTGGCTTTGTCCCACCTCAAAACAAAATAATACCTATAAAATGAGAACTGCACCAGATGCCACAGATGCCAACATTTTGATGCACTCAGCATATGCCAGCCACTCTTCTAGGCACATGCCATGTGTTACTTCAGTTAATCTTCACAACAGATTTATATATTTATATTTTTATTATAACAATTTGAGGCACAGAGAAAATAAATCTCTTGCCAAAGTAAGTGCCAAAAGTGAAATTTGAACTCTGCATTGATTTTTCCGCATGAACAGAATGTAAAAAGAAAAACAAGTTAAAAATACTAAGATAAAACAATAACCGTTGCTAACATAACTAACATCTGTTGAACAGCAAGAATAAATAAACACTATGATAAGCAAATGGGAGGATTAAGGGATTTATTTCCAAGACACTCTGTGTTGGTATATCTGAGCCAGGTAATTCAGTTACAATGGCCAGAGAAGAGTTACTGTTATCTTTACTTCAATCCAAGAATATTTGGGAAATAGAATATCAGATGTTCTAATTGTGAAGTTTATAAACATTCTGGTGTTGTCAGTGGAGAGTATCTTCACAACTTCATCTACCTGCACTTAGATGTTTGACAAAGGACTCATGTTCAGGTATTGAGTTACAATTTGCTTGTATTTAGGTATTCTAATTCCTACTACAGATGAATTCCCAGGGCAAAATTACAGTGAATAATAGTAATAGAGATGATTATTCTTCCTGCATTTTGTTTTGTGTTTTTGATTTTTCAGGTGAAATCCCCTGAGATGATTCTCAGCTTCTGTGACTATATTTTCCCCATAATTGGCTGTACTTGCAAACAAAATGTGGTCTAAAACCTGGGATGGACTCTAGAACCAACACTAGTCCGGGGTAAGAAAATTTTAGGTAACACTATGCCATCTTTAAAATTTCTGATATTGCAATATTGGAAGCTACACCTAGATAACACATTCAATAAGCAGTTGGATTATCTTTGCAGATATTGTGCTGAAATATAACTGATGGTTTTGGTGGAATGATTTAGCTTTAAGTGAATCATAAAAAATGAAGGTTTTAATTTGTGTATGTTGAGTCTTAGAAGGTCTTACAAGTGTAGCATAATTTTGTTTAGACCCTTTTGTTATTATTTGCTTCAACTATGAATAAAAGACAATCTAAATGTCAAAATATACAATTTTAGGAATTAAAGTAGATACTTACTGGCATAGGCATCAATAAACAGACTGGTGAAACACAATAGAAAAGTCTGAAACAGATGAAAAACAAATAGGAATTTAATGCCTGATAAAGGTTTATATATATGAAGAGCTCTTACAAATCAATATGAAGGGGCGCCTGGGTGGCGCAGTCGGTTAAGCGTCCGACTTCAGCCAGGTCACGATCTCACGGTCTGTGAGTTCGAGCCCCGCGTCGGGCTCTGGGCTGATGGCTCGGAGCCTGGAGCCTGTTTCCGATTCTGTGTCTCCCTCTCTCTCTGCCCCTCCCCTGTTCATGCTCTGTCTCTCTCTGTCCCAAAAATAAATAAACGTTGAAAAAAAAAATTAAAAAAAAAAAAAACAAATCAATATGAAAAAGCTGGAACCTTACATAGAAAAATGCCAATGCATAGGAATTTACAAAAGAATAAGTATATAACACTAATAAAATATGTAAAATATTCAAGCATAGTAATAATTGAATATATGCAAATTAGATCTGTCAAATACCATTTTTACTTGTACAACTTAGTGCAGATTTCAAAACTTAACAACACTTAATGATAAAGCTATATGGAAATGCACACTTTCATGCCCTACTAGTGAGAGTATAATTTGGGACAAACTTTAAGTTTAATTTAGAATAACTATCAAAATTCCTAAAACAAGTTTAATTATTGACACAACATTTCAGTTGACCCACTATTTAATTCTGCAACACGGACAGACTCTAAGATAAGGAACAAAACAAGAATGCCTACTCATAACATTCTTAGTCAACATAACACTGGAAGTTAAAGTTATTGTAATAGGCAAGAATGAGTAAGATAAAATTATGCCATTTGGAAAGGAGGAAATAAAAAGTCCTCTGTTATAGATGGTATGATTGCCTATATAGGAAATCCCAAAGTATCTACAAAAATACTCTTAAAACTAAACAAAATAAAACAAAAAAGCCTCTTACAACTAACACATGAGTTCAGCAAGTTTGCAGAATAAAGATCAACAAACAAAAAATATTCAAATTTCTAAATGAATATGTAGAAAAATGAAATTAAAAACACAATACAGGGTTCTTGGGTGGCTCAGTTGGTTAAGCACCCAAGTCTTGATTTTGGCTCGGGTCATGATCTCATGGTTCCTGAGATCAAGCCCCGCTTTGGGTTCTGTGCTGACAGTGCACAACCTACTTGGGATTATCTTTCTCCCTCTCTGTCTGACCTGCTTGCTTGTGTGGACTCTGTCTCTCAAAATAAATAAACATTGCAAAACACTACTATACCACTTGTAATTTCTGTAAGAAAATTAAATACTTAGGTATTCATACATCAAAACATGTATAGAATCTGTATACTGAAAGTTAAAAATTATTTATGAAAGAAAGAAAAAACTTAAATGAGTGGATGTGTGTGTGTGTGTGTGTGTGTGTGTGTGTTTATGATTGGAAGAATCAATATAATAAATATGCCAGTTCTCCTCAGACTGGTCTATAGTTTTAATGTGTTTTCTACCAAAAGCTTAGCAAGATTCTGTGTAAATATAGATGCAGCTATTGTAAAATTTATATGGATTGACACAGGCCATTTAAGAGGTAAATCAATCTTTTTAAACAATTTTTTTTTAACGTTTATTTATTTTTGAGACAGAGAAAGACACAGCATGAACGGGGGAGGGGCAGAGAGAGAGGGAAACACAGAATCGGAAACAGGCTCCAGGCTCTGAGCCATCAGCCCAGAGCCTGACGCGGGGCTCGAACTCGCGGACCGCGAGATCGTGACCTGAGCCGAAGTCGGACGCTTAACCGACTGAGCCACCCAGGTGCCCCAAGAGGTAAATCAATCTTTACAAAAAAGAATAAAATGCAAATAATTATTCTACTCAATATTTCAGATTACTATATAGCTAATTAAAACACTGTAGTGTGGTATTTGTGGAGGTATATACATATAGATGAATGGAATAAAATAGAGAGCCCAGAAATTGACCCACACAAATATCCTCAACCAATGTTTTTACAAAGATATAAAAGCAGCTCACTGGAAAAAGGTTAACCTTTACAACAAATGGTACTGGAGTAATTGGGCATTCAAAATAAAAAAAAAAGAAAGAAAAATAAAATTGTCCTAAACCTTATACTTACACAAAACTTAAAATGGATTATATATGTAAAATATAAAACTTCTAGAAAACGCTGTAAGAAAATTTTCACTATCTAGGACTAGGTAAAGAGGCTTTGACTTGATGCCCAAAATATTATTCATGAAAGTAAGCACTGATAAATTCAACCCAACAAAAATAGAAAACTCCTACTCTTTTAAAGCCAATGCGAAAGGCATGTAAAGCTACAGACTGGGAGAAAATATTTACAAAACACATATTTGACCAAATATCAGTGTCCAGAATGTATAAAGAACTTTTAAAACTCAACAATAAAAAAAATCAACCAATCCAATTAGAAAATGGGCAAAAGGGATGCCTGGATGGCTTTGTTGTTTAGCGCCCGACTTCAGCTCAGTTCATGATCTCACAGTTCCTAAGTTTGAGTCCTGTATTGGGTTCTCTGCTGTCAGGGTACAGCCCACTTGGAATCCTCTGTCTCCTCTCTCTCTGACCCTCCCCCACTCACACTCTGTCTCAAAAATAAATAAACATTTAAAAAACAAAGAAAAGAAAATGGCCAAAAGACATGAACAGACATTACAACAAAAAGTATATTTGAGGGTAAAAAGAACACATGTAGAGATGTTTAATATTACTAACCATCAGAGAAATGCGAGTTAAAATCAAAATGAGACATTACTATGTATTTATTAGAATAGCTAAAATAAGAAAAAGATAGTAATGAAACCAAATCATGACAAGGATGTGGAGAAAGTGACTCACTCATACATTGCAGTGGAAATGTAAAATGGTACAGACACTCTGGAAAACTGTTTGGCAATTTCTTTTAAAACTAAACATGCAATTCCCATACAATCTACCATTTACGACCTCACATATTTATCCCAGAGAAATGAAACTTGTGTTCATGAAAAATTTGTATATGAATGTTCATCGTAGTTTTATTAGTAATAACTGATAACTGGCAATGGTCCAAATACTTTTAAACAAATGAATGGTTGAACAAACTGTGTTACATACACATCATGGGATATAAATTGGCAATAAAAAGGAACACACTATTGAGATATGAAGCAATTTGAATTAGTTCCCTAGGAAATATGTTAAGTGAAAAAAAACCAAATCCTTCAAGTTTACATAATATATGATTTCATTTATATAACAATTTTGAAGTGACAAAATTTTAGAAATGGAGAGGAGATTAGTGTTAGCCAGGGGTTAGGGACAGAGTACAGTGGAGATAGGCAGAGATAGTTATGAAGGGGAAACTCAAGGAGTCCTTGTGGTAATGGGACTTTTTGGTGTCTTTACTGTGGTGTTTGTGATACACAAACATATACATGTGACAAAATGGTACAGACCTAAATACTCATACAAATGAACACAAGTAAAGCTGGGAAATCTATACAAAATGATTATATCAATGTTAATATCCTGGTTGTGATATTGTCCATTGTTTTGCAAGATACTAGCATTGGTAAAACCCAGTAAAGCATGCATGGAATATTTCCATATTATTTCACAACTACATGTGAGTCAACAATGATCTCATTGAAAATATGAATTAAAAAATCATGAAAGCTTGTCAAAAAGACACAGGAAACATTTCTAAAGGATTCCCACTGGCCAAATTGAGGACAATATAAGAATCGAAAATAATTATAATAATAATCAAATCTCACTGACAAAAATATAGGCATCACTTGCAATGAGGTGGATGGAGCTGGAGAATATATTGCTAAGTGAAATAAGTCAGTCAGAGCAAGACAAATACCATGTGATTTCACACACATGTGGAATTTAAGAAACAAAACAAATGGACAAGGGAAAAAAGAGAGAGAGAGAGACAGGCCAAGAAACAGACTCTTAACTACTGAGAACCAACTGAAGGCTACCAGAAGAGAGGTGGGTAGGGGTGGAAGGGTGACATAGATGATGGGGATTAAGGAGTGCACTGTCATGATGAACACTGAGTGATATCCGGAATTGTTGAATCACTATATTGTACCCTGAAACTAATATAACACTGTATGTTAACTGAACTGGAAATTATGAAACAAAATGAATTGAGATGAAATACAGAAAAAGAAAAAATATGGCTATATTCCATATTGATACAAGCAGAGAGATGGAAAAACTTAAAAAAATTATTTATTAAACATTCATTATGTATCTAAAAATTTCTGTGAAACGGAAATACTTTTTACACTACAAGATTTCTTCTCCTTCAATCTTATAATATTATTTAATATATATTTTAGTGGTGGAAGGAGACTATAGAGACTCTTTGTTACCTAACAAAGAACCATATAGATGAAGGATTAAGGGAATATCATTGCTAAATTTATTGATACTTTCACTTAAGCTATACCTGAGATCTTTTTTTAGTCTCATGGTACATTTTTAGGTTGAAGCATAGATATCTTTTTCTAATACCATTTTCAATTATACCTCATTTTGAACATTTGTGAATTCAACATAAAGCATTTATGACATAAAAAATACTAGGGTTGTTTCCAGAATATCTAGCATGGAATGTATGTTTAATATAAAATGGAAGTATAGGAAAAGCTTTTTCTTATAGTAGAATGCCATCTAATAAATATAGGAAGTATGGATGCTAAAACACCTGGATGAAATTTTTCTAAGGAACTTGATATTTATATGATCTCTTTCTAACTTACTTGTTAATGAAAAATAGAAAATAGTAACTTTATAGTGGCGAAACCAGGAGAATGACACTGAAGAAAGCCATCAAATATAACATCACGAATATTGCAACAAAATGACATCAAGTACCTTCTTATAAATGCACATAGAAATACACATACTTTCTGCATTATTCCTGCCAACAATATTAAGTCTTAAATTTAATCACAAGCAAAGAGGCAAATCGAAGTTGAAGGACATTCTATAAACAAACTTCCTAACTCTCAAAGTGTCAATGAAAACCAACAAGAAAATTCTGAGAACATGTTCCAGAATAAAGGAAACTAAAAAGCTATGAGAACTAAATTGAAAGTTGGTCCTGAATTTGATCCTAGTTCAGGAAAAGATAGCCATAAGGGAAAAATTGGAACAGTTAATGACATTAAATATGGAATATGGTTAAACAATTTTGTATTGTTGAAATTTGTTTAATTTTAAAGCTGCATTTTGTTTATGAAAGATAATGTGTTTATTCTTAGGAAATACAATAAATTTTTTTTGTTTATTTTTGAGAGAGAGAGAGAGAGAGAGAGTGATGTGAGCGGGGAAGGAACAGAGAGAGAGGAAGACACAGAATCTGAAGCAGGTTCCAGGCTCTTAGCTGTCAGCACTGAGCCCCACTCGGGGCTCAAACTCACAAGCAGCAAGATCAGAGCCAAAGTCAGATGCTTAATGGACAGAGCCACCCAGGCGCCCCTACACTAAATGCTTTTAGAGACCGAGGGGTATAGTTTCTTTAACTTGTTCTCAAGTAGTTCAGCAAAATGTAGCAATTTGTGTCTATATATATATACATACACACACACACACACACACACACACACACACACATTAACACATTAGCATACATATACATTACCACATTTTATATATATGTATATATATGTGTATATATGTGTGTGTGTGTGTATATATATATATATATATATATATATATATATATATAACAGATGGAGGGAGTAGGAAAGAGAGAAATAGAGAGAAATTTGAACAATTGCTAATATGGGTAAAGGGAATAAGAGGGTTCCTTACACTATTCTTGAATTTATCTCTAAGTTCAAAATTATATCAAAATAGAAACTTACTAAAATATCTGAGCTGTTAAACAATGAACAGCTATAAAACCATTAGGAGTTCTGTTGCAGAAGTTTATCTGTTGGCATGGAGATGTTCTCAAGTATATTTTTAAAATAAAAATGATAAAAGTGTGCTATGATATAATTAACACAAAATTTCAATACATATATGGTTTTCAGTGATGTGTGGTAAAAATGAAGACTTTTTTTACTTCTTTTTCTTTCACTTACCTATCTTCTTTGATTTCTCTGTAAGAAACACTTTTTGTTTTAATAATAAAAATATTTAAAAATTACCTTGAAAACAAAATGCCCTTTCAGTATACATATCCCAAGAACAAATTATTTAAAAAAAAATTTTTAATGTTTATTTATTTTTGAGACAGAGAGAGACAGAGCATGAACGGGGGAGGGTCAGAGAGAGAGGGAGACACAGAATCCGAAACAGGCTCCAGGCTCTGAGCTGTCAGCACAGAGCCCAACGCGGGGCTGGACCTCACAGACCGCGAGATCATGACCTGAGCTGAAGTCCGAAGCTCAACCGACTGAGCCACCCAGGTGCCCCAGAACAAATTATTTTTTAACATGTTCCTTTAAGCTGTCCTTTTAAATGTGTAGTATATCAAACTTCGGAGTGGAAACCGTATTCACTTGCTTGCCAGTGTTAACTGAGTGAGTTTATTCTACCAGCTATTTCATCTTGATTGAGTAGGTCTGTGTTTGAGTGACACTAGAACAGGAAAAGAAAAAAAAAAGAAAAGAAAAAAAATTGTGTTAACTCTAATATAAATCTCCATAGAAACTCAATAATAGAAACCAAGGTGACAAAAAGGTACACAAATACACATACACACATATAGGCAATGAAATTAAGCCATTTATTCCTGAGATACATTGGAATAACTGAAGGGATTCTTAAAATACCAACCTCTCAGACTAACATATAAAATGATCAAGATTACTATTTATAAAATAAATTTTGCATTGTTAGCTAAATTGTTAGCATACTATCGTTAATTTTCTGGAATCTGTCAAGTATACAAGTTATACAATGTTGAAAGAAATCCCAGTATGCATGGAAATTGAATCATCATTTTGGGGGTAAATGGAATAATAATTTGCTCACTTTTTATGAATATGTTAACAGAGTTTTAACAACTGCCAAATCCCTTTTGCATTGACATGTTTTAAGTCAGCTGGGTATAAGAACGTGTGATAAAAGAATGCCAACCTTTTACCAAAGGTCACAGTTCATCCCCAGTATACTATTGTTCTTATTGATGCATTAAAGGTAGTAAGTTATAGAGCTATCAAGATATTCAGTAAAGAATTCACATATGAAAATTTAAGAGCGGCAGCCCACTAAACAGTGGTAGAATTCTGTAAATATACTGGATAATTGAAATTGTAAGTTTATCTCTACAGAACCTCTCTAAAGTACAGTTTTATACAATCAGCATAATGTAACTTTCATAAATGGTTTATGAGAAATATTTATACTCTGTAGCCTTCCCATTATTCTTGTTTCTACTAGGTAGTTCTTAAACTGAAAATTCCTACTGTAATAATGGATGTAGAGCAGTGTTCTTTCTTCCTGTTTGCTACTGCTGAGAAAAGCAAATCAAGATTGCTGTTTGCTAGCAATAACCCACCTCTGTGAAAGTACCCTAATCTTTTTATCCTTTGACTTTCTGAACCAATTAGGCAGTGATCTTGCATTTGATTTCCTTTCAATAATTATTTCAAATTATATAGAAGAGGGAGATGCATCTATTTTAGGGTATGTGAAAAACATTACACGTGCGCATGCACGCACACACACACACAAACGCACACACACACACATACACACATGCACAATAAACCCCCTTCAAACCAAATAATTGGATTGTTAATCCTATCAGTATATTCTCCATACATAAATAAGTAAAATTTAATGACTAGTGAAAAAGAAAGAACTTAAAAGAATTATTTATTTTTAAGCTGGGCAATAGAAGAGAGAGCAAAACTGAAAAATGTATCAAGTTAATAAAATAGTGTAGAAGAGTAACCTATTTTACAAATAAGCTATGTGGTAAAATACAGAATGTAGAAAGAATAGTTGAAATATAATGTGGTCTCTAAGCAACTTGAGATATTGAACTCATTTTTATCTTCTCATAGTAAGAGAAAGAAAATAAATCTAGGTTATAAGAGAACAAGTGAAAATTATCATCAGCTATTTATTGGGCATTGTATATGTGCATAGTTTCACAATTACTATCATTGATCAAAAGCAGGCAAGGTAATATTGACCTTGGAAAATTTCAACATAACAAAAGAAAGTAGTAAACAAACAACTACAAGTTTTCTTTGTGTTCAAAACCATACTTCCAACAAGGCATTTTGAGGGGAGGGCACAAAGGGGAAGCAGATAATTTTGTTTAAATGGCTAAAGCATGATTAACATGTTTTGGGGATATGAGCTCCTGCTTGGGATTCAGTTTCATGTTGCAAGTCAATTTCAGATTCTGTTTCTTTGTCATATTCTGGTCAATATCTTTATATAGAAAGAATACTTGTGTTTGTCTATTCCATTATAAACCATCTCCTACTGTTTTTTACCATCTATTGTTATCCTTTATTATTAAAAAATATTCTTTTATGCATGTCTTTCCTTCAACCTACTTTTTAACATGTGAAATTGTTTTATCAGATAGGAAAACTTTATTTTCCCAAATCAAATAATAATTGTTTAGCTTTGGAAGGTGACTTCCAATTCCTTCTATAAATAGAAATTTCTTCTATAATCTAATAATACTATTTAAAATGTTACTACTCTTGAGAATTATGATCCTTCTCAGTAATGGCATCTCAGTCTTATAATTCTCACTGGGTGATGAAAAAAATCTGTCTCTATCAAACTCAGTTTTTCTTAATTAATCTGAATCATTTATTTTTAGGATGGGAAGATAAGAAATATTCTTAAAAAATCAGATTACATGATAATAGAGACCACTTCATATTTTCAACCCAAAGATATAAATGTAATAATTTTGTAATCTTCATATTTCATATGACATTTTCATTTTTCTACATCCTTGAATTCCACCAAAGTATATGATAGATATAAGGATCATTGGCGTAGTAGCTCACCTATGCATTTATAGAAACTTGGTAAAAATTTTATCTCATATGTATAAAAATCAGAAATTTCTATTTTTCTATATAGATATATAATATCATCAGTCCACCTTCTTATGGAGGGTGTAGAAATTCATTTTGTCCAAGGCAACTAATTTCCTTTTCTCAGAAAGAGAGGGCATTGTTGAATTTTTTTCACATGGTGTTATTCTTTCCCTAATATTTTTGCAGTTTAATGGGCAGTTCTCACATTTAATGCTGTTACTAAACTCTCTTCAGCTGCTACAGCATCATAGCCCATAGATACCCTAAGGCTTTCCTACTGTGAAACTTTAGTTCTAAAAGATCATTTTCCATGATAATACATTTTTAGCTACTGCAATGCTAGAAATTACTCCAGAGAGAAACTTTCATTTTACACATGAACAAATTTGGCCCCAGAAAAATAAAGTAACTTGCCTAATGGCATACAGATAATAAATTAGACCCTCTTCAGTACTAGAATTGAAATGTATTGACTCATATACTACTGTTCATTTCATTATACCAGTATTTTCAAAAAAAAATTTCTAGCCAAAGTCAAGGTTTGAAATAAATTCCCAAACTTAGCCTTCTTTGTTTTCAGTTTTGTTTGCTTGTTTGTTTGTTTTAGGTTTTATAGATTCTTGCTACCAGTTTAGAAATGTTTTGGGGGTTAGGAAAAGTATGGATTTGTGTTTCTGGCTCCTTCTAGCTTGGTTCAGCCTGAAGTGACTTTCAGGTTTCTGGAGCTTAGATTTAATGATACATTAAATAGGAAGACATCAGAGGTTAAAGTAGGTGATTAATTAAGATAATTTCATTAGCCTTTGAGAACACCACTCTGATGCTGTGATGGGAGGGAAGAGGTCTCTTAACCAGACTGAACTTCAGTGAATTTATATACATTGTATATATTAGTATCTAAGTATTTAAGTTCTAAGATGATATGAATTCATTTCAATATAATTACCTGGAGAATCAAGACTGTATGGTTGTGGGGCTGCAGATGAGGACTGGGAGTAGTAGCTATTGGCGAACTGTACTGAGTTATTCCTTGGGCTAACCTTATGAACTTCCAAGGGAGATAATTAACCATGTTGATTACTTACAATGTCTTTCTGACCCTGGAAAAACAAGGTGTATCTACATGGATTATTTTCCTACTTACAATATACACATATATCAGTGGTTTGCCATTTTCACAATGACAGAATTATAAAGTGGTGCTAATATGAGCCACCCATTACAACATACTTATAGAAATGATCAACTTTTGAGTAACAGGTTCAACATAAAAATTGCATGAATATAAATGTGCTTAGAGTAGAAAGAGTATAAAACTTTGAGGACGCTAGAAACATAGAATAGAGTAGAATAGAATAGAATAGAATAGAGCTCCAATTAGAGAAATAAGAGGCATACAAAGAAGAGAGATGCAACTCTCTTAATCAGAAGTTACATATAAATTAATAAGACAATATGTCAAAATTATTTGTTTTACACAGTGTGCTTTTTCCCCCTCACTGCAGTTTAGCCATGCAAGAAATATATATTGAACTTCATGAGCTAGAAATGGCTTTAGTGCCATTATAGTGGTGAAGAGATTTGACATCTGCCTTCATGGAGCTTTCATGATGTTGGGAACACTTGATGATAAACAGGTAAAAAATTAAATAAATAGAAAATTGACATAGGAATACGTGTTAAAGTTTAATACTGGGATAGAGAGTGACTTAGGGACTAGAGCAGAGAATGCTTTAGGTAAGGGTTTCAAGGAAGAAAGAATTCCTAGAACAGTTTTTGACTTGAAACCAAATGGTCAATAAAAGTATCATGGAAAATAGAGTTCTTGACAGAGAGAACAGAAAGAATACAGGCTGTAAAGTAGAAATGAGGTGTTATATTTGAGAAACAAAATTAATGCCAGCTCTGGAGAGCTGCAGTAAGAGAGGAATATGAGATAAGACAGAAGATAAAATCTGATGACAGAAGATAAAATCTGGTCAAAGGATACATCATCCGATGATGTAGAGTTTGTTTAGACTGCATTCTAAGCAGGGTTACAGCCTAAATAACTAGACCCAGTTTCTGAATTAAAGGATTAATGGTGTCAACTTGATTATCAACAACAAAAACAACAACAACAAAACACCAACTAAGTGAATGAATGGATGAGCCATTCACTAAGTTCATATGTTCATAGAAAATCACTTTTAAATGCTTAGGTAAAAATACCTGACATACTAAATCATGGAAGAAAGTTGTATTGTTATAAAATGACATCTTAATTCAGTATAAAAAAATTGGATTCAAGTGTGTGCTTTGTGATTGTAGATCATATTTTTAGGCCAGTCCCTTAATAAGAAAGGGAAAAGCTTTTTTTATTCCTTCTCGTTTGTAGGTGAGAAGGTAGGGGGTAATGAAATATCACCAGCAAGTATGTTGGATTATGGTTTCTAAAATAGGCAGACTAACCAAGGAAAAAATAAGAGAGAAAACACAAATTACTCATACCAGAAATGAGAAGACATCACTACAGATCTCATGGACATTAGAAGAGTAATAAGTATATACCATGAACAACTCTATGCCCACAACTTTGAAAACCTAAATGAAATAAATCAATTCACTGAAAGATACAATCTATCAAAACTTACTCAAGAAATAGACAATCTGATTCCAGAAGATGGTGGCGTAGGAGGACGCTGGGCTCACCGCGCGTCCTGCTGATCACTTAGATATCACTTTAGATATCACTAAATAACCCAGAAAACCGCCAGAGGATTAGCAGAACGGAGTCGCCGGAGCCAAGCGCAGACGAGAGGCCCACGGAAGAGTGTAGGAAGGGCGGCGAGGCAGTGCGCGCTCCACGGACTGGCAGGAGGGAGCCGGGGGGGGGGGGGGGGGGGGGGGGGGGAGGGGCGGCTCGCCGGCCAAGCAGAGCCCCTGAGTATGGCTTGCAAAAAGCGGAGGGGCCTGACGGACTGTGTTCCCAAGCAAGCGCAACTTACCGTCTGGGAGGTCATAAGTTAACACCTCTGCTCGGAAAGCGGGAAGGCTGGAGGACAAAGGGAGGGAGAGCTGCTGAGCCCCCCGACGACAGAGCTCAGTTTGGTGGGGAACAAAGGCGCTCGCCAGCACCATCTCCCCCGCCCATCCCCCAGCCAAAATCCCAAAGGGAACCAGTTCCTGCCAGGGAACTTGCTCCCTCCGCGCAAACACCCAACTCTGCTTCTGCGGAGCCAAACCTCCGGCAGCGGATCTGACTCCCTCCTGCTGCCACAGGGCCCCTCCTGAAGTGGATCACCTAAGGAGAAGCAAGCTAAGCCTGCCCCTCCTGCCCCTGTGCACCTTGCCTACCCACCCCAGCTAAGACGCCAGATCCCCAGCATCACAAGCCTGGCAGTATGCAAGTAGCCCAGACGGGCCACGCCACCCCACAGTGAATCCCACCCCTAGGAGAGGGGAAGAGAAGGCACACACCAGTCTGACTGTGGACACAGCGGTGGGCTGGGGGCAGACATCAGGTCTGACTGCGGCTCCGCCCAACAACTCCAGTTATACACCACAGCACAGAGGAAGTGCCCTGCAGGTCCTCACCACACCAGGGACTATCCAAAATGACCAAGCGGAAGAATTCCCCTCAGAAGAATCTCCAGGAAATAACAACAGCTAATGAGCTGATCAAAAAGGATTTAAATAATATAACAGAAAGTGAATTTAGAATAATAGTCATAAAATTAATCGCTGGGCTTGAAAACAGTATACAGGACAGCAGAGAATCTCTTGCTACAGAGATCAAGGGACTAAGGAACAGTCATGAGGAGCTGAAAAACGCTTTAAACGAAATGCAAAACAAAATGGAAACCACCACAGCTCGGATTGAAGAGGCAGAGGAGAGAATAGGTGAACTAGAAGATAAAGTTATGGAAAAAGAGGAAGCTGAGAAAAAGAGAGATAAAAAAATCCAGGAGTATGAGGGGAAAATTAGAGAACTAAGTGATACACTAAAAAGAAATAATATACGCATAATTGGTATCCCAGAGGAGGAAGAGAGAGGGAAAGGTGCTGAAGGGGTACTTGAAGAAATAATAGCAGAGAACTTCCCTGAACTGGGGAAGGAAAAAGGCATTGAAATCCAAGAGGCACAGAGAACTCCCTTCAGACGTAACTTGAATCGATCTTCTGCACGACATATCATAGTGAAACTGGCAAAATACAAGGATAAAGAGAAAATTCTGAAAGCAGCAAGGGGTAAACGTGCCCTCACATATAAAGGGAGACCTATAAGACTCGTGACTGATCTCTCTTTTGAAACTTGGCAGGCCAGAAAGAATTGGCACGAGATTTTCAGTGTGCTAGACAGAAAAAATATGCAGCCGAGAATCCTTTATCCAGCAAGTCTGTCATTTAGAATCGAAGGAGAGATAAAGGTCTTCCCAAACAAACAAAAACTGAAGGAATTTGTCACCACTAAACCAGCCCTCCAAGAGATCCTAAGGGGGACCCTGTGAGACAAAGTACCAGAGACATCACTACAAGCATAAAACATACAGACATCACAATGACTCTAAACCCATATCTTTCTATAATAACACTGAATGTAAATGGATTAAATGCACCAACCAAAAGACAGAGGGTATCAGAATGGATAAAAAAACAAGACCCATCTATTTGCTGTCTACAAGAGACTCATTTTAGATCTGAGGACACCTTTAGATTGAGAGTGAGGGGATGGAGAACTATTTATCATGCTACTGGAAGCCAAAAGAAAGCTGGAGTAGCCATCCTTATATCAGACAAACTAGACTTTAAATTAAAGGCTGTAACAAGAGATGAAGAAGGACATTATATAATAGTGACAGGGTCTATCCATCAGGAAGAGCTAACAATTATAAATGTCTATGTGCCGAATACCAGAGCCCCCAAATATATAAAACAATTACTCATAAACATAAGCAACCTTATTGAGAAGAATGTGGTAATTGCAGGGGACTTTAACACACCACTTACAGAAATGGATAGATCATCTAGACACACGGTCAATAAAGAAATAAGGGCTCTGAATGAGACATTGGATCAGACGGACTTGACAGATATATTTAGAACTCTACATCCCAAAGCAAGAGAATATACTTTCTTCTCGAGTGCACATGGAACATTCTCCAAGATAGATCATATGCTGGGTCACAAAACAGCCCTTCATAAGTTTACAAGAATTGAAATCATACCATGCATACTTTCAGACCACAATGCTATGAAGCTTGAAATCAACCACAGAACAAAGTCTGGAAAACCTCCAAAAGCACAGAGGTTAAAGAACACCCTACTAACGAATGAGTGGGTCAACCAGGCAATTAGAGAAGAAATTAAAAAATATATGGAAACAAATGAAAATGAAAATACAACAATCCAAACGCTTTGGGATGCAGCGAAGGCAGTCCTGAGAGGAAAATACATAGCAATCCAGGCCTATCTCAAGAAACAAGAAAAATCCCAAATACAAAATCTAACAGCACACCTAAAGGAAATAGAAGCAGAACAGTAAAGGCAGCCTAAACCCAGCAGAAGAAGAGAAATCATAAAGATCAGAGCAGAAATAAACAATATAGAATCTAAAAAAACTGTAGAGCAGATCAAGGAAACCAAGAGTTGGTTTTTTGAAAAAATAAACAAACTTGACAAACCTCTAGCCAGGCTTCTCAAAAAGAAAAGGGAGATGACCCAAATAGATAAAATCATGAATGAAAATGGAATGATTACAACCAATCCCTCAGAGATACAAACAATTATCAGGGAATACTATGAAAAATTATATGCCAACAAATTGGACAACCTGGAAGAAATGGACAAATTCCTGAACACCCACACTCTTCCAAAACTCAATCAGGAGGAAAGACAAAGCTTGAACAGACCCATCACCAGCGAAGAAATTGAATCGGTTATCAAAAATCTCTCAACAAATAAGAGTCCAGGACCAGATGGCTTCCCAGGGGAGTTCTACCAGACGTTTAAAGCAGAGATAATACCTATCCTTCTCAAGCTATTCCAAGAAATAGAAAGGGAAGGAAAACTTCCAGACTCATTCTATGAAGCCTGTATTACTTTGATTCCTAAACCAGACAGAGACCCAGTAAAAAAAGAGAACTACAGGCCAATATCCCTGATGAATATGGATGCAAAAATTCTCAATAAGATACTAGCAAATCGAATTCAATGGCATATAAAAAGAATTATTCACCATGACCAAGTGGGATTCATTCCTGGGATGCAGGGCTGGTTCAACATTCGCAAATCAATCAACGTGATACATCACATTAACAAAAAAAAAGAGAAGAACCATATGATCCTGTCAATCGATGCAGAAAAGGCCTTTGACAAAATCCAGCACCCTTTCTTAATAAAAACCCTTGAGAAAGTCGGGATAGAAGGAACATACTTAACGATCATAAAAGCCATTTATGAAAAGCCCACAGCTAACATCATCCTCAACGGGGAAAAACTGAGAGCTTTTTCCCTGAGATCAGGAACACGACAGGGATGCCCACTCTCACCACTGTTGTTTAACATAGTGCTGGAAGTTCTAGCATCAGCAATCAGACAACAAAAGGAAATCAAAGGCATCAAAATTGGCAAAGATGAAGTCAAGCTTTCGCTTTTTGCAGATGACATGATATTATACATGGAAAATTCGATAGACTCCACCAAAAGTCTGCTAGAACTGATACATGAATTCAGCAAAGTTGCAGGATACAAAATCAATGTACAGAAATCAGTTGCATTCTTATACACTAACAATGAAGCAACAGAAAGACAAATAAAGAAACTGATTCCATTCACAATTGTACCAAGAAGCATAAAATACCTAGGGATAAGTCTAACCAAAGATGTAAAGGATCTGTATGCTGAAAACTATAGAAAGCTTATGAAGGTAATTGAAGAAGATTTAAAGAAATGGAAAGACATTCCCTGCTCATGGATTGGAAGAATAAATATTGTGAAAATGTCAATACTACCCAAAGCTATCTACACATTCAATGAATCCCAATCAAAATTGCACCAGCATTCTTCTTGAAACTAGAACAAGCAATCCTAAAATTCATATGGAACCACAAAAGGCCCCGAATAGCCAAAGTAATTTTGAAGAAGAAGACCAAAGCAGGAGGCATCACAATCCCAGACTTTAGCCTCTACTACAAAGCTGTCATCATCAAGACAGCATGGTATTGGCACAAAAACAGACACATAGACCAATGGAATAGAATAGAAACCCCAGAACTAGACCCACAAACGTATGGCCAACTCATCTTTGACAAAGCAGGAAAGAACATCCAATGGAAAAAAGACAGTCTCTTTAACAAATGGTGCTGGGAGAACTGGACAGCAACATGCAGAAGGTTGAAACTAGACCACTTTCTCACACCATTCACAAAAATAAACTCAAAATGGATAAAGGACCTGAATGTGAGACAGGAAACCATCAAAACCTTAGAGGAGAAAGCAGGAAAAGACCTCTCTGACCTCAGCCGTAGCAATCTCTTACTCGACACATCCCCAAAGGCAAGGGAATTAAAAGCAAAAGTGAATTACTGGGACCTTATGAAGGTAAAAAGCTTCTGCACAGCAAAGGAAACAACCAACAAAACTAAAAGGCAACCAACGGAATGGGAAAAGATATTTGCAAATGACATATCGGACAAAGGGCTAGTATCCAAAATCTATAAAGAGCTCACCAAACTCCACACCCGAAAAGCAAATAACCCAGTGAAGAAATGGGCAGAAAACATGAATAGACACTTCTCTAAAGAAGACATCCGGATGGCCAACAGGCACATGAAAAGATGTTCAGCGTCGCTCCTTATCAGGGAAATACAAATCAAAACCACACTCAGGTATCACCTCACGCCAGTCAGAGTGGCCAAAATGAACAAATCAGAAGACTCTAGGTGCTGGAGAGGATGTGGAGAAACGGGAACCCTCTTGCACTGTTGGTGGGAATGCAAATTGGTGCAGCCGCTCTGGAAAGCAGTGTGGAGGTTCCTCAGAAAATTAAAAATAGACCTACCCTATGACCCAGCAATAGCACTGCTAGGAATTTATCCAAGTGATACAGGAGTACTGATGCATAGGGGCACTTGTACCCCAATGTTCATAGCAGCACTCTCAACAATAGCCAAATTATGGAAAGAGCCTAAATGTCCATCAACTGATGAATGGATAAAGAAATTGTGGTTTATATACACTTTGGAATACTACGTGGCAATGAGAAAAAATGAAATATGGCCTTTTGTAGCAACGTGGATGGAACTGGAGAGTGTGATGCTAAGTGAAATAAGGCATACAGAGAAAGACAGATACCATATGGTTTCACTCTTATGTGGATCCTGAGAAACTTAACAGGAACCCATGGGGGAGGGGAAGAAAAAAAAAAAAAAGGTTAGAGTGGGAGAGAGCCAAAGCATAAGAGACTGTTAAAAACTGAGAACAAACTGAGGGTTGATGGGGGGTGGGAGGGAGGAGAGGTTGGGTGATGGGTATTGAGGAGGGCACCTTTTGGGATGAGCACTGGGTGTTGTATGGAAACCAATTTGACAATAAATTTCATATATTAAAAAAAAAAAAAAGAAATAGACAATCTGAATAGAAATGGAGTCAATAATTACGAACTTCCCCAAACAGAAAGTGCCAAGGCTAGATGGGCTCAATGATGAAGTATACATATTATTTAAAGAAAAAAGTATATCATTTTTTCACAATCTCCTCCAGAAAATAAAAGCAGAGAGACTACTTCCCAAATCATTGTATGAGGCCAGCATTACCCTAATTCTCAACCAAAGACATTACAAGAAAAGACAACTATAGATTGAGATTGCTTATGAACATAGATGCAAAAATTGTCTACAAAATATTAATATTTAAAGAAAAAAGTGTTTTTCTACAATCTCCTCCAGTAGATAGAAGCAGAGAGACTACTCCCTAATTCATTCTGTGAGGCCAACATTGCCCTAATTCTCAAACCAAAGGCATTACAAGAAAAGACAACTACAGATTGATATTGCTTATGAACATAGCTGAAAAATTATCAATAAAATATTAGCATATAAAATCAAACAATGTTTAAGAAGGTTTTTATATGAGATCAAATGAGATTTATACCAAGTATGTAGTCTGGTTCAGTATTTGAAAATCAATTTAATCTATCATATCAACAGAGTAAAGAAGACAAATCACATAATCATATCAACATGTTCAGAAAAAGCATTTGACTAAATCCAACACTCTTTCATAATTAGAAACTCTCAGCAAACTTGGAATAGAAGGATACTTCCTTAACTTGATAAAGAATACATACAAAAAAACGTCTAGCTAACATAATACTTACTGGTAATAAACTAGAAGCTTTCCTGCTAAGATCAGTAGCAAAGAAAGGATGTCTCCTCTCACCACTCCTTTTAAATGTTGTACTAGAAATCCTGGCTGATGCAGTAAGACAAGAAAAGGAAAGACAAGGTTAACAGATTGGAAAGGAAGACATAAAACTCTTTGTTGACAGATGACATGAAAATTTACATAGAAATCCAAAAGAATAAATATCATCAACAACAAAAATCTTCTGGAACAGTTATAGCAAATTATAGCAAAGTTGTAAAATACAGATACTCCAGCGATAAACAAGTAAATTTTGATATATAAAAACCATTTAAATTACCATTCCCCAAACTGAAATACTTATGTATAAGTCAAACAAAATACATGAAATATCTAAATGAGGAAAATGACAAAACTCTAATAAAAAATATAAATAGAAACTAAATAAATGGATACTCTAAGCTTATGAGTAGCAAGTCTTAATATTGTTAAGATATAATTTTTTTCTCGTTAATCTGTAGACTCAGTGACATCCCAATTAAAAATCAACCAAATTATTTGGTTGATATCAACAAATTGATTCTAAAGTTTATATGCAGAGGCAGAGATCCATGTGCTAGGTTTAGTGTATTTTTGCTGGACATGCCTTACCTATATATGTTAGGGGAAAGATCCTGTCTCTGTATTTCTTTCTTTTTCTAATGCAAACACGAAAGCAACCTTACAACAGGAGAATAAATAATCTGCTTGGTACAAGGTTGTCCAAATTTGCTTGTGATGGTTTTTATAAGGATACTTGGGAAAGGCTGATGCCCAGAATGTAAGGCATGTCAAATGCCCAATTAGTGTAGAATCAGTACTGAGAAGGGAGGACATCTATTCACCCCAAAAAGCTTTTTGCTCAGTGAAAAGTGATTTATTTTCCAGGATCATTTTTACACAATACTGTTTGTTGCATCAGAGTTCAATTCTTTATCCTTGAGGATCATCATATACATATCCAAAATAGGAATAGTGGGGATATATTTGCAAACCTCTTTTCCCCTTTGTTCTTTGGATTGGAAAGGTTTATGTCTACCATTCAAATTCAGTTTGCCAAGCACTCAGGGTATGAGCCAAATTGTCGTTTCCTGCAGCAAGACAAGCAGAGACCCAAGGATTATGATTTTGTTATCATAGGTCTCCTCTAGAAGAAAAAACTATAGGTTGCAAAGGCATTGCTGCTTTTATAAACTCACTAAGATTAAAATAGGAAAAGTGTGTGATTTCATGCTTCTTCCTGAACCTTGTGCCTGATTTTCTTCTTAAGTATTTTATGTATTTGCTCAAATCCCAATATTTTATATAGGTTTGGGCTGAGAAGTTTCTATTAGGCTAAAGAAAATTATGGATATTTAAAATGAGTGAAAAAGTAGATTAAATAGATATTTAAGGAGAGTCATTTTAAAAGCTTATTTTTATCTATTTTGAGAGACTGAGAGACCAAACGGAGGAGAGGCAGAGAGAGGGAGACAGAAATCTAACCAGGCTCTGCATTGCAGAGGCAGTGCAGAGCCTGATGCAGGGCTCAAACTCACCAACCCCGAGATCATGACCTGAGTCAAGTCAAGAGTCAGATGCTTAACCAACAAATCACTCAGGTGCTCCAAAGGAGACCATTTTATATCAGTGAGTTAATTTAAAAAGCATCTACTTAAAAACTTAATGCAAAGATTTGGGAATGTTAATGTTAACAGTGGCAGTATAGTTTTTGGCTCTTCCT
This sequence comes from Puma concolor, assembly GCF_028749965.1. NCBI lineage: Eukaryota > Metazoa > Chordata > Mammalia > Carnivora > Felidae > Puma > Puma concolor. The sequence continues at coordinate 94,953,868 of NC_141671.1, read as the reverse complement.
AAATCCTCACATAAAACCATACGAAACAACAAGGTCACAAATAAAACAAAAAACAAGAAACCAAAAAACCAAAACAACAAAAGCTTAATGGACAACATTTACATAAACATCAATGACTAGATATCCCTATGAACTTCACAATACCAGCATATATAGCCACAAATGCGTCAGTTACTGGTACAGGGACAATAGAAGATAGAAGGAAACAAAGCGTTAAATGATAAACATAGAGAAAGGAGATCCCAGAGTCCAAAGTCATTCATCATAGTTATTCATGAGACAATTTGAGAATACTGGCTACATCTATATGGAGAATTGCTCATTCTGATAGCGGAGGAGAGCAAAGGGCCTATGGTAAGATCCAAAAGGTCTGAAGTAATTTAGCTTCAATGAATATTCAAAACTGATATACCCAGGATCTCTTCTAAACAAGATCCTCTACACTAAGGAGAAACTACTGGAAGGAAGCAGAATGGGGAAGGGGAATAGGACAAGAAAGGAAGATGCCATATTTAAAAAAAAATTTTTTTAAGTTTATTTACTTATTTTGAGAGAGACAAAGAGAGTGTGAGTGAGGGAAGGGGAAAAGTCAGGGGGAAGATAGAGAATGCCATGCGGACTCTGCACTGTTGGCAGACTGGAACCCATGAAACTGCAAGATTATGACCTAAGACGAAATCAAGAGTCAGTCCCCCAACTGACTGAATCACCCAGGCACCCCAGAAAGATGCCATATTTTAAAATACTACACAAAACAATAGAAAAGTGGATTTCTCTGATGTAGTAAGAGCTATATGAACCAAACTTCCTTTTAAAATGAGTGATGAAGTTTCTCAGGATCCACATAAGAGTGAAAATATATGATATCTGTCTTTCTCTGTATGGCTTATTTCACTTAGCATAACACTCTCCATTTCCATCCACGTTGCTACAAAGGGCCATATTTCATTCTTTCTCATTGCCACGTAGTACTCCATTGTGTATATAAACCACAATTTCTTTATCCATTCATCAGTTGATGGACATTTAGGCTCTTTCCATAATTTGGCTATTGTTGAGAAACCCATGGGGGAGGGGAAGGAAAAAAAAGGGGCTAGAGTGGGAGAGAGCCAAAGCATAAGAGACTCTTAAAAACTGAGAACAAACTGAGGGTTAATGGGGGGTGGGAGGGAGGGGAGGGTGGTATATATATATATATTTCAGAAGAATAGTAAATGATAATCCTTTAAAGTATAGGACAGATAGTATATTAGGCCCTTCTACAGAGATCTTAACCACAGGATAAAAAAAAAAAAAGAAAAGAAAAGATAGACAAAGTGTCAAGGACGAGTACCTATCAGTGAATATGTATCTGTAATAGTTCTAAATGCAGGAAAATATATCCAGGACATTTTTTTACTTGAATTTTTAAATTATATGTTTCTATATGAAGAATGGGCTCAATCAACAAACAACGTGAATCTAAAAGTTAAAAGAATTATGTTTCTATTAGTAGGCCAGGAAAAATAAAGATTTCATTCCTGAAAATAAAATAATAAAATAAAATAAAATAAAATAAAATAAAATAAAATAAAATAAAATAAAATAAGTGATGAAGTATTAGTGTCAAATCTCATGCTATATTCTATAGGAAAAAAGAGACTGCAAAGCAGAATAACATCACAGCAAGCTAAATCTTCTCAAGTAGATCAAACTCTAATATTTCAACACAAATTTCAAAACAAACTGAAAAACGTTAAGAAAATGATACAAGACATAAATGACCAAAATGTATCAGAAGTAGGAAAACAATCAAGAATGATGTGACATTCTCATAAAATAATTTGAAATAAAAGAGCAAATCATTTTACAAAAGAAGACTAAATGAGAAGAACCAAAAAAGCAACTCAACACAACTAATAATGCTTTAAGAGAAAAAAGTGGGAAGGAAAAACATTTTAAAGTTAACACTTATAAAAAGAGATTCGTAAAGACATATTGAATGAGTACACATTACATTTGAGAATAATCTACCCAGAACAACCAACACACACAAAAATAACCAAACACAACAACCAACAACAACAACAACAAAACAAAAAGACAAACAAAAAAACCCAACTGAACTCCCAAATCTGAGCATGTGACACAAAGGGTATATGACTTATAAAGGAAATAAAACTGGGTCATCAAACCCTTTGGTAGCAACACATTATCCCAGAAAAATATGAAATAACATATTGAAAATACTTGAGGAAAGAAAATGTGAAGCAATGATTTTAGATCTGAAAAAGTTGACATTCAAGTGTAAAAGGCATATACAAACTGTTATTAATAAACAAAATCTTGAAGAATATTTCTCTTATGAATCCTTTGTATGGAACTTACTAGAGAACAAGAGTTGGATAATGAAAATGACTATAGAGACATCAACATAATTAGTGCTGAAGAGGATTAAATATATAATTACTTGTAGAACCAAGACAAAATGATCCTTGAAAAGGAAAGAGTATAGTAGATAATGACTATACGATCTGACAATGGGGAGAAAGTGGGCATAACTCATGCAGAAATGAATTTAAAACTATTTCTAGTAGTCATAATTAGTTGGGGTAATATTAATTTTGTTGGTCTGAGACTGTTGTATAGCAAATAAACTAGTTATTAAATATTTCAGTATTGCTGCCTACCCTTAAGAATAAGAATTCACTGTGTGGAAGTAAGAAAATACAACTGTAATATATAAGAGGTTATGTTGAAACCTTTTAGTCTTGAATTTAAATTGGAGGTATTAGTATGATCTTACAAGGTATTTAATTTTGTCCGTTGAAGAATTCTAGAAACAATTCACCCCCAAAAATCTCTGGTACCAATATTGTGGACTTGAATTAATAACTTCTCAATAAAAAACTAGAGCTCTCTGAAAAGTAGCTGATTACAGCTCTGGGGCAGGAATAGTTTGGCATACCAGACAGCAAGGACTATCTGAAACTTAACAGGGTTATATCAAAGGAAGCTACAGTAAAAGTAGAAATGGCAGTGAACCTAAGCCCATGAAATGCACTTAAATCCATGAGTGTATAAGAAACTGCAAAAAGTAGTATTCCATTGTGTATATAAACCACATGGCTTTTTGTAACAACGTGGATGGAACTGGAGAATGTTATGCTGAGTGAAGTAGGTCATACAGAGAAAAGACAGATACCATATGTTTTCACTCTTATGTGGATCCTGAGAAACTTAGCAGAGTACCATGGAGTAGGGGAAAGAGAAAAAAAGTTAGAGAGGGAGGGAGCCAAATCATAAAAGACACTTAAAAACTGAGAATAAACTGAGGATTGATGGGGGGTGGGGGTGGGAGAGAGGGAGGGAAAGGGGGTGATGGACATTGAGGAGGGTGCCTGTTAGGTACCTGTTAGGATGAGCACTGGGTGTTGTATGGAAACCAATTTGACAATAAATTTCATATTAAAAAATAAAAAATAAAAAAAGTAAAAAAAAAACCAAAAAAAGAAACTGCAAAAAGATTAATCATCGGTAATTTTCTCAGGCTGATAGGTAATAGATTCATTATATCAAAAACTAGTTAAATAGAACAGTCAAGCATTTCTCCTGACTTCTCTATTAATCATACCATTAGAAACCAAATACTAGACTGGAGAAATCATCTCAATGCAAATTTATTCCAGCTACTTAATGAAAACAAAATGAGAGAATTTTAATATTAACATTTTAGAACCCCTCATGACTTAATGGATCTAGGTGTTGAGCATCAGTGGATGCTAACACCATAAATAAGTAAATTAAACAAACATAGTGTGAGACAGACATTCATTATGTACTTCTTGATGAAAGAAGATATCACCACTATCATCTTGGCAAGGATATTGAACCTAAGTCTGATCAAGCATCTGGATCCACTTGCCATTTTGTAGGAAATGTAGATGACAAAGCTGTGACAAACTCTATAGGTTCAGTTCCCCAGGTTCTTCAAGAGGTTTACCATAATAAAAATAAAGGGAAGGAGAGAAAAACCTGTAGGGTAAAAGAGTCTTAAACATACTATAAAGTTTTAAAAAGGAGGCATCTACTTTTGGGTGATAAAATCAGAATAAAAAGCAAGGAAGTGATTATAAAAGTCAGGATAGCAGTTGCTTTTGAAGGGAGAAGAGCCATGGTTAATATGGGAAAATGCAGGAGCTGCTGGGGGGGCTGCTAAAGTTCCATCTATTGACCTGGGTCATGGCTTTAAGATTATTCCATTTATAATAGTTTATTAATCTCTATATATTTTTTTGCTTTCTTTGTGTTTTATGTTACAATAAAAGATTCAAAAGTGTTCGTGAAAGTAGCTGCTAAATATATAAGCAATTTAGATCTTTTTAGATAAAGTTAGGCTTAATACAAATGTCTAAATTAGTGTGCCCTAAATTGGATGTTGTTTGGTAGGGGGACAGTGAAGGAAAATAACTGATCGTATATTTTCTATTTTATATACTTCTTTTATGTTTCAAACTGTTCTTTAAATCAGAAGCACATTTTATGTAATTAAAACCAAATATTCAAAAAAAGAAGGAAAACCCCTTTTTCACTATTTGAAACAGTGACAACTTATAATATGAAAAGAAAGATGTTTGCAAATGTCAATCAAAAGTTTAAGGACACCACCCTGGGCTGTGTATTTACTGGGCTATTGTCCTGGTTACTTTATCTCTGTTGACTGGTACAACTAGACTGAAAAACCCGGATCAAATACTTTCCATTTAATTTTATGCGTCTTGGGGCAAATAGAGGAAAACAAAATATTCTACTTAAAAATTTTAGTTCTGAAGACGGAATAGGCAAGAAGTTAAATTCCGAACTGCAACTTGTCTGTAAAATTGTAATTATAATAATTATTCTTTTATAAAATACTGGTTTTAGCAAAGACATGCATAAAATAACACCACATGCTTGGTTCTGTGTAGTAGATCAATTATCATGCTTTTCAATGTAAGTATTCAAGAAAGAATGTGCACATGGATGTTGAAAAATTCGGTTCCATATCAAGAAAATATGAACATGAGAATCATCATATTTAAATTGCTTTCAAAGCATTTTAAGTTCCCTTTTCACAATCTTTAAAAAATTATCTTGACCAACTATTATTCTTTCAAAAGGAAAAATCTTAGATTATATTTTTTAGCTGTTAAGGGTTGTCAAATGTTAGTCAAAAATATGTAGGTGCTGACCTCCATTTCAGTATGTCAGTTTTAAATGATGAATTCATATTTTAAAATAATTTTCTTCCCTGATTTTAACAGTAGCAAGTGGAACAGGAACTTTGTCTTACTGGGGTTTTCCAATATTAAGTACTACTCTAGAATTTATTCTAAGAGAATTAATATAGCTTTTACAAGAAAAAAGAGCAAGTATCTCTGACTGCATCCACAGTGCAAATGGAATGTGCTCATTATGAGACATTTTTAGTAGAGAAAGAAAATACAGTTCTAATATAGATACCAAATGTAGGAAAATAATTTCTACATTACAATTCAATTTTGGTACTTGTATGACAAAAATAGGCCAATAATTTACAAGCATCCTTCATAAGCCACTAGGCCTAGATTTTGTAACATTTGAATTCAAATGGAAGTGAAATGTAGTCTTTCTACTATTTTCATGTCTTTTAAATCTAGAAGTTTTCTTTATATAGCTAGAAAGACAATATATACAGTATTCAAAGGGAATTTTGAAATTATGCAGCCCACCCTACGATTTTTCTGCTTCTCAAACTAAGATTCAAATACATAACCTTATAACATACAGTACATACTGGGGTAAATAAAACCTCAATATTAGTGAAATTTATCTTCCTATAATGTGATTTTGGATGTTTACTGGCAATTAAGTAATTAGTTTATACTTGGTCATGTGCCTTCTCCATGGGAAGTAGTGTGCTAAGTACTAAGGGTACTCTATTGCACAAGGGCCATTGCCCTTATGCTTAAAAACCTTACATTCTAAAAGATGATATAAATAAATGAATTAGTAAGATAAATTCCAAGTTCTGATAAGTGTTATAAAGTCAAGGAAAGGGATGCTAATATCAAGATTGGGCGTTTAGAGGGAATATACCTAATGCACTCTCACTTAAGCTGAGACCTAAAGAGTAAAGAACTAGCCATATGAAGACCTGTGCAAACAGGGCTCTAGGGAGAGTAAATGCCATGTGAAAGTCCTTAAAAACAGTGATATTGGAGCTTAATGAGCAGGAGAATGTTGTGATGAAGAAGGAGAGGTAGTCATAGATAAGATCATTTGTGATCTTTTCTTTCGGAAATGTTTTGCAATGAGGGAGTGTGACATGACACTATACTCTCAGTGGGCAGTGGCTCGTTTCTAGGAAGCAATAAATTATTGTTATACATATATTAAGATGTCATAACCTCTAAGTAATAGTTTATAAATTAGTCTAATAAATAAAATCTTACTAGAGGGATATAGATTGGATAAGCAACACTCCCTTTCTTATCCCCCAAAGATACTCCACCACCAGACACACACATCGGCCTTTGAACAATATGGATTTTACTACCTGTCTAGAAATGATGAGTTGGAAATTCATTAAAAATAATATATTGGGCATTTTTTTAAGTGACAAGCACTATTCTAGATGCTGTGAATTGAGCATTGACCAAAACAAGACCAAAATTCTAATATCATACTATGTATTTCCCCTTATCAATTAATAAAATATATTGTCTCACACAATTTTGTGGATAGATAGATAGATATAGATATAGTTAGGGTCACAGAGTGAGAAGGACTCAGCTCTCCCTTGCTGGTTTGTGGGATGAAAGCGGTCACAGACTAGGGCATGAAGACTGCCTCTGGAATCTGAGGATGGCCTACTACCAACAACCAGTAAGGAAGTGAGAACTCCTTCCTAAAGTCACTAACTGTTGAATTTGGCTAACCAACTGAATGAGCTAGAAGCAGATTCATTCTCTGAGCCTCCAAAGTAACACAGGTCTAGCAGATCTTGGATTGGTCTTCTAACACTTGGAGAAGAGGAACCAATTAAGTGATATATATGTGTGTGTGTGTGTGTGTGTGTGTGTGTGTGTGTGTATATATATATATATATATATATATTTGTATTTGTATTTTACATCTTCCAGGTTAATTAATTGTACTTATATAAGATAGTTTCTTGGGTACCCAAACATACAACAACAAAACATGTTCATCTGTCTATTCTTCTTATTGAAATAGGTAGACTTGTTAAGATGATTTCAATTTTCCCATTCTGTTTACACCCAACATGAGGAAACATTTCCTTGAAGCATTTTGTCCTTTAACCAATTAGTTGACAGTTGTATTAACATTGATTGATGTTGTAACAAATTTCAACAAAGTGGCTTAAAACAAAACGAACTTATTATATCACAGATCAGTAGGTCAGAAATCTGTGTCCACATCACCCAACTGGTTCCTCTTCTCCCAGTGTTAGAAGACCAATTCAAGGTCTGTTAGACCTTTATGGAGGCTTAGAGGATGAATCTGCTTCTAGCTCATTCAGTTGGTTAGCCAAATTCAGCAGTTTGTGACTTTAGGAAGGAGTTCCCACTTCCTTACTGGTTGTTGGTAGTAGTCCGTCCTCAGATTCCAGAGGCAGTCTTTATGCCCTAGTCTGTGACCGCTTTCATCCCACAAACCAGCAAGGGAGAGCTGAGTCCTTCTCACTCTGTGAATCTAACTTCCTTTTCTCTTGTATCTATCTCACACATTCAGAGAGGTTTCTGTGCTTTAAGGGTTCAAGTGAGTACATTGGTCCCACTGTATAATCCAGAATAATTGCTGGATTTTAAGTTTGAAGCCTTAATTTAATCAACCAATTCCTTTCACAGAAGTATGTAGATTAGTGTGTAATTAAATAACCAGAGGAGAGGGATATTGGCAGGATAGCTTTAGTAGTCCGCCTACCACAGGAGGTATACAGTGTATTTGCCCTTACTAACCTTGAACATTTGGAGATACAAGGAAATACAACTATGAAACCAAACTTCCAAGCAGTATTGCCAACTGCTAGGTCCCTTAACTACACCCAGAAGGTGGTAGCCAATGATAAGGATCTATTCTCATGCAATTTTCTATGGAAGGTTGGAGTAGTTTTCATTACCATTCATACTTCTACACCATGATTATCATAATTACCACAAACTTATACTGATACTTCATCTTTTAGTTATTAATTTTGAGTATGTGAGGTAGAGAAAATGAATCCCCCCAAAAGAACAGAGTATGCCCCTGAGGAAAATGGCAAAGATCACTACAAATTGCAGGTGATAATATCCTCTACAAGTTTCAACTATAGAGTAAGATTAGATACAGAATTTTATGTAACAGGAGCAGTCGTTTCTGAAAGCCAAGGACACTTTTCAGTCATTTGCCATTGTTGGATGCAGGGCTGAAACTTTTGGGTCTCTGTAAGATATCCAAGTTCCCAGACTTACTCTGAAGGAAACTAGTTTGTAACTCAATCCCAAATTTTGAGTGTTCAATCTGATTGAAAGTTTTAATGTATTTAATGTCATTGTATTACTTCACAGCGAACAAAACTGCTTTCATTTTTCTATTGTTATTAATTGTGGTAAAATATGCATAAATAAAATTTACCATTTTAACAGTTTTTAAGTAGACAGTTCAATGACATTAAGAACTTTCACATTGTTATGCAACTATCACCGCCATCAATCTCTAGAATGTCTTTATCTTCTGAAACTGAAACCCCATACCCATTAAACAATGATTTATGATCCTCCCCTCCCCTCAGCCCCTGGTGATTACCATTTTATATACTTTCTGTATGAATTTCACTACTCTAGGTACCTCATATAATGGATATAACATAGTATTGGCCTTTTGTGACTGGCTTATTTCACTAAGCATAATGTCTTCAGGGTTCATTCATGCAGCATGTGCAGAATTTTCATCCTCTTTGAGGCTCAATAATATATCATTGTATGTATATACACATTTTGTTTATCCATCTGTTTATGGATGTTTCACTTGCTTCCTATCTTCTGCTATTGTGAATAATGCTCCTGTGAACATGGATGTACAAATAATGTCTTTGAATGCCTACTTTTAATTCTTTTGCGTATCTAGTCTTAAGTGGAATTGCTAAGTAATATAGCAATTCTATGTTTAATTTTTTAGTAACTGTCTTACCATTTTCCACAGTGGCTGCACCATTTAACATGTTTACATCCCACCAGAAATACAAAAATGTTCCAATTCTTTTTACACACTTACCAACTCCTTTTATTTCCTGTTTTTGTTGTTGTTGATAATAGTCATCCTGGTGAGTGCAAAGTGGTATCTCATTGTGATTTTGATTTGCATTTTTCTAATGATTAGTGCTGTTGAGCATCTTTTCCTATGTTTACTGGCCATGTGTTTATCTTTTCTGAGAAATGTTTAATTAAGTCCTCTTCCCATTTTTAATCAGAGTTTTTGTTGTTCTGTTGAGTTATATAAGTTCTTTGTATATTCTGAATATCAAGCTCACCAGATATATAATTTAGAAATATTTTCTTCCATTTCATGGGCTGCTTTTCACGCTGTTTATAGTGTCTTTTGAAGCACAATTTTTTTTAATCTTAATGTGGTCCAATTTATCTATTTTTCTTTTGTTGACAGTGATTTTGTTGTCATATCTAAGAAATCATTGCCAAATCAATTGAACTCCCCCCCCCCCATGTTTTCTTCCAGTAGGTTTATAGTTTTAGGTCTTACATTTAGAAACATTCCTTTGCCTGCCTGCCAGCCTGCCTTTTTTCCTCCCTCCCTCCTTCTCTCTCTCTGTCTTCCTCCCTCCCTTCTTCTCTCTCTCTTTCTCTCTTCCTTCCTTCCCCTTTCATTCCTTCCTCCCTCCCTCCCTTCTTTCTCCCTCTTGCCTCCCCTCCTTCCTTCCTTCCCTCCTTCCCTCTATCTTTCTGTCTTTCTGCTTTTGGATATCCAGAGTTTCCAGCAATATTTGTTGAAAAGGCTGTCCTTCTTCTAACTGAATGATTGTGGCAACCTTGCCAAAAATATTTGACTATATATGCAAGGGTTTATTTCTGGGCTCTTAATTGCATTTCATTGGTTTACAAGTCTATGTTTATGTTGGTATTATGCTGTTTGATTGCTGTAGCTTTTTAGTAAGTTCAGAAATCAGAAAGTGTGAGACCTCCAACTTTGTTCTTTCTCAAGATTGTTTTCACTATTTAGAGCCTTTGAAATACCACATGAATTTTAGAATTGAATTTTCATTTTCTGCAAAAAAAAAAAATCATTGGGGTTTTGATAGGGATTACATTGATTCTGTAGAATGTTTTGGGCAGTATTGACATCTTAACAATACTGCCTTTCTATCCATGAATACTGAATATATTTCCACTTACTTGTATCTTCAATTGTTTTTCAGCAACATTTTGTAGTTTTCAGTGTATGAGACTTTCTTCTTGGTTTTTATTCCTAAGTATTTTGTTCTCTTTGATACTGTTATAAATGGAATTTATTTCTTAATTTCCTTTTTGGATTGTTTATTGTGAGTATATAGAAACAAACTGATTTTTGTATTTTGATTTTGTATGCTGAAACTTTGCTGAATTCGATAATTAGTTCCAATATTTTTGTGTGTGTGGAAAGTAACTCTTAATTTAAAGTATTTCTACCATGATGGTAGGCACTTATTCTTAATTAATTTGTCTTCCTAAGGGGATATATAAGTTTCTTAAACTTAGTCACTTAGTTGTTACTGTGTTGGAAGAAGAAAACTAGATTCAGATTCTTGATATTTCCAGCAAAGCAGACATCCATTAGAGCCCTATTGAAGTCACCTCCACTCAAAGCTGAAGAAGTCATTTTTATTTGTCTTATTTTGAGTTGTTTGTTAATTATTATTATTATTATTATTATTATTATTATTATTATTATTTTCACACCCCAGGCTTAGTTCAGGGAGCAGGGTGCATGAGTTTTTTCTTGATGACCCATCAACTTTTTAAAAACTCACTGTATCCCTTCTAAACAAGTCCTTTTTGTCCATGTAGGGCCTCAGGTCCTTAGGAGTTTCCTGCTTCTGCTTCTCTACTTAATTGTCACTGTCTCACCAGAGCCAATAAAACCAGACAACCATACCTGGAAAATTCAGAGTGGAAAGGGGAGTGAGGTAAAGAAGGAAAGAAAAACTGGAGACTATTATTTCAAAAATACCCCCTCACACTAACTCATTTTACAAGGTGTTGGACAAAAAGTAGTAATCAAATTAAAGCTTTTAAGTCTCTGATTTGTCTCTATTTCTCCATGAAAATAAGTAGCAAGGATGTTTGCACTAAGGGCTTATGGTAGGGGAGTAGTGATAAACACTGAATTGGGCTTGAGCCTTTCCCAATGTTTGTGCTCAAGAAAACCCAAGACCTAACTCAGGACAAAGATAACTCTAGAACAGCATTGTCCAGTAGAAAGACAGCTACATATATAATTAGAAGTTTTCTAGTAGACACATTCAAACGTGTAAAAATAAACAGGCCAAATAGTTTTAATGTAGTATTTTATTCCACTCAGGTTATCCAAATATCCAAAACACAGACTCATACTTGTCACACTCTCTCTCACTTTTTCTCGTTTTTCCTCAGCTCACCTTTGGTTCACCTCATGCAGAATTCTAGTTGTATCCTTCAATACATCCTTCAGTGTCCAACTTTATTACTATAACAGCTCTTTTGGAAATTGGCACTTAATTGCTAGTTACTAAATTAGAATGAAACTATTTAGTTCTCCTTTTACTTAACCTTTCCCTCTATAAAACTCCTCTCTTTGTGCAATTACACTTTTTCTTAATTTTCTTGGTACACGTCTCATTCATAGCTCACCCCTAAGTATATTTCACCTATGCCTGTATTTACTGCCTACTTCATTTTTTTTGTAGAAGTGGGCCTTAATCAAGGAATCACATTTGAAACCTTTTGAAAAATATAAATTCCTTGATATTTCTGAGGATTTTTGTTCAGTAATACTGATGATCAACTCAGTTATCTGTAAATTTAAGAAAACTGATGATGTTGAATTCTGATGTTGATGCCCAGGTAGGATTGATAAAGACTGATCAAATAAAAACAGTTACGCATATACTCCCACCTTCACCATGCTCTTTTGTGTGTCAGGATATTTGTTCATCATGTTTCTTTTGCCTGGATTCCTCAAAATCAGAAACCTGGGCAAATTTAGCAAGACTTTGGTTTAATACTAGGAGGCTTACGTACTTCTGGCTAACTTCAACTCCATTACGTAAATCAGCCTTTTGGTTTGAAATACTGTCAGTTAAATACTGATAAAGGGCAAAAGTGTCATGCTAGGACATGCATGGTTTCTAATGTTTCAGATTGGGAGACTATCTTAGTATTTTTATAAAGTTTGTGGCAGTAAATATTACAATATATTTTTATTGAATAAAAATCTAGTATATTTATATCAGTATGCACTTGATGTCCCTGGATTTTTTTATGCCATTATATATCTATGCCATTTGTGCCAGCTTAGAGTTACATAAACATATTCACATTGGTATTTCAAGTAAGAAAAAAATGAATATGTTCCTTTTGAAATCACTCAGTTTAATTTTTTAATCAAAGCATTGGGTATGTATCATAACTCTAAAATAAATCTTTAGGACATGTAGCTATTATCACATTATAACTCAAGATGTGTGCCTTGAGAATATTTTTCATGATTCATTTATAATTAATGCCTGTGAACATTTCCCATATAATGATGATTTAACATTCTAAGATATTGAAACCAGTCAATATAATTTTACCTCATAATACTCAACTAGTTCTATGAAAATGCAAATTAAAGATCAGAGTATTAGGCAAATCAAATTTACATGCATATGGTGTATATACATAAAATGATTCAGAATATTGGATATCATTACCCACTCATTATACTCATAGACCATAATAAGGAACAAGAGGAATTTGCCACATAAAAGACATTAACAAAATGGAAAATTTTACAGGCATACAATTTATATTCTAAGCCCTAACATGGACCTGAATGCCAAAATCTATACAGCTAACAAAATAAAGGTAAAAGCAACATTTCTTTCAGCAAACTGATGAATATCTCTATAGGAAATAAACTCAATGAGGTTGGATATTATCTAGATCTCTTCAAAAAAACTTGAAAATACACATTGTTTTTTCTATTTAAATATTGGAATAACTCACTAAAGTGAACATAAACATGCAGTATAGTAATTTTGAGGTTAAGAACACATTTTTAAAACTTAGCAGTGGCTTGAATTGTGGATTTACTGTTTACTAGTTATATTATCTTGCATGCATTTCTTAACTTAATTCTATACTTTTCTTTTACAATATAGAATATAACTAATCTATCACAGGAACACTGTTAGTATAAGTACTATAATTATGGAAATATTAATGTGTGCATATAATTATGGAACTAATAATGTCTGCATATAGTAAGTGTTCAGTATGTATCATGTAATATTTTTTCTAGTGAAACCAAACAGAAACTCACACTTTCATCTTTTTTCAAATGGCTGTTATTTTTTCTTAAGTTAATTTTATTTATTTTGAGAGGGAGAGAGAGCACACAAGAGCATGAGTAGCAGAGGGACAGAGAGCGAGGGAGAGAGAGAATCCTAAGCAAGATCCACACTGTCAGCCCAGAGCCCATGTAGGGCTCTATCTCACTGAACCATGAGATCATGACCTGAGCCTTGATTAAGAGTCTGACATTTAACTGACTGGGCCACCAGGTGCTCTGCAAATGCTTTTTAAAAGTGTATAAGTGTAAGCTTAAATCTTCTCATCTTAAATAAAAAATAAATGCATTTATAAAAGCATTATTATATCATCAAATACAATACATTTAGAATGCTTGGTAAATTCCACTTTTAATGTTTTTGGAAGTAGAAATATTAGAATACTAATGCTGGAATACAAAGAAAGCATTTAATATTTATTATTAAAAAATAATGTGGAAAAATAAATCCAGAGCAAATTTGAGGAGGAAAATATCAAATTTTCATTCTCTCTTGGCATCTCAATATCTGTACCTTTAATTTCAGATTCTGCCTTTTACTTTTATGTGATTTTGAAAAACTCAATTTCCTTATGTGTAACCCAGAAATAATAGCAAATTCATAGATTATTATAATTTTTAACTTACTAAGGTAAATTATAGAAAAATTTTTTGTAATGTGAAGAGAACTCTTTAAGTGTTGTTTACATGTATTTTTAGTTTGCTCATTAGAAAATAAAATATAGATTCTTCACTTGGTCTGCAATTTACTTAAAATAGAAAAAAAGAAAAAAAAAACAAATGAGTAATGTTTGAAGTCCCTTTCAAAATGGAATTATATCCCATTTGTACCTTACACTTTTCTAAAAGCTTTGTATCAGAAATTCGTTTCAGAAATTCAAAGGAGTAAAAATCTTTCTCAGGTAATAAGATGGCCCAGCTTCAAAATATACTCTTGTTAATAAAATATTATATATCCCTAAGAATGACTTGGACAAAATTCTGGAACTTTAGTACATGAAGGAAAAAAAAAAAAACCTCAGGTTTGCAGAATAATACCTTCAATACTAATTCATCAATTTAAATATGCATGTATATATGCATGTATATGTATATATACATACACATATATAGGCATACATGCATACATAAATATGCAAATATATTTGTATATATGTATGTCAATGTAGAGAAATAGAACCAGAAAGATACACCAAACTATTGACAAACTAATTACCTCTGAGATAAGGAAATAAACAATAGCCTTATTAAAAAAGGATTTTCACCTTTTACTTTACATATTTCTGAACTGATTAAACTTTCCTATGAGAATATTTCTTTGTATTATTTGGATAATTAAAACACAAATGAAAAGAAAACTATATTTAACTTCTACTAAAGAAAATGGTCATTCACAGTTAATATCTGCAAACTGGAATATCAAGCCTAAATTTCTAATACTGTCAGATAGCATCTCTAGTAGACTTGAAAAATCTGACTTCAAACTTCCAAGCTGAATAGTCAAATTCAAAATATATATTCAGGAGTTCAAACATTCCACTGATATTATTAGCTAAATCAGTATTGGGTCTTAAAAATAGAAACTGAGCGGCACCTGGGTGCTCAAAGCAACTGACTTTGGTTCAGGTCATGAGGTCATGGTTCGTGGTTCAAGGCCTGTATTGGGCTCCATGCTGACAGCTCAGAGCCTGGAGCCTGCTTCAGATTCTGTGTTTCCCTCTGTCTCTGTCCCTTCCCTGCTCATGCTCTGTCTCTCTGTCTCTGAAAAATAAATAAACATTCAAAATAGAAATTGATAACTGGTTTATACTTCTGCATGTCCACATAGACTCTGTGGCTGGGGTTAGAAGCAGTACTCATTCAGAGTTGGAAATATCAACCTTAAAACTATGTGTACCTGCAAAGTGAAACATCTGATCAAACATCCTGGTAATGTATGTTTATTTTACTCCAGTTCAAATATGTGAGTATCTGCAAACATATAGATTTCCTAACACCTTAATTTTGCTCCAATTTTGCTTAATTTAAACTGGAGTACATTTCTTTTTTAAAAAAAAGTTATGGTAGTTATATATATGCTATGGTAATGTATAATATGTATGAAATGCTTTCATAAAGAAATTAACCCCTAAGGATAAATGATTAACTGGTATACTTTGTATGTCATGATCTATCAAGTTCTTGAAATTAAGTGCAGTTGAGGTGTTATGCCTCTACAATTTTTCAGTTTAATATACACATGTATATACAGTTGTGTATATGATTAAAGCACATTTGTGTTTTTATTTATTTATTTATTTATTTTGAGAGAGAGAGAGAGAGAGAGAGACAGAATCAGAATCCCAAGCAGGCTCCATGCTCAGCACAGAGCTGAGGCAGAGATCTATCTCACAACCATTAGATCATGACCTGAGCCAAAATTGAGTCAGATGTTTAAAGCACTGAGCCACCAAAGCGCCCCACATTTGTGATTTTGAACTTTTGGAGAAGTGGAAGCAGATATAGGAGACTAAAAAGCATAGCTGTAAGAGGAATGGCTATTGGACAAGAATATAAAAATGATGCTTTATTAAACTTCTGAGTAGATACATAATTTTGCCTACAGGTTAAGCAACTAGAATAACTGTATTTATATGAAATCCTTCTAGCGATAGTCTCCTGATTACTAAGGAATTACTGAGTTGATGCCATAGCATATGGTGATGAAATTAAAAATCTTCAAGCTTCCAGGAGTCTCGGCTTATTCCACTGAAATAAACCTGCAGCCTATTTAAGGGGTAACAAAATATTTTGCTGAAATTATTAAAATGTGATAAAATTAAACATAATTTGACTTCTTTTTATTTCCAAAGCACCTTTGTTAACGTTTCAATGCAAGATTTCAGAAATTAAACTCATATATTGATAGTCTTCCTATTCGTTTTTTTTCTCATTTTCATTCACCCCAATATTTATTTTTCTTATCCAGTTTCCAACATAAAATGTATAGTTTTGACTGTGTCCATGTGCTACATACTGCTTTAGTGGTGGAAATTAAAATAAAAGTAAAAATATCCCTGCATTCAAATAAGGTAGACAGCCCCTGAATATAATACAATGTATGTAATAGGCTCAAAGGAGACAAGGGCCAACAAAACCCACAAAATAAAAAGCAAACTAAAGAGCAGGGGTAGGTAACAAGTGCCACTTTGTAATGCTAACTGGGGTGGTCAGGATAGACCTCCAAAAGAAAGATGTCAAAGGAGCGAAGACCTGAAAGAGGTGACGGAGGAAGATTTCCACATATTGGAATGAAGATATCTCTAAGCAGAGCAAGAACCCAGTGCAAAAGATCCTTGAGACTTGAATATAAAAGTATGTTTATATAAGTATGTTTATATAAGGGAGCTCGAGGAGGCCTTGTGTAACATGTGCAATGTGAAAGGAAAGAAGAGTAGTAGAAGTAGGCGTTAGTAAGGATACTGGGAGCTAGTTCATGTTCTACAGGCCATTCTAAATACATTGGCTTTTGGAGACCTTTCTAGGGCTTTTGCATAAAAGAATGGTGGGATCTACTTATATTTTATTTTATTATTTTTTTAAGGTTTATTTATTTATTTTTGAGGGGGTTGTGGAACGAGCAGAAGGGAGGGGTGGGCAGAAAGAGAGGGAGACAGAATCCCAAGCAGACTCAAATTCACCAACTGGGACATCAGGACCTGAGTTGAAATCAAGAGTTGGACGCTCAACCAACTGAGCCACCCAGGCACCCCTACTTATATTTTTAAATAATTACTTAGGTAGAGCGGCTGAGAGTCAGCATAAGGGTCCAAAGGTGGAAGCAGGGAGATTACTTAAAAGGCCTTTGGAGCAGTGCTCACGACTTCTGCTGGAAAGGCCATGTGTGGAGCATATGTAATTCCTTTAGATTCCAGCGCTTGGTCAGTGCTCTAGTTGGTTCTCACTGCCGCACCCCAGGCTGGGCCCTGGTGAAGCTGAGAGAGGTGGCAATTCTGAGGCCCCAGCAGTTCAAGGGTGGTCAGTTTGCCATTCATTGGGGCTTTATTCCTCTTGTGATTTGCCTGGCCTACTTTAGGAACAAAAGATTTGGGTCATCTGGATTTGGAAAACCATAGAGGAACAGGAATGTTCACTTGGTAATAATTCATCAAACTGTACATATATGGCATATGTATTCCAATGTACATGTTACAAGTCAATAAGAAGCTGAAAATGGTTAAACATGGAATTTAGGTTGGGAAAAGAGGGCAAAAAGGAAATCAAAGTGATGAGGACTGTATGATCAATCGATCAATCCAGTCATAGTGGGTTGGAAAATGGTTAGAGATTGTGTAATAAAAGAAATGTGTTGGAATGCTATGAGGTTGTAGATATTGTGTGTGTTAGTTTGCTAGGGCTGCCATACCAAAATACCACAGACTGGCTGGCTTAAATAATAAAAAATTATTTCCTTACAGTGCTGGAGTCTTGGAAGTCCAAGATCAACTTATTGACAGGGTTGGTTTTATTCTGAGGCCGCTCTCTCACAGGATTGCATATGACCATTGTTTTCCTCTGTTTTTACATGGTCTTATCTCTGAGAACCACATTTATGTGTCCTAATCTCTTCTTACAAGGACACCATCATATTGTATTAAGGTACACCCATATGGCCTCATTTTACCTTAATTACCTTTTTAAAGGCATTTTCATACAGGTACATTGTGAGGTACTAGGAGTCAGGAGTTCAACATAGGCACTTGGGGTAGGGGTACCATAGCTCATCCCATAACAGTGTGGGATGCCTGAAATTAAGACTGGAGGAAAATTATTGTGTAATAATAAGGTCTAGGACATGACTATGGAAATGAATAGCTGAGGTAATGTGCAGGGCAAGATCACTGGAAGAGAAATGTGCCAGTAATGGTCATATTTGTGTATAATGAAATTACCTAAAATTAATACAGGAACAGTGTGTTGGAAGAACTGACAGTAAGCAGGAAGCTAAAATAGAAGTGAGGATGATCTGAGAGTGTAGAAGAAAGTATTACTGAAGTGAGATAATATGGACCCGTGACATGAAATTCAGTGTTGTGTGATTTTGAAAGTAAAGAAGGAAAGTGGTCTGAGAGCAACAATGGAATGCAAAGAGGACCCTTAGCTCCAACGCCAGGACCATTAATATATGGATTATGATAGAAAAATGGTGTACCTGTTAAGAAGGCTACAAGTAGTAAGACTCAGAGAAGTCATTTATTGAAAGACTATGGAAATAATCAGAGAAGTGGCTAAGGATTTAATGTTGTTGTGATGTAGAAATCCTATAGTGACACTGTAAATATTTAGAAGTGCATATGTATGTATATGTATATATATATATATATATATATATGTATATATATATGTGTGTGTGTGTATGTGTGTGTGTATATATATATATATATATATGTACACAAAACATGCAGAAACATGTAGACACACAGACATGTGGGTACACACACACATGGAGTTTGTACCTGTGAACCAGAATGGGCACTTTTCCAAAATATTTTACTTATGTCCCTGTTGTAATTAAATAGCTTCAGGAGAAACATTAGCTATTGGACAGTTTACAACTCCAGAAAATAGGTGACTTGGTATGAAAGGTCACTTTCCAGAGAGGTCTATTATGGCTTTTTGTTTCTTCCCACTCTTCCCCCTTGCATCTGTTACTTCCCATGCACGCCACCCCCCTACTACCATGCTGTCACCTGTAGCATCCCTCTTGACTTTCTAAATATAAGGAAAAGCTGAAACTTAGAAATTTAAAACTAGAGAGCCAGTGACCACATCTTGGAATTGAGACAAATTCAGGAATGGCTCAGAACCAGCCCAGACCTTCTCATAGTAAGTGCAGTGCAAAAGGATTATTGAAGCATTTTTCATTTTGTCAAACATTTTAATTTTTCTTTCCTGCTATTCATTATGACGTTTTTCGATCTTGCTTGGTTGAATTTGCTATCTGACTCTTGGATACTATTTCAACCAAAATCAAACAAATCATAAATTCCTGTTTGCTCTAAAAATAGAATGAGGGAAGTGAATTATCCCCTTTAAAATCAAAGCAGCCATTTCGTATAAAATTTACATAAAGCACAAGAAAGAAAAAAAAACAAAAGGGAATATCTCAAAAAATGAAAGACCATGATTCATATTTCAATTAAATTATTCTGAGGAAACAGTGTGGATATTTCATAGCACCTCTTTATAAAGGTTTTTAAGGCTGTAAATTGTTGCTTAATACATCAAAATATAATTATTTGAGATGATCAAGAGCATTTTTCTCTTCTTTATTAAATCTTCTATTAGAGAAAATACTTATAGTAAGGATATATATATATTTTATACTTAAAAACAATACATTGTTTTAAGAGTATAATCCCTAACATTTCAGATGTTATTTAAAACCACAATTGTGTGACATGTAACAAGAAATCTAGTTGAGACTGCTAAATATAAGTTCTCAGCAAAATTTTAACTTCTTTGAAATTTGTATCTTTCAACTGAGTAACTAGCACTCTAAAATTATTTTTTCCCTTGTTTATCTTCTTGAGGTGAACCACATGAACTGGCTTGCTCAATTTTCTTCTGTTTTTATGTCTCAACACAGAAGCAGTCAGTCATACGAAAGTACAGATGTTCTCAAATAATCATGTTCCAGAGATGTGGAGAATGGAGAATCTCAGTGGATTTGAAATATTTCTAAAATTGGATCAGAAACTTTTATAGCACACTTTAGTCTTCTGAAGTAGATGCTTAAAGAATTCAGAATAAATCTGCTTGTCTCCTATCCTATTAAAATGGCAACATTCCTGTTGTGTACATAGCTTGCTTTGCTAAGCTGAAAAATTAATTATTTGTTTTTGTTTAAAAGAATATACTAGTCACTGCTTATCCACAGGGGATATGTTCCAAGACCCCCAGTGAATGCCTCAAACTGGATAGTATTGAACCCTATATATACTTTTATTTTCTGTATATACATACATATGATAAAGTTTAATCTATAAATGAAGCACAGTAAGCAATTATGATAACAGAATAGAACAGTTGTAACAGTATATTATAATGTTGTGTATATGATTCCTCTCTGTCTCCAAATATCTTATTGTACTGTATGCACCCCTCTTGTGATGATGTGAGATGATAAAATGGTTATGGGATGAGAAAGAGTGAGGGGAGTGACTCAGGCATTGTGAACTAGCATTAAGCTACTCTTGATCTTCTCATGATATGTCAGGAGGATCATTTCCTCAGAAGGTCAATTATTTGCTTCTAAACCACAAAGAGGAAGGACTACTGTGCACTTAGAGTCAGGGTCTAGAGCTCTGCTTTTGATGTTCATTTGGAATTTGTATTTGAAGAGAAAAATGTACACAGTAATGAATGAGTTTTTGTATAAGTCCTGCCAAATATACTTTATATTCTTCTCTGTATCTTGCACAAGATCTGTCTGGTTAAAGTCTACTCTAATTTCTAAATTCTATTTATTCTTCTTGAATTTGTTTCATTTTGCATGGGTTTTAGCACAAGTCATATTACATAGTTTCTTTTAGTTTTGCCCAGATATGGGTTAAAATTTGAAACTCTTTATGTGTCTGCATATATAATCATTTCAAATCCTTTTTCCTACCCTAAGTCATCAGAAGGATAATCCATATAATTTTTTCTATATTAACTAATTTCTTTTACTTGTGGTGTTATAAAAATCTGCTTACTCTTAGTTTTGACATGTGAATATTCTGAAATAATATCCAAATAGAACAATGGAGGATTGTTGGAGGTCATTGTGAGGTCATGATCAATGGGTGAAGCAAGATTTGGACCTTGGCCATAGGAGACTTCTCACCCCATTCCCATAGTGGGAGCCATTTTCAATTACACAGCCTTGACAGCAATATGTTGTTGAGACCATCTGGACTGACCACATTGATGAATCCAATTAAGACCTCTGTATAAACTTTTAAGATTCTGGTGGGCAGATTTGGAGATCTACTCATCTTGTGGCCACTCAAGATAACCTTTATAAGTAAATTGTTGCTTATTAAACAAGCCACCTATCAATCTGGAGTGATCTGCCTCTTTCTTCTGCCTCTCTTTGCCCTTTGTGTACTGGGCTAGTTTAGCAACCAACAAGGATAACTACCAAATATTTATGCATCAGTGTTTCTGCCATTAGGAGAGGTTTTCCTTTGCTGATCAAAATAAATTCATAAGATAAAGCCTATGTTAACAGGATCACAGAGTGCATAAATCTTTTGCCTTGACTCAGTTTACATGATAATAAGTTGTATATTTTATTCTGATTTAACTGTTTGCCAACGTTTCTTAAGTGTATATGTTTTGTCTCTCCAGCTGATATAAGTAATAGAAGACAGGCTACATGTTCATTTTTATACCTCTAGAGTATCTTCAGAGGCATTCAATAAGTAGGGCTGACTCTTATTTACATTTTAAAATTTGTCTATTAAAATCTTATATTAGTTATTGGATTCTGTTGGTAAAAATCATATTAATTCCTCTTAGGAAACTACGAAATCCAAAGCTATCTGATAAGTAAAACTAGGACCCATTAAGGAGAACATGCTATTGAAAAGTCATGGCACTGCAGTATTCTGCTCTACTTTAATTTTTAAAAAATATTTATTTATTTTTGAGAGAGAGAAAGACAGAGAGATAGCAGGGGAGGGGCAGAAAGAGAGGGAGACATGGAATCTGAAGCAGGCTCTAGGCTTCACGTTGTCAGCACAGAGACAACTCACCAACCTTGAGATCATGACCTGAGCTGAAATCAGACGCTTAACCAACTGAGCCACCCAGGTGCCCCAGATCTACTTTAATACTTCTAGTAAATATATACTATACTGACTGAATATAATTCTAAACAAACAGTGGTAATATCAAAAAAAAAAAAAAAAAAGAAAAAACATGGGGCGCCTGGGTGACTCAGTCACTTAAGCATGAGAATTCGGCTCAGGTCACGATCTCAAGATTTGTGAGTTCAACCTCTGCATCAGGCTCTGTGCTAACAGCTCAGAGCCTGGAGCCTGATTCAAATTCTGTGTTTCCCTCTCTCTATGCCCTTCCCCAGCTCACACTCTGTCTCTTTCAAAAATAAACATTAAAAAAAGTAAGAAAAAAAGAAAAAAATATTCTTTTCTGAGGCAAACCTGACCATAAGAGTACATCTGGACTATGTGTACTCTAATGATACTAAGTATTCGACATGATTTTAAACCACATATGTCTGTCTATATCATGGAAGTTTTGTGCTTGTAACATGTTATGGTTCCAAATGGCTTTTAAATCAATATTTTTATGTTTAAATATGTTGAAATCAGTTAGACTTCTATCTGCAATAATTAGAGACCAATAGGGGTTTATCTCCAACTACCTAGTCTTTAGCATTTCTGGAACTTAAATAGTATGCACAAGTGAAAAACCAATCTTACAATATATTTGTGCTATTTACTATATATATGATACATGTAATATGTATTAACTTGTCTGTAAAATCATTTATATTGATAAGTTATAGTACAAACGTTGAAAAGTGTTTCCTAAAAATAATGACTTCTCTTGGGATTTGAACAAAATATTTCATCAGTAATTCTCTTTTTCTTTAGCTCTTTTTGTGAACTCTGCAACCTGAGTCAATTGTACAAAAAACAGCAACTTCTTGGATACAGAATATCCTGCAACTCCAGGTAATATGGTCATGGCAGAGATTAACTATAGGTCATGTTCACTTATCCCTTACCATCTAGATATCTCATTCAAGAGTCAGAAAGAGTATAACAGTTATTTTGTATAGTTACAGTCAGAGAAGAGAAAGTTACAGCCATCTGAGAAACAATGCCCTACCTCTAACCCCCACCAGTTGAAAAGGTTATTTCCAAGTGTGAACAAACATAATTTGTAATTGGTTACAATGGATTTTTTGTTTTGTTTTCGTTTTTTTGTGTTTTATTTTATTTTGGCTACAGTGGGTTTAAACAGAGAATAGAGGTTTTGTTTCAATTTGAAACAAGTCTCAAAAAACATTGATTTTTAGGGAGGAAAGGGAGAGAAGGTTTGGTTTGGAATGGAGTATGAGGAAGCTGACTAGACTATACTGATTATGCTGGAGGGAAACAGCTAGTGAAAAAGCCCAAAAGGGATAATCTGCAGACATTGATATAGGAGAGGTACAAGAGCTCTGGCACAGCCTAAATGTTTCATGAGTTATCTCATCATTTAAAAAGCAAGGCATTGTGTGTAGGCTGGTTTTAGGAAAACCACTCGTTCTAATTGTGGAGTTTAAGGAATGTAGTTGAGACTGCTAGGGGAAGTGCCTCTTAAAAGTTAGCATGGTATTAGGGACCCAAGAAGGTAACAGGAATTCAGAGCAGAGCAACCAAAGTGAGGAACAGAAACAGTAATTAAACACAAAATAAAATAGAGAAACAAAGCAAGACAGTGTCAGCTATTTCTCAGGTCTCCAGGCTCCCTTACCTTTCTAAGAAGGGATATTAAGGTAGCACGGATTGAGAACCTTGGGGCTTCCCTTGGCTTTCCACTTGGTAAACCCAATGTAATAATCTGTGTCTGAGAAAAGATCAGCAATAATGCAAATCATCAAAGACTTGAGGGATGCAGAAGTGGTGACCCAATCACGTTCCCCCTTAGTTTATCTTTTTTTAAAAAAATTATTTATTTATTTTAATTCAGAAGACAGTTTCTGGAGAATGACAACACATTTTTAGTAATTCAACAACATATATTAGGCACATATGTGCAAATCATACTTTTCTGGAATATATAAAGAAAAACAGCAAAGAAAGACAAGAAGTCATATTACAAAAATGAGGAATTTGTATGTAAGAAGAAGGTAGTAAGTGCTATGGAAAAATGAGACGTAGGTGAGATAATAAGAATTAGGAGAGTCAACTGTGGGGAATTGAGGAAAGATTGGTGTGTGATTTTTTTCAAAGAGTGGATATATTATGTAGTGGTATTTAAAAGATTTTTTGTAATATAAGATTGATATAAAATCCTCCTAGAACATTTAGAATGCATAGAAAATGGAGAAATAAAAATAAAATCACCACATATTTAGATATCCAAAGATAAACTTCCTGTTTTTTTTCTCTGATTTTTTGGTTTGTTTTGTATTAGAAGATATGGTGCATAGTTTACTTTTTACCAACCCTCTGCAAATGTATTTTGTTGGACTTTCAACATTACGAATAAAATTTTTTACCATGGGCTATTTCTTTCCTTATAAAGCAAAACAAGTTATCCAAATGTAATAAACATTTCATTAAAGTCTCCTCTGACTTCCCTAATAGTCTCCTCTCCAGAAGTGACCATTGTTATCAGTTTCTTATATATCCTTTCAGAATTCTTCTGTGCATATTCAAGCATATATCTGTATGGCATATTCTGTATGGCATCTATATATTCGCACAGAGCCTGAAGCAGGGCTTGAACTCATAAACCATGAGATCATGGCATGAGTTGAAATCAACAGTTGGATGCTTAACTGACTGATATATATGGCTTACATTTTTTTTAAAACATAGATGGTATCAGATTATATCTATTATGACACTTTTCTCGTCACTTAATTTCAGAGAATTTTGAACATCTGCAAAATAGATCAGAAGCCTCATAGCCTAACATTATTTCATTGTTACCCATTCATTCACCTCCCTTCTTCCCATACAATTTTGTAGTGTATGCCTGACATTATACTATTTATTTATAATATTTCAGCATGTATGTTTGAAAGACAAGATTCTCTCTGTTTGCTTAAAAACACAAACCCAGTAGCATTACTGGGTCTAGAAATAAATGAACAGTAATTTCCTGTTATTTAAAAATTAAATGTAGGGGCTCCTGGGTGGCACAGTCGGTTAAGCGTCCGACTTCAGCCAGGTCACGATCTCGCGGTCCGTGAGTTCGAGCCCCGCATCAGGCTCTGGGCTGATGGCTCAGAGCCTGGAGCCTGTTTCCGATTCTGTGTCTCCCTCTCTCTCTGCCCCTCCCCCGTTCATGCTCTGTCTCTCTCTGTCCCAAAAATAAAATAAAACGTTGAAAAAAAATTTAAAAATTAAATGTAGATTGACAATTGTATCACAAATGTCATCACTTTTTCTGTAATTAATTTAAAACTTCAATTGAAATAGGGTGAATACACAGTAATTGGTTGATATTGTCTGTTAAATCATTTAAAAACCTAATGGCCCCTATGTAGCTTTGATTTTTTGTACTTTATCAAAGAAAACAGGTCTCCATTATTAATTTGTAAGAAGTAGTAATATTTAATAGATAAGAATCTTGCACAGGTTTTTTTTTGTTATTGTTGAATCAGCATTATGTAGTTTAATATATTATTCTGTGTTGCTATTTTCTCTAAATTAATATTCAATTTTAAAGATTTGATGGATTCATTCAATTTGCGGGGGGCAAGAGGACTACATAGGAGGTTTTGTGTTCTCTTGTCAGGAGCCACATGATGTTTTGTGTTATTAGCAGTTGTTGATATTAAATGACTGGATGTATTATTTTATTAGGCACTAAATATTTGTATCCTTCTAATTTGATCATTACTTTTTTTATTTATTAGGTGAAGTATTTCTATAATGATAATTTTTTCTTATCTCCTATTTGACTACCTACTTATACAGTTTTTGAAATAAGAGATTGATAACTTGATTCTTTTATTTCTTAGTTTTAAAAACAATTAGCTATCTTCCCTTAATCCTCCAACAGTATTCAGTTGGTTGCTATTGTTTTTGGAATTATGATGAGCTAAAAATGTGAAATCTGCTTAATGTGTTTCAATCTACTAAGTATTATTCTTATTGATACTCAAATAGTACTGTCTTTGGTCAGTGGGAACCTCTTCAATTTGACTTTTTAGTCTTTTGATGTGACTATAGTTGTTTCGGTCTTTATTTTATGTGTTGCTTCCCATCTGATATGAAAACATTTTCCAAAGTTTATTTGATACATATAGCCCAGATGTGAAATAAGCCATTTCTCCAAGGAACTCTGATTCTGTTTAGTGGAATCCATATATCACCATTGCTTCTTTTTTGATATATATATATTTTAAACCTTCTTCATGGACAGAGATAGAAATGATTTTTAAAGATAAAATGCATTGTGATTCATACTAATAACCCTAAAATTTTAAAATAAATATTGTTTAAAATATATATGTGTGTGTGTATGTGCGTGTGTGTGTGTGTGTGTGTGTATACATTTAAATGCAGAAATCACAAATGCTTAGTAAATTAGTAAATGCTTAGTAATTTTAAACAATTGAAGATAACTAGCATATATATATCAAGAAGCAAAACACTGCCAGCACCACAGAAGCCCCACTTGGGTCTTTCTCAATCACTAACTTCCCTTTAAAGAGAAGCACAATGCTGACTTGTAGCATTATACGCTAGTATTTTCTGTATAAATTTAAGCTTATTTCACACTGAATTGTAGTCCCAAATGTGCATGTATGGCTAGTGGTTGGCTCTTTCTATCTGTGAGAGATCCAAGATTTTTTTTTAAGTTGTAGCTCTACATTTTTCCATACATGGCCTCAAAGATACCATGGTCCTCTAGAATATATCTTGGAGGACTTTTATAAGCCAGGTCTGCAAGTGGTATACATTATTTCCATATACATTACATTGAGCAGAACTCAGTCATGTGGTTATATCCAAGTGCATAGAGATTGGAAACTGTAGTTCAGCTGCATTCTGAGAAGGAGGGAAACACAGGTGAGTAATTATTAATCATTCTTTTGATTTCTAAATATACAATGTATTCTTCTCTCACATTTAAACACACTCATCTGCATACAATGGGAGAGAATGTCAAGTCCCATCCTGTCAGTTGGCGTCCAGGTAAAGTCGGGGTTCTTTGATAGAGAAGACAAGATACTAATAGAGAAGACAAACATCAGATGCATGTGTTTCTTATCATATTTAGCAATGTCTCAATAGCAAAGACAAGCTGTCTTCCTCACACACAGTGGTGGTACAGAATCAAGATATGGTAGTACAGATTCAAACTAGGAGAGCATTATACGTTCAAACTAGAAGGGTAATTATACTGTCCATTATATATTATACATGTGTGTGTATATATATACATATATATATATATATGTATATACATACATATATATATATATACATATATATATATTATACTTTTCCATTATGATATCTTACATGCTTTTAGATCCATATAATTTTTTTTTTAATTTATATATGAAATTTATTGTCAAATTGGTTTCCATGCAACACACAGTGCTCATCCCAAAAGGTGCCCTCCTCAATACCCATCACCCACCCTCTCCTCCCTCCCACCCCCCATCAACCCTTAGTTTGTTCTCAGTTCTCAACAGTCTCTTATGCTTTGGCTCTATCCCACTCTAACCTCTTTTTTTTTTTTTTTCCTTCCCCTCCCCCATGGGTTCCTGTTAAGTTTCTCAGGATCCACATAAGAGTGAAACCATATGGTATCTGTCTTTCTCTGTATGCCTTATTTCACTTAGCATCACACTCTCCAGTTCCATCCACGTTGCTACAAAAGGCCATATTTCATTCTTTCTCATTGCCACGTAGTATTCCATTGTGTATATAAACCACAATTTCTTTATCCATTCATCAGTTGATGGACATTTAGGCTCTTTCCATAATTTGGCTATTGTTGAGAGTGCTGCTATGAACATTGGGGTACAAGTGCCCCTATGCATCAGTACTCCTGTGTCCCTTGGATAAATTCCTAGCAGTGCTATTGCTGGGTCATAGGGTAGGTCTATTTTTAATTTTCTGAGGAACCTCCACACTGCTTTCCAGAGCGGCTGCACCAATTTGCATTCCCACCAACAGTGCAAGAGGGTTCCCGTTTCTCCACATCCTCTCCAGCATCTATAGTCTCCTGATTTGTTCATTTTGGCCACTCTGACTGGCGTGAGGTGATACCTGAGTGTGGTTTTGATTTGTATTTCCCTGATAAGGAGCGACGCTGAACATCTTTTCATGTGCCTGTTGGCCATCCGGATGTCTTCTTTGGAGAAGTGTCTATTCATGTTTTCTGCCCATTTCTTCACTGGGTTATTTGCTTTTCGGGTGTGGAGTTTGGTGAGCTCTTTATAGATTTTGGATACTAGCCCTTTGTCCGATATGTCATTTGCAAATATCTTTTCCCATTCCGTTGGTTGCCTTTTAGTTTTGTTGGTTGTTTCCTTTGCTGTGCAGAAGCTTTTTACCTTCATAAGGTCCCAGTAATTCACTTTTGCTTTTAATTCCCTTGCCTTTGGGGATGTGTCGAGTAAGAGATTGCTACGGCTGAGGTCAGAGAGGTCTTTTCCTGCTTTCTCCTCTAAGGTTTTGATGGTTTCCTGTCTCACATTCAGGTCCTTTATACATTTTGAGTTTATTTTTGTGAATGGTGTGAGAAAGTGGTCTAGTTTCAACCTTCTGCATGTTGCTGTCCAGTTCTCCCAGCACCATTTGTTAAAGAGACTGTCTTTTTTCCATTGGATGTTCTTTCCTGCTTTGTCAAAGATGAGTTAGCCGTACGTTTGTGGGTCTAGTTCTGGGGTTTCTATTCTATTCCATTGGTCTATGTGTCTGTTTTTCTGCCAATACCATGCTGTCTTGATGATGACAGCTTTGTAGTAGAGGCTAAAGTCTGGGATTGTGATGCCTCCTGCTTTGGTCTTCTTCTTCAAAATTCCTTTGGCTATTCGGGGCCTTTTGTGGTTCCATATGAATTTTAGGATTGCTTGTTCTAGTTTCGAGAAGAATGCTGGTGCAATTTTGATTGGGATTGCATTGAATGTGTAGATAGCTTTGGGTAGTATTGACATTTTCACAATATTTATTCTTCCAATCCATGAGCAGGGAATGTCTTTCCATTTCTTTAAATCTTCTTCAATTACCTTCATAAGCTTTCTATAGTTTTCAGCATACAGATCCTTTACATCTTTGGTTAGATTTATTCCTAGGTATTTTATGCTTCTTGGTGCAATTGTGAATGGGATCAGTTTCTTTATTTGTCTTTCTGTTGCTTCATTGTTAGTGTATAAGAATGCAACTGATTTCTGTACATTGATTTTGTATCCTGCAACTTTGCTGAATTCATGTATCAGTTCTAGCAGACTTTTGGTGGAGTCTATTGGATTTTCCATGTATAATATCATGTCATCTGCCAAAAGCAAAAGCTTGACTTCATCTTTGCCAATTTGGATGCCTTTGATTTCCTTTTGTTGTCTGATTGCTGATGCTAGAACTTCCAGCACTATGTTAAACAACAGCGGTGAGAGTGGGCATCCCTGTCGTGTTCCTGATCTCAGGGAAAAAGCTCTCAGTTTTTCCCCGTTGAGGATGATGTTAGCTGTGGGCTTTTCATAAATGGCTTTTATGATCTTTAAGTATGTTCCTTCTATCCCGACTTTCTCAAGGGTTTTTATTAAGAAAGGGTGTTGGATTTTGTCAAAGGCCTTTTCTGCATCGATTGACAGGATCATATGGTTCTTCTCTTTTTTGTTGTTAATGTGATGTATCACGTTGATTGATTTGCGAATGTTGAACCAGCCCTGCATCCCAGGAATGAATCCCACTTGGTCATGGTGAATAATTCTTTTTATATGCCGTTGAATTCGATTTGCTAGTATCTTATTGAGAATTTTTGCATCCATATTCATCAGGGATATTGGCCTGTAGTTCTCTTTTTTTTCCTGGGTCTCTGTCTGGTTTACGAATCAAAGTAATACTGGCTTCATAGAATGAGTCTGGAAGTTTTCCTTCCCTTTCTATTTCTTGGAATAGCTTGAGAAGGATAGGTATTATCTCTGCTTTAAACGTCTGGTAGAACTCCCCTGGGAAGCCATCTGGTCCTGGACTCTTATTTGTTGGGAGATTTTTGATAACCGATTCAATTTCTTCGCTGCTTATGGGTCTGTTCAAGCTTTCTATTTCCTCCTGATTGAGTTTTGGAAGAGTGTGGGTGTTCAGGAATTTGTCCATTTCTTCCAGGTTGTCCAATTTGTTGGCATATAATTTTTCATAGTATTCCCTGATAATTGTTTGTATCTCTGAGGGATTGGTTGTAATCATTCCATTTTCATTCATGATTTTATCTATTTGGGTCATCTCCCTTTTCTTTTTGAGAAGCCTGGCTAGAGGTTTGTCAATTTTGTTTATTTTTTCAAAAAACCAACTCTTGGTTTCGTTGATCTGCTGTACAGTTTTTTTAGATTCTATATTGTTTATTTCTGCTCTGATCTTTATGATTTCTCTTCTTCTGCTGGGTTTAGGCTGCCTTTGCTGTTCTGCTTCTATTTCCTTTAGGTGTGCTGTTAGATTTTGTATTTGGGATTTTTCTTGTTTCTTGAGATAGGCCTGGATTGCAATGTATTTTCCTCTCAGGACTGCCTTCGCTGCGTCCCAAAGCGTTTGGATTGTTGTATTTTCATTTTCATTTGTTTCCATATATTTTTTAATTTCTTCTCTAATTGCCTGGTTGACCCACTCATTCGTTAGTAGGGTGTTCTTTAACCTCCATGCTTTTGGAGGTTTTCCAGACTTTGTTCTGTGGTTGATTTCAAGCTTCATAGCATTGTGGTCTGAAAGTATGCATGGTATGATTTCAATTCTTGTAAACTTATGAAGGGCTGTTTTGTGACCCAGTATATGATCTATCTTGGAGAATATTCCATGTGCACTCGAGAAGAAAGTATATTCTGTTGCTTTGGGATGCAGAGTTCTAAATAGATCTGTCAAGTCCATCTGATCCAATGTCTCATTCAGGGCCCTTATTTCTTTATTGACCATGTGTCTAGATGATCTATCCATTTCTGTAAGTGGGGTGTTAAAGTCCCCTGCAATTACCACATTCTTCTCAATAAGGTTGCTTATGTTTATGAGTAATTGTTTTATATATTTGGGCGCTCCGGTATTCGGCGCATAGACATTTATAATTGTTAGCTCTTCCTGATGGATAGACCCTGTCACTATTATATAATGTCCTTCTTCATCTCTTGTTACAGCTTTTAATTAAAGTCTAGTTTGTCTGATATAAGTATGGCTACTCCAGCTTTCTTTTGGCTTCCAGTGGCATGATAAATAGTTCTCCATCCCCTCACTCTCAATCTAAAGGTGTCCTCAGGTCTAAAATGAGTCTCTTGTAGACAGCAAATAGATGGGTCTTATTTTTTTATCCATTCTGATACCCTATGTCTTTTGGTTGGCGCATTTAATCCATTTACATTCAGTGTTATTATAGAAAGATATGGGTTTAGAGTCATTGTGATGTCTGTATGTTTTATGCTTGTAGTGATGTCTCTGGTACTTTGTCTCACAGGGTCCCCCTTAGGATCTCTTGTAGGGCTGGTTTAGTGGTGACAAATTCCTTCAGTTTTTGTTTGTTTGGGAAGACCTTTATCTTTCCTTCGATTCTAAATGACAGACTTGCTGGATAAAGGATTCTGGGCTGCATATTTTTTCTGTCTAGCACACTGAAAATCTCGTGCCAATTCTTTCTGGCCTGCCAAGTTTCAAAAGAGAGATCAGTCACGAGTCTTATAGGTCTCCCTTTATATGTGAGGGCACGTTTACCCCTTGCTGCTTTCAGAATTTTCTCTTTATCCTTGTATTTTGCCAGTTTCACTATGATATGTCGTGCAGAAGATCGATTCAAGTTACGTCTGAAGGGAGTTCTCTGTGCCTCTTGGATTTCAATGCCTTTTTCCTTCCCCACTTCAGGGAAGTTCTCAGCTATTATTTCTTCAAGTACCCCTTCAGCACCTTTCCCTCTCTCTTCCTCCTCTGGGATACCAATTATGCGTATATTATTTCTTTTTAGTGTATCACTTAGTTCTCTAATTTTCCCCTCATACTCCTGGATTTTTTTATCTCTCTTTTTCTCAGCTTCCTCTTTTTCCATAACTTTATCTTCTAGTTCACCTATTCTCTCCTCTGCCTCTTCAATCCGAGCCATGGTGGTTTCCATTTTGTTATGCCTTTCGTTTAAAGCATTTTTCAGCTCCTCGTGACTGTTCCTTAGTCCCTTGATCTCTGTAGCAAGAGATTCTCTGCTGTCAGCTATACTGTTTTGAAGCCCAGCGATTAGTTTTATGACTATTATTCTAAATTCACTTTCTGTTATATTATTTAAATCCTTTTTGATCAGCTCATTAGCTGTTGTTATTTCCTGGAGATTCTTCTGAGGGGAATTCTTCCCTCTTGGTCATTTTGGACAGTCCCTGGCATGGTGAGGACCTGCAGGGCACTTCCCCTGTGCTGTGGTGTATAACTGGAGTTGGTGGGCGGAGCCGCAGTCAGACCTGATGTCTGCCCCCAGCCCACCGCTGGGGCCACAGTCAGACTGGTGTGTGCCTTCTCTTCCCCTCTCCTAGGGGCGGGATTCACTGTGGGGTGGTGTGGCCTGTCTGGGCTACTTGCACACTGCCAGGCTTGTGATGCTGGGGATCTGGCGTCTTAGCTGGGGTGGGTAGGCAAGGTGCACAGGGGCAGGAGAGGCAGGCTTAGCTCGCTTCTCCTTAGGTGATCCACTTCAGGAGGGGCCCTGTGGCAGCAGGAGGGAGTCAGATCCGGTGCCGGAGGTTTGGCTCCGCAGAAGCGCAGAGTTGGGTGTTTGCGCAGAGCGAGCAAGTTCCCTGGCAGGAACTGGTTCTCTTTGGGATTTTGGCTGGGGGATGGGCGGGGGAGATGGCGCTGGCGAGCACCTTTGTTCCCCACCAAACTGAGCTCTGTCGTCAGGGGGCTCAGCAGCTCTCCTTCCCTTTGTCCTCCAGCCTTCCCGCTTTCTGAGCAGAGCTGTTAATTTATGACCTCCCAGAAGCTAAGTCGCGCTTGCTGTGGGAACACAGTCCGTCAGGCCCCTCCGTTTTTTGCAAGCCAGACTCGGGGGCTCTGCTTGGCCGGCGAGCCGCCCCTCCGCCCCGGCTCCCTCCCGCCAGTCCGTGGCGCGCGCACCGCCTCGCCGCCCTTCCTACCCTCTTCTGTGGGCCTCTCGTCTGCGCTTGGTTCCGGCGACTCCGTTCTGCTAATCCTCTGGTGGTTTTCTGGGTTATTTAGGCAGGTGTAGGTGGAATCTAAGTGATCAGCAGGACGAGCGGTGAGCCCAGCGTCCTCCTACGCCGCCATCTTCCCTCCCAAGTCCTCAGCATTAGATCCATATAATTTTTATTAAAAATATATTTGTAATATAATTATTATTAGAGGTTCACCAATATAAATAATAATTTTGGTCAGAACTATTTTTAAAGATACAATTTAATTATTTTTTGTGCAACTTTTAATCCCAAACGTTCTGTTTGGCTGATAACACAAAGTCTTTGCCTTGAACAGCTGAGAAGTTAAATTTGTCTTCTATGAATGGAGTAAAGACTGTGGTGGGCAGGTATTGTTGTTGTTGTTATTGTTATTGTTTTGTGGTGGTCAGTTTGAGATGAAAAATCAGGTAACCAGTGATGGGCATGCCAGTTTTGAAATATGTATTAAATCCATGAAGTGATATTAAAATGGCAGTTACATTTATGAGTATAGATTTCAGAGAGGAAATGTGACCATATATGTAAATTTGATAGTAACTAGCAAATGGATGGTATCCAATATAATGAGAATAATGCATTCACCAAAGAATATAATGGAGAAAAAAATTGCAGCCAAGAACAGAAGCATAATGCATTCCAACACAGGAGATTGGAAAAATTGCAAAGGAGAGAGGAACAGAGCAATTAAAGAGGTATATCTGTATTTATCACATATGTTGGGAGCAAGGAAAGAAAATTTATTAACAGGGAAGAAACATTTATGTAAAATGATATTGATAGATGAAGAAGGCAAGAGTTTGGTATGAATGGTTGATATAGTACACAGAGTTTTAAACAGTAGTTTTAATGAAATGATAGAAGAAAATCTTGATTGCTGTAAGTTTGGAGAAAATGACGGTAGATGTAGAACAAGATAAGTTGTTTTTTAAGATGGAAAAAGTAATATTGCTTTTTTTTTTGGTGAGGAAGTAATTACGTAGAGAGAAAAAAATGGAATTGTAAAAGATAATGGGATCATATAGAGTTGGCAAAACCAGTAAGATCTGATTTAAAAGGGAAAGATTAAATTAGAACAGACATCTCACCAAAGAAGATATACAGTTGATAAATAAGCAGGTGAAAAGATGTTCAACATTATATATCATAGGGAATTGAAAATTAAATCAGCAAAGAGATACTATTGCACATCTACTAGAATGGCAAAAGCTTAGAACACCAACAAACCAAACTGTGAGGATTGTGAGGATATTGAATAATAAGACTTCTCACTCTTTGCTGGTGGAAATATCAAGTGGTACAGCCACTTTGGAAGACACGCTGGCAGTTTCAACAAAGCTAAGCATAAGTTTTCCATAATATCAGCAATCTTACTCCTAGATTTTTATGCAAATGACGTGTAAATTCATATACACACATAAACCTAGAAAAAATGTTTACAGCACTTTTATTCGTATTTGCCAAAACTTAGAGGCAAACAAAATATTTTATATATTACTGCATACAGGTCATTATACATTTGACAAAACCCATAGAACTATACAATACAAAGAGTGAATGCTATTGTCAACTGTGGACTTTAGTTAATAATTATGTATGGATAGTCCTTCATCAATTGTAACGAATGTACCCACTAATGCAAGATGTTATTAATAGAAAATGGGAGATAGTGAGAGTGTATGTAAAAACTCCCTATAATTTCTGCATATTTTTCTGGAAACGTAAAACTCCTGCAAAAATTACTGTTCAGGATGAAAAATAAACAGAATTATAAAACTATCAAAAATAAATGGAGAGATTATCTTCTGTAAAAGCAGAGATCTTTGTTAACAGGTGGGAAATTAGATATTCAGGTGTAGATGCTGGTAGATGAGGAGATGTAAGGGAGGGAGATGGTAGAGATTATGTTCAATTGTTTCAAAATCTTAGTAAAAGAAGAAAAGTTCTAATCTCAAAGTGAGGTTATTTAAGTATTAGAATTTTGAGATAAGAAGAGAATATGTGAAATAATCTCTTATGAGAGTAGAAAAATCAATGTATTAAGAAAGCATAGGATAATTTCAGTGCAATTAAAGGCCCAGTTGACATATGTGGTTTTAATTTTAAGCAAGACCAATCAATGTGGTTTTAATATGAGGTTTTTTCTTTCCTCCAGACTTACTCAGATGTATGTTACATGTGTAGAATAGACAGACATTGGATGTAACTGGAGTTGTGGTTTTGCAAAGCAAATATAAAATTTGAGGAGTATAGGGAAAGTAATGTATGAGAGAGAGTAATTTTAATGAATTACCATATGTATTAGTTTGATAGGTCTGCCATAACAAAATACCACAGACTGGGCGGCTTAAACAATGGAAATGTATTTTTTCAAACTTCTAGAGTCCAGAAGTCCAAGACCAAGGGTTTGTCAGGTTTGGGTTCTCCTGAGGCCCCTTTCACAATTCAACGGAATTCTTTAACTTCTTTGCCACTTTGTAACAACGATTGCCTTTCCTCCATTTTCCAGTAACATATTCCATATTTCCATCCCAGGGTTCACCAGAATTACCTTTAATGTCCATATATCTGCCAATAGTCTCTTCAGGGTCATCTAGCCTTTTTCTGACATGCAATTCAAATCTGTCCAGCTCATACCCATTCCAGAGCCACTTCTATATTTTTAGGCACCTATTACAGCAGCAATTGACTTCTGTGTGCCAAAATATGTATGAGTTTTCTAGGGATGCCATAACAAAAATACCACGGACCAGGTGGTTTAACAATTCAAATTTATTTTCTCATAGTTCTGGGCACTAGAAGTCCGAGATCAAAATGTTGACAACTTTCATTTCTCCTGAGACCTCTCTCCTTGGCTTATAGATGGCCACATTTTTGCTCTGTCCCCATATGGTCATTTCTCTATACATATGCCCCTGGTATCTGTATGTGTGTCCAGATTTCCTCATCTTGTTTGTTTATTTATTTTGAGAGAGAGAGAGAGAGAGAGAGAGAGAGAGAGAGAAAGACTGAGTGCAAGTGAGGGAGGGGCAGAGAGAGAGGGAAACACAGAATCTGAATCAGGCTCTAGGGTCTGAGGTGTCAGCACAGAGCCTGACCCAGGGCTTGAACTCACAGACTGTGAGATCATGACATGAGATGAAGTTGGACACTCAACTGACTGAGCCACCCAGGTACCCCAGATTTCCTCATCTTATAAGGAGAACAGACAAGTTTCATTGGAGCCCACACATATAGTCTCATTTAATCTTAATTATCTCTTTAAAGGCTGATCCCTGGGAGTTTGGGCTTCAGCATATGGATTTTGAGGGGGACACAGTTAAACCCATAGCACCATATAATTTAAGATTAGTAAAAAGGGAAGAAAGGCCATCAAATGGAAGAGAGGCAGTAAAAAGTTAATAGGATCTATGAATTGGAGGTCATCGTAATGTTAAGCTTGGAGTTTGGATACTTGGAAATAAGATTATGTAGTGTTTATAAGTTCTTGACAATGCCACAGTCTAAGATACTTCTATGGAAATGAGAAGCTGAGATATATAGAAACACCAGATCAGCATGGGGAAGAAGTTCAAAGGTCTGAAAGGCCAAGGTCATTGGAAAGTTCACGTAGATGTGTTTTGAAATAATAAATAATCTAAACAAGAATCATGTGGAATATAGTATTGGTGAGCAGGAGGTAAAATCACTGAGAAATAAGGACCAACATGTTAGAGGTGTATATATGAGAGCAGTTATGAAGCAGTATGTTGATGATCCAATTTGAAGACATGAGATTTAAAACTGGGGAATTTAGGGATGAAGGAGGGAGAATTGTGTGGAAGCAGCAATGAGAATTAAGGAGGATGCCTGCCTGCCATACCTGCTGATGTGTGGAGACCTGAGAGCAGAGAGAGAAATACAGTTGCTCCTACAGAGAAATTCTTCCTCAGGGAAGAATTAAGTTTCCTTTAAAGCAAGAAAGCATAGGGACTATTTAGAAAAGAGTTCAGTGATGACGATGATGATGATGATGATGATGATGATGAGTCATTAATTTTTAGTGTTTTAAAAGTTATAAAAGGGTGAAATAATGGGGCTTAATAGGTTTCTACTTGAAGTGTTTAAGAAATTGAAGAGGGATGGAAGGGTTTCAGGAATTGTAGATGTGAGACCCAGTAGGAATGTAAAGGGCCAGATGGACCTTAGTGAGCAGAAGATGAGAAATGAGAAATCTGGGCCTTCCTCTGAGACTGACATAAACAGATTAAAGGGCCTATTTAAATGGGTCTCAGTGGATTCAGGGCAGATTGTGGTGGCAAGGCTGGAGGTCTTGTACACAGATGACTTCTATGGCTCTTCACAGACATTTGATAATGGAGCTTACCACTTATGCTTTCTTCTAGGAGTTTTATGGCTTCAGGTCTTACATTCAAGTTTCTAATGCATTCTGAGTGCATTTTTGTGTTTAATCATTGTGAGTGAATGAAACTCATGATTGAGTTTCATTCTTTTGCCTGTGGAGGTCCAGTTTTGCCAACACAATTTATTGAAGAGACTATTGTCATAAATTAATTGACCTTATGCATGTGGGTTTATTTCTGGTCTGTTTATTTCATTCTATTGATCTATAGGTCTTTTTTCATGCCAATATCATATTGGTTTAATTACTATATCTTTGTTGTGTTGTTTGAAATCAGGGAGCATGATGCCTCCAGCTTTGTTCCTTCTTCTTGTGATCACTTTGACTATTCAGGGTCTTTTGTGGTTCTATACAAATTGTAGATTATTTGTTTTATTTCTGTGAAATATACTGTTGTGTTTTTGTAGGAATTGCAATAATTCTGTATATTGATTTGGGCGGTATGATATTTTAATAATATTGATTCTTCCAAGCACAGAATATCTTTCCCTTTATTTGTGTAATTTTCAATTTCTTTCATCCATACCTTATAGCTTTCAGAGTCCAAATCATTTACCTCCTTGGTTAAATTAATTCCTAAGTATGTTATTCTTTTTTTTTTAAGTTTTATTTTATTATTGATTTTGAGAAGGGGGAAGAGCAGAGAGGGAGGGAGAGAAAATCCCAAGCACACTTTGTGCTGACAGCACAGAGCCTGATGCTGGACTTGAACCCACGAACTGTGAGATCATAACCTAAGCCAAAACCAAGAGTTGGATGTTTAACCAACTGAGCCACCCAGGCACCCCAGCATTGTATTCTATTTGATGCAATTATAAATGGGATTTTTTTCTCAAATTCTCTTTCTGATGGTTGACATCTTTGTGCTTTTCCTTTGTTGTGCTCAGTATCTCACGGAAGGGAGCTTTTAACCTGGTGCCCCAGATTTTGCGGCTGCCATCCAGGGGACACTTCTTGACTGCTTGATGTGGAGGCTGGAGGAGCTTATGTTCATGTTCCTATGGGGTTGCAATAATTGGTATCACTCAGAAAGGAGCTCACACCCCTGTCTGGCACCCTGATTTTTGCAGCTGCTGCCAGGGACACCTCTATATTGCCTGGCTTTGGTGTCCAGTGGGGCTTATGCTTTTGTGTCCCACAGGACTATAACCAATAGAGAAAGATTCCTTAAACAGATACTACCCTGAGGGCCCCACAGGAGGCAGCTGACCCGGAGCTTTCTAAGAAGGGAGCCTATCTGATAATCATCATTGCTGCAGACTGAAGTACAAGTTGCTAATAATTAAACACACATTTAAAGGCTGACTGTAATCCTTTCCAGAGACCTCAGAGCACAGGTGCTATCTTCATGCTCTCCTCTGTTGCACTCCAGAGCACTAGTGTCTCCTAGAGGGGAACTTTACATGTTCTAGGTGTTCTAGGTTTTATGACTGGTGCTCTGATTTTTGCAGCTGCTTCCCAGGGGACTCCCTTTGATCTTGTGGCTCTAGTGCATGGGACCTGAATTCCTGGGTTCCCCAGGACTGTGGCAATCAGAGAGACAGTTGTTGACAGGCTACCACCCCCATGGCACTGCACAGACAGCAGACTGAGGCACCCCCTCATGGGTAAAGGAGGCCTTTTTGCTTTTTCTAGAGCTTTGGCCTTGAGGTTTGACATACATGCATCGGCCTGTGGAGCTACTCTCAAGAAACAGGCTACAGATGACATCTTAGTGATCTCTTTGCTTGACTCCAGCTTGTCAGTATCTCCCAGTGAAGAGCTTAAACACTTGTATAGAGCCCCAATTTTTGCAACTCTCAACATGAGGCATCACCAGATCTCCTGGTTCTGGTGGCCAGCAGGGTTTATGCTTGAGGTCCCCACAGGATTCTATATTTGACATACTTTTGAAAGTTCCTGCCTAAGGGTCTGGCTTCCAATCAGCCTGAACCTAAATGTTGAGATCCTCTCCTTAGGGACACTAACTGGTCTTGGCACATCCTCAACTATTGGGAGCTATTAAAAAATATAATAGACTGCTTGAACAAGCACAAAGTTTTGAGAGACAACAAAGAGCTGGAGCAGGGTTAAAAAATGTTTATCTCCTAAAAGGAGCAACATCTTCAAGACTGGGAATGGTGGTTTTTTCATCTACTGTAAAGAAGCCAGCAGAGAGAGTCGAACAAAATGAAGAAACTTAGGAATATGTTCTAAATAAAAGCAAGATAAAACTTCAGGGGAAAAGAAAAAGCCTAGTTGATAGAAATTAGTCATTTATGTCGTAAAGAGTTCAAAGTAATGGTCATAAATATGCTTCCTGAACTGGGGAGAAGAATGGATGAACACAGTGAGAACTTCAAAGAAGAGATGGAAAATATAAGAAAGTACCCAAGACAAATCAGAGTAAAGAATACAGTAACTGAACTGTACAGAGTAAAGAGTACAATACCTGAACCAAAAATTGCATTTGAATTGTTCAATAACAGATTAGATACAGAAGAAAGGATCAGTGAGCTCCATGATGAGGCAATGGAACTCCCCCAATCAAAGTAGCAAAAAGAAAAAAAGAATGAAAAAAAAAGTGAAGATAGCTTAAGGGACTTCAGTAACAGCATCAGATAGACTAACATTCACATTATAGGGCTCCCAGAGAAGAGAGAAAGGGGGGAAAATCTTATTTGAAGAAACAATGGCTGAAAACCCCCTAATCTAGGGAAGGAAACAGGTATCCAGATCCAGGAAGCCCAGAGAGTTCCAAATATGATGCACCTAAAGAACTTCACACCAAGACACTTTATAATTAAAATACCAAAATGTAAAGACAAGGAGAGAACCTGCAAAGCAGCAAGAGAAAACAACTTGTTTGTCATGTAAAAGAAACCTCTCAGAAGACTATGAGTAGATTTTTTAGCAGGAACTTTGTACTCTAAAAGACAGTAGCATAATACCTTCAAAATGCTGAAAGAAAAACAAACAAAAAAGCAAGCAAAGGCCTCTAGCCAAGAATATTGTACTCAACAACATTATCATTCAGAATTGAAGGAGAGATCAAGAGTTTTCCAGAAGAGCAGAAATGAGTTTTCCTTTCCAGACAAAGGGGAAAGGGGGGAAGATTTATCAGGAGGATATTTGTTTCTTTATTTAAAAAGACACAGAATATCAAAATCAGATATTTGCCTGCCCTGGCCAGGATAGAAATATACTTTCTCTCATTTTAGAGGTTTACCAAATTCTCTGATTTCATGCTTCCATTTAGTCTGCAGATGGTAAGATGATTTTGTTCTACTGAAAGTATAATGCCCATCAGATACATTGATAGATATGACATGAGATTAAAATCTGGGAGACTTTAGAGATATGTTGTCAGGCTCTGAAGAGCAAATCGCAGGATCCTTAAATGCTGTGATTAAAATCATGTGAAAAACAAGTCAATATTCCCCGAATCTACTAGCATTCAGAGAGAGATGCATGCCTTTTGGTGGATTTTGGTAAATTTCCTATGGATTTTGAATGCAAAATATAACATGTTTTGGTGTATTTCTGGGACCATTTAACTAACTGACCTCAAAGCCTACCTGTTTCCAGTTAGGCCCTTGTTAAAGAAGCTTTACATGGTGTTCAGACTGCACTGTAATTCCTGTCTTTGACTCTTTTAAC
Organism: Puma concolor; assembly: GCF_028749965.1. Lineage (NCBI taxonomy): Eukaryota > Metazoa > Chordata > Mammalia > Carnivora > Felidae > Puma > Puma concolor. The sequence continues at coordinate 94,912,145 of NC_141671.1, read as the reverse complement.
CAAGAATATCCAATCAAGTTGGGAAGCTGTATAGATCTCATAGCATATTTTTATAGAACAAACACAGGAGGAACATGCATGTTTTAAGACACACATTTATATATTAGTAGATAACGTTTTTTTTTTTTTCCTTTGAGAAACTACTCTTAATTTGTGGTAGGTTCTCATACAAATTGAATGCCTGATCATAGAATAGCAACTGACATGAATCTAAAGTGCTTATCCGATATGTGTTATATGAGTTTCCAAACCATAGTGCGATGTTTGAAGAACATTCTATCCTCAAATGAAAGTTATATTTACATGTCTATGTAGCTCTATCTCTAACTCTCTAAGTAAGACTGGGAATTATCAGATACTAAAATCATCTTTTGATATATGTTTAACCATTGTTTTGTTTTTGGTTTCACACACTAGAAAGAAAGTTTCATGAGAGCAAGAGCTCTGTCTTATCTACTACTCTATCACCTATAACTAGAAAAATATTGGTGCATAGGAATAAAAATTTAAATATATGTATTTTTGAAGGACTCTGTGAAAAAACAATTACCTAAAACTGATGTTCTGGATCTAGAAAGTCTGAATTCTCCCACTTTACTTTCTCTGTCAAGCTCTCCTTCAAACCTCTATTGCTCTTTTTTTACACACTTATTTGGTAATAGCTTCAAGAGTCATTCTGTTCTGTGTAATATAGTAGTAAGGATGGAAACTCTAGGAGACAATAATAAAAGAAACAGTGAATAGCTTTTTCTCCAGAGGGAGTATTACTCTTATCCTTTAAGCATCAAACAAGAATAAATAGATATAATACTTTACATAAATATTTCCACATATCTCTCATTATTATTCAACTTCTGCAATTTATCTAGAATTTCTTATATACTAATATTTTAGTACAATTAGTATTCACTTTTAACAATTATACCCTTTATGAAATTGCCTTAGGTCGTAATTACATGGCTTATGTGGAGTAATTAATTAAGCAGCTGCTTTTGAATCTGTATCACATTATTTGATTTCATAACCTCTAATAATGATGATTCTATTACCAACCATGGAAAATCTTTTCTCTAGGCCTAATTTTGCCTTCATTGAAATTTACTCTAACCTTTCATTATTGTATTGTATGTAAGAAGAAATAGAAGATCAATATTCGTTATATTTTTAGTAACAATGATAAAGCCTTTCCACTTTTACAAACTACATAATCAAAGAATCATACACAGCTCTTTTTAACAGAGAAAAAAATATGTGATAGAATATGATGTCATACTCAAATAGCTCCTGGAATTTTCTTTCAATGTATTCTTAAATACTGGCCTTATTACTTTTTTCTGGCGTTGGTGAATTTTTTCAATCAGTTTTGCAACTAGGGCATTCATGTCCATCTAACAATATCTGAAATCAAATGGAGTTCACAAGATGTCTTGTCACATGGCTTGCATTGTTCTTCTGGTGCTTTGGTAGCTGTACCTATAATAAATTAGAATAATAGCATTAATGATGATATCAAATAACATTTTTGTGAGCTTACAATGTACCAGAGGCTGTGTTAGACATTTCACACTTATGATATAGATGTTAATATTATCTGTATAACTTAGGGAAGTTTAGGAGCCTATGATCAAATAGCTAACAAGGAATAGAAATATCATTAAAACTCAGGAGTGGCTCTGTGCTCTGTAACTATGCCCATCATTTACAGCCAGGATGAAATCCAGGTGTCCAGAGGTTCGTTTATTGTATAACCAAATCTGATTCTTAATTGTGACCCTAGAAAATATCAATGACATGATAAATCTTGTTTAATGAAAGGAAATATTTAATGAAAAGAAACTTGTGTCTTGGCAACTCAGGTGTTAAGCACATAATAGTAATGACACTGTTGTTGATTTATGTTTAGCAAAATGATTTGTACTTTGTCATTTATACATAAGACAGGCTAAAATTTTCCATCATTCATTGAGTCTGGCTAATTCACTAAATCCATCCTAACAATTGTGTAGTACAGATTTGATCATTACTGTCATGATTAATCACAGTATACATGGCATTTTTAAAAATACATGTAAAATGCTCTAGTGCACAGATTAGTCCCCTTTGTACCAGAGTTTGATATCTTTCAAATCTCTAGTTACTGCACTAGGACAGTAGTTAGTAGCTCCTAAGAACTGATGTCCTGACTCCATTTCCAGCCTTCCTACAGCATGAGGGTGTTTGCAACAATCAGATGTGATCCAGTCAATACTCAGAGGCTTCAGTGATTCCAAACAAAAGAACATTTTATCCTTAAAATATAAGCATTGGAATGGTTAATATTATATATTTCATTCTTGTCATGCTTAGCTCCAAAAAGTGAAATCTTTTTTCTTTTCCTTTTTTTTTCTCTCATCTGCCTTCTTTCTCACTCCCACTGGACAAGAAACATTCTTGGAACACAATCATATAAATACACAGATCATTATTTTTATATTGGTTGAGATCCTCCAATTATGTGTTTTTAGTCCACTCTATTTGGTATTTATCATTGCCATCTTCATTTTCACTGGGTACCATGAAGACACTGTATCCAGTCATTAGACAATAGTATCTCATCCTCACGTTTTGGAAGAATATTTGTACTACTCTTTGCCTTGACTGAATTCTGGTTCTTCTGTGTGGGCCGTGCTTCCCTGGGGCTGCTCGGTGTGCTGAAGCGTGTAGTAAATTCTTGGATGCAGATAGTGTTCTCAGACTACCTCGTTGCTGCTTCCATCCCTTTATCTTATTTGCTGTTCATTGTACTACTTGATTACTGACATCCACCCCCTGATCATTAAGCTGCATTTGAAGACTTTAATATGTGGCTTATCTTCTTTTGACACGTAAATTCCAAAGAGCTTTAGCTCATATGAACAAACATACCTTCTTCCACCAGTCACTCACAATTTCTTGACATTCACAGTGTTAACTTCATGATTGTATTAGACCTAAATAAGAGTGCTCTGCACACATTCCTTACAGTGAGGATAAATACAAGTAATGTTCTCCTCATAACATTTTTTATAAAGAGTTCCATTATAAAGCCAAACAAGTGGAGGAAAAAAACTCTCAACTATCTGGTTTGAACTGAGAGATAAGGGAAAAGAAATAGATTTTTAAAAAACAATTTTTTTCCTAGCGGATACTGCGAAGTGTTTTGTAATTTTAGGTTTCAAAATAGCAATTTTTTCCTCTAATAAATTAACACTTTCCATTTTACCAACCCAGTAACTTGGTTATATGTGTGTCTTGTTCATTGAAATGCTCTACTTTTGAAATCTTAAGACTCTAATATGATACCTGACAACCGGCATCATATTTTTTCATCCTCTTACTCATGGATTCCTAATTCACCATATTTTCAAAGAAATTTTGACATTCAGTCTCGTTAGGTTGTTTTAACCACTTGCTAATTTGAGTGTGTTTAAACTGCTTGCTTGATCCTTTGTGCTTGACTTATTTCATCTGTAAAATGAGTTCATAAAGGCATCCACTTTATGATTAAATAAGAACAATAGAACAGTTTCTGGCACGCAATGATTACAAAGTAGTTCTTAGCTATTCACATTAATTATACTATTCATATCATCATTACTGTTCTATTATTATCTTCTCTATTCTCTAAATTAGTCATTTCCTCATTTCTTCTCCTTCCTTCTTTAACCAAGATGCCTCAGGGTTTACATCCTTCCTTGTATGTTCAACTGCTCTGTTCACTTTACCTTTTCCTGGAACCACGCAGCAAAATGCCGATAATAAATGAATCCCAAATTCACGTTCTCTATTTCTTTTTTCTAGCCTGTAAAAAACATCTTTATTACAAGTCTTGTTAAATGCTTTACTACGTGCATTATAGAATGTATATCACGTCCATTCACTGAAAGAAAACTGTTTTGAATGCAGTTTGCAAGGAGCTTGTTACAAACATCTTTATTTTTTAATTTTTATTTTTTTGAAAGAGAGAGAAAGAGAAAGAGAGAGCACAAGCAGGAGAGGGGAAGAGGGAAAGAGAGCGAATCTTGAGAGGCTCCACACCCAGTGCAGAGCCTGATATGGGGCTCAATCTCATGACCATGAGACCATGACCTGAGTTGAAATCAAGAGTCAGATGCTTAACTGACTGAGCCACCCAGGTGCCCTTCAAACATGTCTATTCCAAGTAATTTAAACACTTTACTACATGCACTATGAAATGGGCCTTCCTTCTGTTTTCTGAAAAGACACTGTGCTGAACCCATGTGCAAGAAGCTTGTTAGAAACATTTGTATATTACAAATCTTTAAAAAATATCTTGTTCCATTTTTTTTGCCATTTTAAAAAATCACTGGAAGAATAAGTTTGTACAATTTCTCTGAATTTATTTTATTTTTTGAGGTTCAATTAACATATAACATTATATTGGTTTCAGGTAAACAACGTATCAATTCACTGTTTGTATATATTGTGAAATAATCACCACAATAAGTCTAGTTACTATCTGACATTCTCTGTTTCTGTACCCACACTCTTGAGTGCTGCGGAAGAAACATCACAAACGAAAATTGCTAGGGTCAGTAGAAATTCATGATTCCCAATATCAGCTGCCAGTTCAATACTTTTTGGCAATTCTTTTATAGGCCACTAGTCAGCACCTTCATTATTACCTTTGGTGGCTATTAAAAATCTTCACTCTTTTCCTGAAGTCTGCTTTACCACATTTTCTCCCCCATTTTCCAGACATTATCTTGTTTCTTACTTAAAAATATAATATAAAAACAATTAGATGCGAACTTCCTGAATTTCCTAACGTTCTGCCATTATAAATTCATCTACACTTCATCTCATGGGTATTTCCTGTTTTCCCTGAGATGGAGAGATATTTGCACCTCCACTATTGAAATTTAAGCCATCCACCCGGTTTTATGCTGGCCTTTCCTGTGTCTTCTGGGGAGCTACTTCATCACTCATATTTGCTTCTTTGTCTCAAAATAAACAGACTCCAATGTGTTACATTAAGACAAAAAGAGGGGCAACTGGGTTTTTCAGCCTTGTCGGTTAAGGTTAAGCATCCAACTCGGTTTTAACTCAGGTCATGATCTCACAGTTCATGACTTTGAGCCCCACATCAGACTCTCCATTGCCAGTGCAGTTCTGCTTGGGAGTCTCTCTCCCTCTCCCTTTCTCTGCCCCTTCCCTGCTTGTGCTCACAAGTGCTCTCTCTCTCTCTCTCTCTCTCTGAATAAATAAATTAAAAAGAGAGAGAGAGACAAAAAAATGCCAAACTATTTCTCCTTCAAGTTCTTGCTCCTTCCTGTTATAACCAGACTCAGCAATTAAAACCTGTGTTCATTGTCTCAATTTTCAAAGGATTTATCTGCATTTCATTTCTTATCACTTTGGCTTCATCTTGTCTTTTCACTAAATCTATTTTGGTAAATAAGCTTATTGAAGCAACATTTATAATGATGACTAACTTGCGATAAGCATCATGGAGTCTATATGTCTGTATCTATAATATCTACATCTATCAGTCTCTCCAGAAGTATTCGAATTCCTTTTAGGAGATAAAAAAGGAGGCTATAGAACAGGGTACTATATTCTCCAGCCTCTCCTTTCACTACATAGAAGCTCAGGGATACTCACAAATCGTATAATGTTCTTGCCCCAGTCAAATATGGTTCATGGGATTTCTGGTGCTGCTTTAGTAAACTGGTAATTTTTTTCATATTATTGGAAGAATTTTCAAAATTGTATACATTAGAGGAATTTTCTGTAGTGTGTTCTCTTTGGCATTTCATTGAATTCCATTATAGAACATTGTAATAAAATATAGTGAGTGTCAGGAGTGCCTGTGTGGCTCAGTCATTTGAGCATCCAACTCTTGATTTCGGCTCAGGTCATGATCCCAGTGTCATGGGATCAAGTCCCATGCCAGGGTCCATGCTCAGTATGGAGATTTTCTCCCCCCCCCCCGCCCCTCTCCCCAACTCACACTTGCTGGTTTGCTCTCTCTCTCTCTCTCTCAAAATAAAAAGAAAAAAAAAAAAGAAAAAATATGGTGGCTCTTAGGCTGTTCCCCTGGGCTCATGAGGTTATACAGACCCCTGTTAACTTCCACTGTGGCAAGGAAAGGCCATACATAGAGAGAGTAAGGCGATGTGAGCATCTTTTCTATACACCCCAGAAGCACCACCTTCAACCAGAGCTGTTCCATCATAAAATATAAAATATATTCCAGATACATTTAGCTTCTCTGTAATTTTTGTTCATAGAAAGTTTCCGCAGCCAAATCTAATGAATTTCACAGAGATTTTGATGTCAGACACACCTGTTTTAGGTGTATATCTCCCACTTTCCAGCTGTGCAATCTCAGCCAAATTATTTTTTGACCTATTTCCTATCCATAAGCAAGGGCTTATGATTTCAAATTTCAAGGTTGTAAGACATAGATCTACTAAATATAAACAACAGCAATTATTGCTTTTAGTTGTAAACTCATGAGGTAGATAACTTTATCTTCATTCTATAAATACAGAAACCATGGCTTTAAGATGCTACATAAAGGGGAAGATGACTAGGCTGGTGATGGTAGACTGACCCATGTTGATCTGATTCCAAAGTCCATACATACTCTGAAACAAGATGCGGTACTTGGTACTTTACATAACACAGTGAGTGCCAAGCCAGTCGTAAGTAATAAGAAGGGTCTTATAAAATTTCTGTTACATAGTAAAATTTTAATTATGTTAAATATATTTCTTACACATATAAGCTGGTTTAAATGTTACAAAGTTTTTCAATAGTCATGGTTTTATTTGGAGTTTAAAATACTCCTGAAATGGAGACAGAATAGATACTAACATATCTGTTTCTCAGATAAGCATACAGAAATTCATATAACTAAAAGGACTTACTTGAACATGATTAGTAAGTGGCATAATTACTTGATTTTTTTCATTTTCTCTATAACATCGGAGTTATTTATGAGAAACAGATTTTATATTCCACACATAACAAAGAAGATCAATATTATAAAATAGTTAAAAACATTCTTCTTTTCTACCACTTAGTAGAATTAACCTGAGAAAATCTCCTCAATATTTTCATTTTCCTTTAGCTTTCAACAAAATTTTGTTTAAAAACAGTTCCATAAAAGGAAGAGGAAAACATATAAAATATTTTTTTCTCTAAACTGGCAGATTAGTTCTTTAAGAGAAAAAGTTGAAATTGAACACTGATTTTCAGCGAGGGTTTTAGATTCTAATAGATGAAGCTGCCCTTTAATGTCTGTATAAATGCTTCAGATAGCTTATTTCTTATATAATTCATGCTTACTATCCAGATCCCTGGTAGACTAACTCATTTTTTCTCAGTTTATACTGTATAGTGGTTTCTGTGCATTTGGTGTTTTACAACAATGAAAATACTAACCTGTTTTTAAGGCATGAATTGTCACTCAAATGTTCACAGATGAAATTTTGAAACATGACAAAGAAAATCGAAGGGAAAGACTGTGTCCTCAAATAGTAGCAAATAATGTAACAGGTACACTTCTTGAAATAAGGAAAAAAATTTTAATGTTAAGTATTACATAAAGAATTGATTCCCTAATCTATTTTTGTGATAGAGAATAGTTTTATATTGAGCTTTGATGTAATATGCTTTACTTATTTTATTCATTGATAAAATATCAAACTGATTGAAAAGAAAACTTTGGCAGAAACTACATTGAATTGTTGATCTTTTGTTATGTGAAAATTTAGACGTGGTAATGATGTCCGTCATATTGATATGCACTACAAACAGATGGTTTGGTGGTTATCAAACATATCTGCTTTATTCTGGCATTCCATCTTCTTCAAGAGCTATTTATTGACTCATATATTCAACTACTATAAACATAATGCCTTATTTAGAAAATGTATTGTGACAGAGTAAAAATAAGAGCACTAGTCAATGATTTATAGCGTGCAAGAGCTTGATCATATAATTCAACATATAAACACAGTGACGTGTCTATATTAAATAAGGAAATGTTAGGGAATTTCTTTTTATTTATTATATTGTAAATTATATAAGTAGATTTAATCATATATGTCCGTAAGTTTTCAATCAATATATAAATTACAGGTCACCTACCATAAGATTTCATTCTCATGCATTTCTGTATGATATCTCTTCTTTCTATGGCGATTCACAAGAGAAAATAAGCAGTGTTGTTTTAGTTCATTTTCTTTCTTTTTTTTTGATATTTCATTATTAACAGCTTTGGTCATTTTTATATATACATGGATGCACAACAAGAAAGAGATTTTTAGTTGCAACACTTATAGGCCTTGTATTTGTTAAGAACTCAGAATATTTCAATCCATTCCCTTGAATACCCCATGGGACTCAGATGGTGAAGGGGAAGTTGGGCCATGGGATCCTGTAATCAACAGAGAATCAGATTTAGGGACAACGGTGCACTAACTCCAGCCAAAAGAGGTTCTTCTGGGCTAACAGGTCTATACAAATAAGATTTTGTAGGGTCCTCTGAACAATAGATTCATTTTCATTTGCTAACAAGTAGTTCTATGAGGATATTATTCCTTCTGCATGAATTATGACTTTTCTGTTATTTAATTATCAAATCTTCTTTTTCAGTCATTAGGGAAAAAAGTAATTAATAACAGCTGCTATATAAATAGTCTATATCTGATCTTTGGTTCATCAGGATTTTTTTTGTTTTAAGTTCTGGAAAGTAGCAAATACAGAGTGTCTCATTTCTTCTGCTACAGTTTCACCTAAAAGATGCATCACAGCCTTTCTTGTGTATTATATTTTTAGGGTAATGTTTTTCACATTGAACCTTTCCTGAAAGTCTTTCAAGTGTCACTTATGAGATTAAAATGGAGTTAAACAATGATATATCTATGTGACATATATTAAATATGATTATGATAATTAATTATGTAGTATTAACATCACATATTTATTACTTTTATATCCCACTTGTCAAAACATGGTCTTCTTCAACATTAAAAAATAACTATTTAAATTTAAATTTCCAAAGAAGTTGCAAAATTAATATATGTCTCATATACCTTTCACCAGTAGCACAAGAAATTAGATGCTCTGTAAACATACTAAAATGTAAAATAAAAATAAGTTAATACAATGAAATATGTGTTGATAATGTATTTTCATGTCATTTCCTTGGACTTTGCTTGTGTGTAACATTACTTTGCAAAATTTATCCCTAAATCACAGAAGTTGATCAGTATCTTCAAAGTGAATAATTGAAAGATAAAAATTAATAAAAAGGAACAAAAATCTGTGGGTAAAAAGAACTTTTTAAATGCTTGTAATAAACATACTGTCATGTTGATATGGAATGTGAATTCTTCTGGTAAAGAGAAATGCAGCAAACACTCTCAGTGTTCCTCCAATGTACTGTGAGATCTGCTTACATTTCAGTGTCCATCAGCTTGGCTTCTGGTGGTTAACAACTACGTCAGGGTCAGAATGTCACCCTGGGTTGCCAGAATATGCTTTGCCTACGAGCACACCTGTTTGGAATTGGCTAGAATTTAATGTTCCTTTGGATGCCACCCTTAATCAATCAATAGCTGATGGATCTAAAACTGTACTTATTCCAGCTCCCTTGCCGCATATAATCTTGAAGCATGCATTTTATACCATTTCTAAGATTTTCTCTAAGAGTTTAAGCTTCAGTCACCCACAATAGCTGGTGTAATGCTCCCTTTATAGGACTGTGCTTTCTTTATCACTTCCCCTCTGTCCTTCCATTGTTTCCCCACATCCCATTGTGATGACAGGTGCTCAATCCTCTCTCAGGGTCTGCTATTTGGGGGACTCAATTAAGATAATACATAGCATTAATAATTACTTTACAATCTATGACACAGTCCCATGGCATTTTCTCCTAAGTTAAAACATTTGACATTCAGGATTTTGGTGTGATATGCACATCAGTTTTCCAAAGCCCTAGATATTTCAGGCAGAATTCCCTTTAACTTACTGAGTTCATTCTTTCTGAAATATCAGAAATTCCGTGACAAAATTGTGAAAAATTAAGTCCTAGTGATTTACAGCTGTTGATACTTTCTAATTTGGTGGAAGTACACAGTAAAAGATTCTGATGCAGATGAAATTGAAGTATAGTTCAAGCTATTTGTTACCTAACCAGAGATCCATTGGTGAGCATATAGTTAGTATTATCCTGCCAATTATATGAAACAATTATAGCTACTAATTTTTAGTTATTTCATGTTCTATTTTTGTGGTATAAAAATTGTGGTAACTCTCTCTTTATAAAGTTACCTAAAATATGTGTTTCACCTATCTGCTTATGCTCATTAAATAGATGTCAAGTGCCCAAACCATTGAGCAATATAGGATTAGGGTACTGGTGAAGTGCTTTCAGGAGGAATTTACAATCCTTCAAATAGGAAGGGGTGCTAATGCTGAGTTAATAGGAATTTTGAAAAGACAATTATCATGTAGTCTTTATTCAGCCCCTTTTCCAATCCTATATTTCTTTCCTTTTCAGGGGTTATTTTTGTTTGGAGAAGCAAACAAATCTTGTGGGGAAGTTCATCACCAACATTAACATCAACATTAAGGGTGTATGAATTTCCCTTCCACTGTAACTCATGAATATCTTTAAATCTATGTTGTTACTCCCTTCATATTCTCAATGCACATACATTTTAGGATACTGATGCCACATTTGGTATAAAAGAGTGTGAACTGGTTACCAACTCTCTGCCCATTTATCATCTCTATATATCCCTTTTTAATCATCAATATGTGAGAATTTGCCTCTCATTTCAATATTAGCGCACAAAAACTTTCTCCTTGACTTCTCACAATTGCCCAAGTCCTTCAAAGTGATTCCTAAATAGATTCAATTCATGTAAAACAAATTTTTTAAAAAATGTATATTTCCTGGCCCTTGTACAATCATACTGTGAGCAGGCAGTATGGACTCAACAGCTATCTGATTACAGTATTGTCAACAATGGAAAGAAGGATTTTATGAAGGCATTTTGTTGAACATTCTTTATTTAACATTTTATCTTTGTAAACAGGTTATATTCTTAGTTGTTGATAAATGAGTTACTGAGATTTTTAAAATTCTACTGTCATACTCTCCTGAACAGCTATTGCTTAATTTATGGTAACCTGCCATTCCTTATCTAACAGCTTTGCATTCAATGTTTCACTTAATGGACTCCATTTAGCTCAGGAAATTTATGTTTCACATTATCATGGGCTTTGTTTCTCTGGTAAAACTAACCTCAAATATCATAAAAAAGAGGGAGAAGAAACAAAATTCAAAAAGAAAATATACTTGCAGTGCTAAAAGAGATTACTTGTTTTATTTTCCATGCCATAATGAATAAAATGGCTAATATTGTCTTAACTTTGGAAGTGCCCTTCCTATACTTTAAATAATGAAAGGGAAATGATTTATGATGATGCATTTTATGCTATTACATTTGGACATGTATAAATGATGTGTAGAATTTCTATAATGCATCAATTTACCTATGTTATCTAAAAGTACAGTACCTTTCTCATTTTGGCAGAGTATGTACTTCTGTGTATAAAGAATTATCTTAAGCCATACTCAGAACAAAACATCCTCAATTTTCATTAAAATATAAGTATAATCTGAAAAGATACATATTTAATTTTATTTAATTAAAGTTTCTGATATACAGCTATGCTTCACATTAATATATAATAAACATGTAACAAAAAACAAGGTTATTCTATATGAGATATTTTCATAAACTGAGTATTAGCCACATACTATTTTCATTTTCATATTATTCATATTATTACATATTACTCATTTCTATCAGTTCAATTAAAATGTTTACTTCAAGGATACCTCTTCAATAAAGTTTAAACAAAATATTTTAAAATCCAGATTATTTCTTTTCTTACTAGAATAATAATATATGTCAGCATACCTTATTGCAGCATATATTACACTTGGGTCTCATGACTTAAATTAGACAGGATTTAACATGACATATAGACAGTTGGGAATAGTCATACCTATAAGAATCAGGTGGCTTTCCTGTATTATTGTATGGGATAAAAAAACTGTTACCAAGGGACATTTCTATAGACAGGATCACCAAGTCAGAGGAAGAAAAAGGGCTTAAATGTTCTCAACACAAAAGAGTAATGGTAAATATGTAAGGTGATGGAGGTATTGGTTAAAGCTGTGGTGATTGGGGTGCCTGGGTGGCTTAGTCCGTTGAGCATCCATCTCTTGAATTTGGCTCAGGTCATGATCCCAGGGTCGTAGGATCCAGCCTCATGTTGGGCTCTGTGCTGAGTGTGGAGCCTGCTTAAGATTCTCTCTCTCTCTCCTTCTCTCCCTCACTTGTGTTCCTTCTAAAAAAAAAAAAAAAAAGCTGTGGTGATAATCATTTTGCAATATATAAGTGTAACAAATCAATAGGCTGTATACTTTAAACTTATACAATGATATATGTCAGTTATATCTCATTTAAGCTGGAAGAAAAGGAAAGAAAAAGAAAAAGAATTCTACGAGTCAGGACTCAATATCTTTATTGCTGACAGTCAGTGATGAGAGGCTAATTAGAACTCTACTTGCACATCAGCAAAGTTGATTGAGCTGGCAGAATTAGAATTAATGATATCCTTGAATGCAGAGATCACCTGTACATTTATGGATTTAGGTTTACTTACTTTAAGAATATGAGTTTAAGAGTTCTGAAAACGTGCTGTGTCACTTTTGGAACACTAAATTTATTTATTTTTCTAAAAAAATCATTATCTTGTTTACTTCTATGCTTCCTGGACGCTAGATTGCATGTGTCACATTTTCTGTTGAAAGAATATACTCAGACTTAGAAAACTGGAAGATTTGCTCTAATTTTAAATATTGTCACCTAGTTTTAAATTTGAATATAATTAGTTTTAGTTTCTTAACTTTCTTTCCTTTCTTAAGACCTTGATTCTTAAGGTCTGTTGGCTAAGTTACCCTGGGGAAATGATTACTTGATTTTCAATTAGATGAGTGTTAACATCCTTATCCGTAAGTATTGGTTAGCTTATTCTTATTATGTAGGGGGGGAAAAAAGGTCTTTGTATTAATTATCTGATTATTCAAACAAGAATGATGAAATTATTAATATCTGCTTTTGGGTTTCAACTGAGTCCATCTGGAATTTTAGATAACTCCTAAACAACTTGAAAAAAATCTGAATTAATTTTCTATCCAAATATTTCATTTTGGAATAGGGTAAAACAATTATATTTATGAATTTTAAGGTTTTCATATTTTTAATAAAATATTTCAAAATATGTAAAGTGAGTATAGATCAAAACAAGATGGAGCTATATTATAAATTTATCATAAGAATTAGCTTTAAAGAATAGAATCATAAATAAATGAATGCCTAAATTTTAATTTTACTTTTTTAAAGTGTGTTTTGTTTCACTTTTTTGTATTATTTTCTTATAAAATGAAGTTTTGGAATACTAATAATTTCATTATAAAATTTTGGCTGATCCTTTAAATGTAAGTTTAAAAGGCTATTTTCATTTAGAATTTCACTCCTATAATGTGTTTGGCAGTCTTTTGAATTCAGTTTAAAAGTTGTCATTCTGACCAACCAAGCTGAAATATTTTTGACAATCCTGTTTGGGAAATTTTTCTTGTTAGAGTTTATCTGGAGATTATAAAGTAGATATAAAATTACTCTAATTAAGAATAGAAAGATGGTTACTGATGTCTACATGAAAAAATTATGGAATACAGATGCAGTGGTATAACCTGAGATCATGGGAATTACAAAATTTAGATGTCTATGTTGGGATTTATGCATTTCTTTTCTTTGCCTTTCTATCCTGTACCGTATGCTCCTTTCTGCAACAGTATTACTCAGATAGTAAAAGAAAAACAAAACAAAGAAAAAAAGGATTACGCAGATATTAAATGTATTGTTTGAGGTATCTACTTACCACTAATTTGACTTGTGTATGCCTTTGGTTTAACATGCCCTACTCTGGGGTGGTCAGACATAGCATCTAGCATATAAGACTTTTCTCATAATTCACATGTATTTGAAATAATCTATTTGGATTCTGTCATCCTGTAGATTGATTTCTCTCCGTTTGGTTGAATATGCACAGCCCTTTATACTGTGTCCTGGTCAGGTGAAGTCATGTGTTTGTAGATAAACTTGGATTTGAGGAGTATATTTTATTTTTCCAGGTTGACACAATGGCTACAGGTATCAGGGTGGTTTTGTTTGCTGGCTTGCTTTTTTTTTTTTTTTTTTTTTTTTTTTTAACAGAATAGATTATCGATTGAGTCACAGAAAGTCCATAACATTGTAAAGAATTTGTATCATTTTTGAACTGAAAGAGTTAATGAGTTCGCAATGAAAAGAAGCCTTTTAGATAGGAAACAACTTAGAAAGTTAAGCAGACTGGGCTACTTTATATAGATAAAAACGGGATTATACAGAAAGTGGAAGCAGGAACCCAAAAGACAGAGTCAGGAGACATGCAGAACTCTGCTAAAGCACAGATAAGCCCTAATCAAGAAGTGGGAGCATGAGTCTGGCGGAATTTTTAGAATTACTATGGATTAGTGACTAATGAATTATGAATATGAGTGTGTAATGGATTGAATTGTGTCCCTTTAAAATTCATATCTTGAAGCCAGAATCCTTTATTTGACCGTATTTGGAGATAGGGTCAATATCCTGTCTTTTTACCTTGCCAAAGGAGCTGAACTTGACGAATCTCTTCCACCTTTCCACCTGGTAGAGATCACAAGTATCTGATCTTTGGGCACATAGTTTTAGAGCTAATGGAAAGATTTGAGATTTTGATGATTTTAGAGGACAGACTGAGTATACTTTTAATACAGAAATGATATGAATTGTGACCAACAAGCAGACTGTGGCAAAAATATACTTTTCACTGATAGTAAAAACAAATTGTCATGCCACATGCTCTTTTTTTTTTTTTTTTAAACAAGTGACCTTTATAGTTTTCCTATCAACCTGTGGATTTATGCCCTGTCCTGTTAAATCTTGAATAGCCTTGCTACTTATTTGTAACCAAGAGAATAAATGTTGCTAGATTTCAGGCTAGGTTGTAAAGGTGATGTAGTTTTCACCTTGTTTGTAGGCACATTTTCTTTTGGAAGCCCAGGCTATCATGTAATAAAAAAAGTGCAATTATCTTGAGCACAGGCCAAAGATACAAAGTGTTCTTTTACTAAGCTCTTTTACCATGAATTCTATGGGAGTAGCAAATTAGTTTGAGTCACCAAATAACAATTTACCACAAAAGTTAGTAGCTTAAAATAGAAGTAGTAGGGGGCGCCTGGGTGGCTCAGTTGGTTAAATGTCTGACTTCACCTCAGGTCAAGGCTCCTGAGTTTGAGCCCCTATCAGGCTTTCTGCTGTCAACGCAGTGGGCTTTGGATCCTCTGCCTCTCTTTGTCTGCCCCTCCCCCATGAGTGTGCGCACTCTCTCTCTATCATATAATATAATATATATATAAATATATATATATGTAGTAGGAAGAGAAAGGGATTTTTGAACAATATGAGAAAACAACAAATCCTTGTATGTAGTTACAATGAATAAATTATTGTGGATGACTTATAATTTTATTAATTATAATTTTAATTATAATTTTATTAATAGAAATAGAGTCTGGTGTTTGAGAGTATTATTTTAGATAATTGAATTTTAGATGGTGTAAGGAGATCTAGAGGTTAATACTTGCTAGTTCTTAAGTTTAGAACAAAAGTATGAAAAAGAGATGGATATTGAATCTGAAAATTAGTAAATCATCTGTCAGAGTAATTTTAGAAGCCATAGAGTGGCTTCTTTAATTTTTGCTAAAAGAGTGCCAGCAGAAAGAGGATAGGAAAGTATATTTATAGAATGATAAGTGAAGGGCAAGCTATAGAAAATTGGAAAACAAGGGAATTTACAAATTCTTTGAAAATAAGAGAATAAAGAGTTGTAAGAAAATATGAGTGATTACTAGGGTCAAAAATATGTAAAGGGCACTTTGATTTATTTTGCTGGTGGATTCAAGATAGAAATACACAATGGCAAATTATCACGTATCTTCAAACACATAGAAGTCTTAAAACAATGCAAGTAGAAGTAATGATGTGTTTTTGTGGTTTATTGCAACCAATATAATAATATTTATGTGCTAATCACTTTGATAGATACTGGTGTAGAAAAAATCCTATCTTGCTTTTGCGGGATGGCCATTTAATAGGAGAGAAAGATATATGAATAAACAAATCCAATAAATTACATAGGTGAGACAGTAAATCTTTGTGAGTCATACAGGAAGATACTTCAGAAACAGAATTCAGGAAAACTGAAACAAAAGTCTGTTAAAGGGATGTTATTCCTGGGAAATTGCCCAACAGCTCTACAAGTCTCACTAAATATTTGGGGTTATAACAGCATGCAGCCAGTTGAGAGGGTAGGCACGTGGCCAGAGTTTTCTAAACATTTCAAATGAATCAGGAAGATAAACATACCTCTGAGAGTGGCAGAGAAAGATTTGGGAAGGCCCCACCGTGATTCCTGCCTGAAGTGAGACAATTTCTATTTTAACCTCTCTATAGGGATTTGTAGGCACAGGAAGATTGCATCCTAATCAGATAAACAACTGTGCTTCCCACTCTGTGTGGGTGCCTGTGGGTAAATGAGTAAAAACCTTTACCTTCATTAAAGAAACTCTGCATGTCTCTTGGCGTTGCATGTGTCTTTTGGTGTTTTGCATCAATCGCTCAACTTTAACTCTTAACTCTTAACAACTCTTAAAAAACTTGTAGCTAACAGAGAAGGGAATTTCTATTGAGCCACATATCAGGAAAAGTTTTATCAAAAAAGTGACTTGACCTGAATCTTGATAGTTGTTTGCCCCGTGAGGGAGGAAGATGGTAGCTCTTTCTGGTCACAGTGTGAAATTTGCTCCTAAATTCTGAGATATCATCGCTTCTTGGCCTTTTGGCTAAAATCAAGTGCAAAATTCAGATATGTCAATAACTTGGCATTTCTGTGGTCTGAAAAATGTCTAGTGTAGCTAGAACATCAGCAGAAATGACAAGAGGGACATATCAAACTTCTTTCCCTAAAAAGAATTTGACCCAGGAGGCCTTTGCAGTGATGTGATTATGTGTGGATCCCAAATTTTGTTAGAAATTCCTTAGCAGTCCAGAAGGTTGAGTACACATCTCAAAGTTGACCATCAACACATATTAGTAGAACAGGCTAACCAGATATGATAATTTAAATATATCCCTTAAAAATGTTTCAGGATCAATCAGAGAATTATAATTAATAAGATTGCTTTTGTTCCTCTTAGGGACAAAGAGCTAGACTAAACATTTTCTTTAACTCAACCTACCTTGCATATCCTATGATTTCTTTAATTGTATCCAATTATTTAAGATTATTTTGTAACTTAATAAAAATAGATACTTTGCTTTTTACAGTCCTGGATTTTGATTTTTATACATGATTAGGCATGTGTTTGTATTTTTTTCCCTTGAAACGTACCAAGGAAAAGTGCTCCTGAATGGTGTATATAAATACTAGGTGAAAACTATCTCAGTGAAAGTTTATAAAGTATTACTGGGAGAACTCTATTTAAAAATATAATGAAAAGAGAGATGTATTTTAAAAATAAGGTATTTCCTATCTTAACTAAATTAGGAGACAATACCTTGTAGCCAAATTGCATCCTGCTATAAACACTTAAAATCTTTCCTTTGCATGAGGTTTTCTTTTGCTTACAATGGCTTTAAGTGAATTCATTGTTTGATTAGTTGACACAGATCATATGATCTGTGCTGAAAAGGGCAATCAAAACTGTTTTGTTATTCACCAAATATACCTCTAATGTTCCTAGGTTAATGATATGCAGTATTTTGTGCCTTATTACTCTATATAATATCTATTTGTACTTCAAATTCTGTATAAAAAAGACAGCCTAAGTGTATGGATTTATTAATATTGAATACTATTCTGAAAGGAAGGAATAGGATTTACTAAGAAAGCTGAATAGTAAGCTAAAAAACAGAGAAATAAAATATGGAAAACATTTATTCTAACATTTCTTTTTTAAATTTTTTTTTTTCAACGTTTATTTATTTTTGGGACAGACAGAGACAGAGCATGAACGGGGGAGGGGCAGAGAGAGAGGGAGACACAGAATCGGAAACAGGCTCCAGGCTCTGAGCCATCAGCCCAGAGCCCGACGCGGGGCTCGAACTCACGGACCGCGAGATCGTGACCTGGCTGAAGTCGGACGCTTAACCGACTGCGCCACCCAGGCGCCCCTATTCTAACATTTCTAATATCTCTCCCAATGTAGGAATTCCTTCTTCATGCCAAGAAGGCAGTGTTCTTTTCAGACCTGAATTTTTCTAACTAAGGTAAACCCTGTACTGTGTGTATCCACTCATCCTTTTTTGGACAGTGCTGAGTTATGCAGGGCTTCATCCAAATGGGCTAAAACCTGCCTCCCTGTAAATTACAATCAGTGATCCTCTTCTTTGGAGACACACAAAATAAGACGAAACTCCTTTTAAAGCATCATGGCATGGGGAAAATATGTCTTATTTTGATGAATATTTTTGGCCAAGTTTAACTATGTTTCCCTTTCCATAAGCAGTTGTAATGTATCAGCCAATATTTTCTGAAGTACTTTTTTTCTTTCCTTCTCTTTCTCTTCTGTGTTATGTATTTTGTATTTTATCATTTACTATCCTAGTTGTGTTTTTTTAATGTTTTTTTATGTTTTTTTTTTTAATTTTAAGAGAGTGAACATGAGCAGGGAGGGGCAGAGAGGGAGAGACAGAGAGAGAAAGAGAGAGAGAGAGAGAGAGAGAGAGAGAGAATCTGAAGCAGGATCTACAATGTCAGCACAGAGCCCAATGTGTGGCCTGAACTCAGGAACTATGAGATCGTGACCTGGGCTGAAATAAAGAGTCAGAGGCTTCACTGACTAAGCCACCCAGGTGCCCCCACTAGTTGTGTTTTAATTGCAAGTTTTTTTCAAGTATTTTGTATGCATGTGTAGTAAAAATAATTCTATACATATATATGCCTCTTTATCTCTCTGCACACTCACGCACATTAGAAAATCTTTTGCTATCATGTAATTTCTCCTACTGTCTCTCAATTTCAGTCTCCTATGAGTGCCACCTTTCAAACCACTCACAACTCTGGTCACTTTCCCAGGGACATGTCCTTTTATGGAAGCTGTTGTAAGGTGGGACAAAGGAGCTGATGAGAAGGAAAAACGTTTACAGTTATTGAGTAAGGAATTTGTCAGGTTTCGTTAGGTCTGTGTAATGAATTAATTGTTTTTATATTCACCCTGTCCAATTTTTTTTCTACTTTCACCTCAAGTTATCTACATGCTTAAAAATGATGGGGCTGTTTAGAAAAAACTGAGAGAACTATTACTAAATGTACCATTGCTAAAGGGACTGTTCTTCACTTTCAGAAGCCAGTCTTTAGAAACCAAAGTATTTTCCTACATAAGGGAAATCAACAGGTGTGCATAGTGAAGAAAAATCTCATGAGGTTTGCATAGAGAAATTGTTGATGACCTAAGGCATCTGGAGCAAAGGGTAGATGAATTTCCTCTGTGTAACAGCTATTCTGATTATGTTTAAGACAAATTCCCTTTATTTGGGATTTATAGAAAATCAGAATTGAACAGGTTAGTGTTCCCAAGAAACAAGTAAGAAAATTAATTTAGTGGACCTAAGAGTCTTCATAAGACCTTATCCACTTACATATGCATATATGATCTTACGTATACATATATGATATACTTACATCACGCTAGTGAATTACCTTGATTATAGATGTGATACGTTAGCTGACGTGATGTTTTCCTCTTTCTAAAACAGTATTTATATCTATGCCTATTTAAAGCTTCTTCCTGGATTTTTTCAGCCACAAATGTGCTAGGGATACAAAAGTGAACATGATATCACTAGTTTTCTACTAAAAAGCCCATCTTCCAGTGGTGGAAGTAAGAATGTAGAGCATATATCATACAATGATATGAATGTAGAGCATATATCAATCATACGATGATATAACTTGAAACAATTGCAAGTTATAACCAGTGCCAAAATGAAAAAAAAGAGGCTGAGAACATAGATTTTTATTAGTCGGTCAGGGGAAATCTCAAGAAAATGACATTTGAGCTGGAGATGAAGAAAGAGAAGAAGCTAATTACATAAAAAGGATACAGAACGTATTCCAGGCATAATTCTTCCTGTGTCCAAAATACTTAATGAAGTTCAACATGATTTCTGATAAGTAAGAGACGTTGAGAGTGGACAAAATGAAGTTTGTGAAAATATGCAGTAATAAGACCCTATAATGAGCCGTAAGAAGTACGATTTGACTTTAAGTAAAGTGCAATGAGAAGGCACTGAAAATTTTTAATTAGTAGAGAGTGAGGTGACTTGATTGAGATTTGAGAAGGTTCATTTATTACTGTCTAATACTGGACCAGAGAGGAGCAAGTGTGGAAGTTGGGAGAGAGGTTATTTTGTGTAATGATCCAGGCTGAAAGTCTTGCATGAAGTAGGCAGTAGTAATGAAGAGGAAAAGGAGGTAGAACTTAAATTATACTTTAAAATAGAATCAGGACAAAAACACTATTTTTGACATTGCTCACTTAGGTAAATTTTAATCCCAATGAGCCAAAGCCCACTCCACTATAATTTCCAATCATTAATTCTTTCCTCTGGAGACACATAAAATAAGCCTTAATCTCTCACCTCACTCCACTATCTGACACAAAACTCTGTGATACATTTAAGCTCGTGACACAAAACATTACTATTTATTCTGATGAATACATGGTGAGACAATGTTAGGACTTGTGGATAATAGTTGGGTTTCTTGCCTGAATGGACACTGACAATATTTAACTTGATGGGGGAGACATGAAGCAGGAAAGAGGTTGGAGGGAAAAAAAAATCAAGATTTCTGTTTTATATTTGTTATACTTGTGATAACTCAATTATGATTTGGGGGACGCATCTGATTGGAGATAACAAGTAGTCATTTGTATATTCAGATTTCAAGCTCAGAGGAAAAGTTTTAGTTGAGGATATGAATTTGGAAGTCATCTACGTAAAGATAGTATTTAAATCTCTGAGAAGTCATGATATTGCTTAATAAGAGAATGTGGTAGGAGAGAAGAGTTCCCAGGGCCAGCCCCTGAGAAATCCAGCATTTTCAAGCAGAACCACTAAAGGAAACTCACAACATTATTTGTAGCTATCCAATTCCTTGAATTCCCATGGCCTTTATTTGTACAAAATCAGGTTATTTGAATAAAAGTAGCATCAAATAAATACATGTTTATATGTACTATAATTAAATATTTTTAATACTGTTACAGTGCAGTAATTTCATGGGGATAAATTTCAATCTGAACTACATTTTTCTCCAGCACATGCTGTATTCTTTCAAAATATACATTTTACTTCTTTATTTCAGAAAGAAAAATCTTCATCAGTTAAGTTATACGTATATTTTTTTTCCATTGTTATCCATTCTGTATTTGGGAAATCCACAATTTAGAAGTTGTAGAAACTATTTTGCCCACTCTTATGAAACTTTATTTAAAATTTCTTCAATTCCCTTTGTTTTTGTTAGTTTTTCTCATTCATATATCCATGTCACATGTATTTTACTCAATGGTTATTTTCTTTTGTGTTAATTTATAATTCATCTATTTTTTCTAATATTTTTTGAGCTTCAATAGCTCATATTTTTTCCCTTGATTTTGTCACATTTTATCTCATCTATTATATTCCTCATTTGTCTTTTCCTTTACACAGGGAAATAGATAAATATATCAATTTCTCTGTCTGTCTGTCTGTCTTCTATCATTTTATGTATGCTCAGTCAGATTCATGTTTATCGCTGGTCATGGAATCAATTGGATTCTCTGCTATTTGCAGAGATCTCCTGTGGATGAAGGGTGCATACATTCAGCTAGCTTCATGGTTCCCTACTCCATGGTGAACTTCATTTCCTTAGTAGAGCCATAGTGTTCTGCATTGCAACGGTTTCTGTCTGTATTTAACGCTGCTTAACTGAAAGGGATTGTTTATATGAGTGCTCCTGTCACCAAACCATGTGGTCCTTTTCATCTCCACACACAAAGGATTTACCTTCATGTGAGTCCCCCTTCCTTTCCTACCTTATACCTTTATACCTTCAGGGATGTTTTACTCTTCTCTGTATGTTTTCAGCACCACTGTACATCATAATTTTGAAAATAAATGCTGTTGTTTAGGAATGAACATTATGCTTATGTTTTTCCCTCTTGGTTCACTTTTCATTTAATATAGTTTCAAATTAGAAGATAACTTTTTTTTTGGAATTAGTCATAAGTACAACTATCTTGACTCTACTAAATGCGTGAAATATATTTTGAGAGACAGCATTATTGAGAAAATTATTCATGGATAAGATGAAAGTATAGTTAATATATTAAAATTCACAATGAAAAAAATCATTTGGAACAAATGGCACTGCTGGGAACAAATGACACTGCAGGGTCTGGATTACTAAGAGCAAAATAAATTGATTAGGGGTGGGGGAGAAAGAGCCTAAAAATGCAAGAAGTAAGGAAAGTGATTTGTAGATTACTTCGAAATAAGACCCAAATCACCGGGAATTATAAATGGAATAGAAGAATTAAGATGCAATTACTGAATAGAAAGAATAAGACAATCCTACACATAGATCATAATTTGATCTCCTTTAGCTTAAGAATCTAATTGAAAATTGCATTATAAACTTTATATGACATTATTAAATTGGACTTATGAAAATTCTCAAAATCGATAAATGGAACTCTTGAAAATTTGAGAATCATTATTAACTAATTAGATCGCTCATGTACGATTTTATTGTTTATACAGTCAAAAGAGGGGAGATTACTGGATATAGAACAAAAGTGGTGAGTGCGCTATTAACTTGGTTACATTGTCTTCAGTTATTTAAATTGAAAAGTTGCCAGTGAATTTTAAATGTATCACTGCCCCTTATTCTAGTGCATCTCCACTGACCCATAGCTTTTTAATACTTTGGGTAACACTTTCTCAAAGTGCATTTATATATGTGTGTTTATAGTGACTGGCACTATGAAAAATGATACAAAAAATGATACAAATTTGTCATACAATGTAATATTGAAAAATGTATCTATTAAATATTCATTTATTAATTAATATTAAAAGGTTGAAAATTATATAGTGTTTCAGTTCACACTAGAATATGAATGCCCTCTTGAAGGACTTTTGTAATATTAATTATAATATTAATAATTAATCAAATAATATGAGCAATAAATATTTATATTTGAAAATAGAGTACATATAGTTTTTCTGAACAACATAAATGTTATTTTTTCCACAAATGTTAAGTATATTTGTGTGTGTGTGTGTGTATCAGTTTCTTTTACCTGTTTTGCTGTTTGCAATAATTAATATTCTACAGAATCATGGATTATTTCTTTAATTAACTCTGTTGCATAGACTTAAAAAGATCCAAATGAAAACATTTCTTTAATTCATGCATTTTTTTAAATCAAGTTGAAAAATATATTTTTGATTCCGACTTCCTCAGAATAAATGAAACATTGCCCACCTCTTTTTAGCATGATTTGAAACTCCTAAATTATGAAATATCACCAGTAAAAGAAGACAATGTGCTTCTGATGTATCAAAGGAAAAAAAAAATCTTGCCTTGGATAAATCTAGGCATATGAGAATGCTTTATCTTATCAAATATATTAACAGATGGAAAGATCATTTCAGTGTATGCTAGACAATACTTTTTTTTTTAATTTTATATCTTGTGATAATAAATATTCTTAACACACTAATCGTTAAAAAAAGTCCTTGTCTTTATGATTTGTAATCTAAAATGTCTATACAAAAGATTATATAATAGCAATATCTTATTTTATATAAACTGGACTTCAAAGAAAAAGTATTAAAATCACGTAAAATGAATTTCAAAGCTATTTAAGTGCAAAGAGGCTGAAATCATGTATATTTTGAAATGCATTTAATAAGTGTTAATTTATGTTCTCTTAATGATGTATTTGTGTCATGTTTAAATGCTAACAGGGAGTTAGAGTTTGTGAATCCTATGAATTGAAGTTCTAAAATGCAAAAATATTCCAAATATTAAATGGAAGCTGTTCAAAACATGTTCTTAATTTATCTAATATAAAGTTTAAAAAGGTGATACTGACTTTCAGTGTCACATATTATATTTTTATTTGATTATAGTTTTATTCTTTAATTTTATTATTTCATCAATAAAATAATTGGTTTAATAGCCAGTTTAATTAAAATCCTGCTTTATAGGTAATCATCAGAAATGAAAAACCTATTTGTACTTATGTAAAAGTTTCATTTATTTCATCTTTTTAAAAAGATTTTATTATTTTATTTTATTTTTAATGTTTATTGTATGTTATGTTATGTTATTTTATTTTATTTTATTTTATTTTATTTTATTTTATTTATTTTTGTGAGAAAGAGAGGCAGACAGAGTGCAAGCATGGAATGGGCAGAGAGAGAGGGAGACACAGAATCTACAGCAGGCTCCAGGCTCTGAGCTGTCAGCACAGAGTCTAATGTGGGGCATGAACCCACGAACCGTGAGATCATACCTGAGCCAAAGTAGGACACTTAACTGAGCCACCCAGGTGCTCCTAAATATTTTATTTTTAAATAATCTCGAGACCCAACGTGGGACTTGAACTCAGTACACTGAAGCAAGAGTCACATGCTCTTCCAACTGAGCCAACCAGGCACTCCAAAAGTTATTTCATCTGAACATGCATTTGAAACCACACAATCCCGGGACACCTGGGTGGCTCATTCAGTTAAGCATCTAACTCTTGATTTTGGCTTTGGGCATGATCTCAGGGGTCCTGAACCAGCCTGGAGTCAGGCTCTGTGCCAGCCTTGGAACCTGCTTAAGATTCTCTCTCTCCTTCTCTCTCTCAGCCCCCTCCTCACTCTCTCTCTCTCTCTCTCTCTCTCTCTCTCTCTCTAAAGAAAAAAGAAAAAAAAAATACTACATAATCTCAGAGACTTTGTTGCAAATAATGACATTTGCATTTATCTAAAACTAGCATGTATAAAATTGTAGATTGAATAGATTACTAATCATGTAGAGCTATGTGACTGTGTTGGGATTAAAATCCTGAGATTTTCCCTTATTAAATATCTTCCTGTTGAAGTTTGAAGAGAAAATGTAGGGTAACACATCTACTATAGATATTCTTATGTAATGCTTAAAGGTAAAGCATATTTAAATACTTCATATCATTTTTATAATCAAAATATGTTTATTAATGAATGAAGTGCAACTAAACAGAAATAAGTTTCTCTCTGTTGGAACTGGAATATTTCACTAGTTTATTCACTAGTTTATTCACCTGTTTATTTCACTAGTTTTGATTTTAATTTCTCAAATATTTCCAGAACTCTTAAATTGTGGCAAGATAGTCAGTTATTTCAAATAAAGAAGTGATTTAATATACCATAAAGCACATGTCAAAAATCCTTAAACACAAAAAATGAGATGCATAAGTAAAATTAACATTTAGTCCAATTAAAAGACAACTTGAGTTCAGACATTAATTGTAACTATATAATGATCAATTTCCTGAATATATTTATTTAAACATTGTTTAACAACAAAAATTTCATCTTTATCATATATGTTTTGCCAGTATGCTAAAATTAATTCCTCACTGTAATCTTTGGGACTAGAGCTCAGCCTTGATTATTTATGCTTTACTATCCTCAGTCCTCTGAGGTAGTGAATTGTGTTTCTCTGCCTCTTACAAGGAATAAGAAACAATAAATTATAAATTCAAGAAGCTTCTAGAATCAGAAGCATAAGTGGCAGGGTAACCAACTGGCCTAAAACCTCAATATAAACTTATGCCCACATAAAAGAGAAAAAGCATATCCTTACATGGGATCCCTACATCAAATGCAATGAGAGGCCAGTAGAAGAATTCAGAAAGAATGCTTGATGAATTGGTGTAGGTCAGCCGAGCATTACAAGAGATTGAGCAGCCTGGGATGCTGCAGAAATTAGAGGCTGTGCTTTCTGGGGAACATTAGTGAAAATTTTAAGTAAGTGTTTATGTGTGGCATGGATTTATGGGAGTAGGAAAGCAGCCACAGGGGGAGGGCCATGAAACTCCGCAAGGGTACTTCTCTCCTGTCTTACTTATGAAACAAGTCTTTATCTATAGGGGAATGAATAAATTATACTGTCACCCTTTCTGGTGAAAAACTATCTGAACATGTAGAAGAGAACAGAAAATAACATACCTAAGGTAGGGGCAGGAGCATGTACTAGACTTAGAGCTACAGCAGGGAGAGGGACAGACATGCTGAGGAAGCCACACAGGGAGACACAGGAAATGGTACCTTCCAAATATTGGGCCTCAGTAAATAGTAACAACAAAGAAGGTATCTGTAATTCTTTACCCTTCTCCATTAGACTAACAAGTTTAGGTAACAAAAAACAGCAAAATAATATTGAGAGAAATACAGGGGAGAGATAAGAGAATGTAAAGAAAGCTGTCTGAAAAGCAATGCAAAGACCTAAAGCTAAGGGTAGTACATCAAAGAGATGAAAATAACAATAAAAACAAACAAAAACCTATTACAATACCAGCCCCTATCTTGACACAATGTATTTCTAGAAGCATTAGAAACCTGTGGTGCACTGAGCATTACCATATTGAACAAACCTCAAACCCAGCTTAACTCCTAATTAAATTAACTCAAATCCTCATACTAAAGACATAGCACAAGGGAACATGTTCACATTTCCAGCCTAAAAACTGAATATCAAGCATTCACTGTTCCACTCAATATATCTAGTTTTCAACAACAAAATTATAAGACACACAAAAGGTAAGGAAAACAACACATTTCCAAGAGACAAACCAGTTATCAGAATTAGAGTCAGATATGCAACATCTATTGGAACTAGCTGACAGAGAACTTAAATGTTTAAAATATTAAAGACTAAAGAAAATGATGAACAGTATGAAAGGTCATGTGAGTAATTTCATCAGAGAAATAAAAACTATAGTAAAGAATGAAATGGAAATGCCACATGAATAATCAGTAATAGAGAAAAATAATTCGTTTGGTGGGCTTACCTCATCAATAGATTAAATACAACTGAGGAATGAATTAATGAACTTAAAGGTAAGTCAGTAGAAATTAGTAAACTGAAACACAAAAAGAAAAAAAAAAGTTAAAAACAAATAAACAGTGCACCCAAGACTATCATCCATCAAGAAACATATAATTAGAATACAGAAAAAAGAAAAACGGGGGAGATGAAACATTTGCATAAATAATGGCCAAGAATTTTCTACATCTAATGACAACTCCCAATGCATAGATCAAATTCACAGAGAGCATCAAGAATAGATAATTAAACAATTAAACAAACAAAAAACCTTACACATATCACATAGAAATTTCTGAGAATGAAGTGCAGGGAGGAAAGACACATTAGAGAGGAACAAAGATAAGTATTACAGCAGATTTCTTGCAGCAGACTTCTTGTCGTAAACCATACAAGCCAGAATATGATGGGGCCATCTCTAAAGTGCTGAGGAGTAAAATGAAACCCAGCAAAAAATTCTTTTCAAGTTGTAATTCTATAAGCAGAATAAAGGATTTTAGTAAAAAAAAAAAACTGCAATGGGAATAAATTCTGTAATTTAGTAGTATTGTTCCAACATTTTTTTTTGGTTTGATAACTTTATGTCATAATTTAAAATATTAACATTAGTGAAAGGTGGGCAAAAGTGTACTGAAATTCTCTGTGCTTTCTTTTCAATTCTTAAAAATTAACAAAAAGCAAATAAATTATTCAAAAATAAATGGCTAGACAGTGGTCAGTTTTAGAAGGAAGATTTTTTAAATATTTTTAGTTACCACCTATTTTAATTATATGTTAAATTTTAAGGAAATCTTTACTATATGCCTTTAGCTTTGGAAGGTAGATTTATTTTTATTTTGGTGAATTTCAGATGTCAGTGGATTTTGGTGTTAGATTCTTTTTGTCTGCATATTATATGTAGTTTTAACAAGGAACTTAACATTTCACAAACATAAATTTGTATGGTTCATAGGATATGTTACATAAGTGTAAACATTTAAAAATATATGCTGATTAAAATAAGTGTGGATAAGAAGGTGATTTATTAAGTACTTGTTTGGGTTCTGGGGCAAAGGTTTATATTTGACCAAGTTTAAATCTGTGCTTTACTTAATCTTAAATACTTTACTTAGAATCCAAGGTTTTTTGTTTTTGTTTTCATTTATCTTTTCTGCATCTTCTTCAAAACACCTACTCTCTATTGGGTGTTCTTATTTTCCTTTTCTCCACATTCTGTAAATCCAATCAACTATTTAGTTGTTATGACATCTTCTAGATTGTGTGTGGTATGTGTGTATATGGTTATATGTGTGTGTTTCTCCTCTACTTTACTAAGCTTGTATTTGTTTTGTTTGTTTTTTTAATTTTAGTTGACATACAGTGCAATATTGGTTTCAGGAGTAGAATTCAGTGATTCATCACTTAGATACAATACCCAGTACTCATCACAACAAATGCCCTCCTTGGTACCCATCACCCATCTAGCCCATCTCGCACCCACGTCCCTCCATCAACCCATAATTTGTTCTTTATCATTAATAGTCTCTTGTGTTTTTTTTTCCTCTCTTCTCTTTTATTCCCCCACTTCCCATATGTTCATCTGTTTTGTTTCTTAAATTCCACATATGAGTGAAGTCATATGGTATTTGTCTTTCTCTGATTATTTTTCTTAGCATAATAAACTCTACCTCCATCCACATCATTGCACAAGGTAAGATTTCATTCTTCTGACTGTGGAGTACTATTACATTATACACACACACACACACACACACACACACACACACACACCACATCTTCTCTATCTACTCATCAGTCAATGGACATTTGGGCTCTCTCCATAGTTTGGCAATTGTTGATAATGCTGCTATAAACATTGGGATGCATACCCCTTTTAATCAGTATTTCTGTATCCTTTGAGTAAATAATTAATAGTGTAATTGCTGGATGGTAGGGTAGTTCTATTTTTGTTTTTATTTTTATTTTTTGAGAAACCTCCATACTGTTCTCCAGAGTGGATGCAATAGTTTGCATTCCCACCAACAGCGCAAGAGGGTTCCCTTTTCTCTGTATCCTCACCAACACCTGATGTTTTTTGCATTGTTAATTTTAGTCATTCTGACAGGTGTGAGGTGATATCTCATGGTGGTTTTGAATTGTATTTCCCTGATGATGAGTGATGTTGAGCATCTTTTCATGTGTCTGTTAGCCATCTGGATGTCACCTTTGGAAAAGTATCTGTTCATGTCTTCTGCCCATTTCCTAACTGGTTTATTTGTCTTTTGGGTGTTGAGTTTGATAAGTTTTTATAGATTTTGAATAATACTAAGCTTGTATTTGCTTCTAATAAATTTATCCATATATTCAAGAAATACATAATATGTTTGTCTTATTTTCATCTTCTCCAGTAAATCTTCACCTTTCCCATGTCTGTATCTATATTTATGACACATTAAATGCCATCAATTCATGTCTGCATAGTGAAATCTAACATCCTAAATGGTCTTATTCCTTTGCTAGTAACTTTATTAATAATTTTCTGATCACTTATAATTAGAAATTATTGTTTTTTATTAACTACAGGTCATTGCATTGAGTGTTCTATGCTTATTTTATATCTGGTGTTTTATTTTCACATTGTTTGATATAAATATTCCACCTACTTCAGCTATCCAATGGTGGACTGGCACAAGTTGGTTATTTTCTTGGTTGTAGAACATTTCTGGTAAAAATGAGAACATTTACAAACATAGCCTGATTCTGTTATCTCTTGTCTGTCTTCAGGTTTGGGATGATTTAAGTATTCTTTAAAAAGCAAGCAATAAAAAAGGATATAAAAGTCTACTTATTAAGTCTTAGTGACCAAACAGAAAAGAGACTTTTATATCCATCGCCTTTCTTCCTAACTTTGTTTTAGGTACTCTCATTTCATTTTTTCTTATCCTTCCTCTTCGAGGTTAGTACATCACTGAAAGTAATCTTTTATTTCTCTGAATCCCACATGTGTGACAGTAAAATGGATATGGTGATACATGAACTGTCCACTTTAAATGTTACTATGAAGATCAAAACAGTAATTGTGTACACAATATTGCTTAGGATAATTTTTTAATCTGTTCTACTGATTTAAAGTAATGGTAACAGGCCAGAATATTTACTTTTAAATAGAATGAAAACCCCACATATCATTAGTTTTAAGACATTTCTAGATACATTATAATTTACTCTAATTACAGATGATAAATAGGAAACCAGAGGCTTTGGGACTGGAGAGATCTTTCCTTATATTAACAAGGCTTAGAGATGAAGACTGAGCTACAACGAAATGATGCAGTGGCATTATTCTGTTATTCTGTTTCAATGACTGATTCACCAAATCAAAAGTATGTTCTATTTCTTTTTACTAATTCTGGTAGTTTTTAATCTGTTTTTGGAAGTTCATAATTCTCCCTCTAAAGACTGTATACATTTAATATTGTAGGATAAAGTTTATATTTATTATTGATTTTCTTATTCACATGCAATTCTGACATAAAAATAAATGTATCCTTTTTTGTGGATGACAATGATTCCTTGAAATCTACATAAGAAATTTTTTTTTCAGAAATGGATACTGCTATAAACTTTCCTTTACCATTAAGAATAATTATGTTAATATTGTTCACAGTGCCCAAGATAAGCTTAAAGTTCCCCTCAGCTTGACTAAACTTTAGACAGGATTTTTTCTGAAGATAGGCTCCTGACCTCCCTTTCCTTATAGCATTTACTTTAGAAAACTTGCAGTTAAAAATTGTTTCTCTGCCCTTTGATATGTATGGGGTTTCTTACCAGTTTTACAGCCCAAGAAAGTCTTTCTCAAAAATCTGGGAGCTATCTCTTTGAAATGCCAAATGTTTGAAATCATTAGGAGTCTAATTTCATTTAGTGCCCATTAGCAAATATAGATGGCCTAATCACATTGACCTCCTCATTGACTTGCTCCAGTATGTGTCCACTGTCTCAACCCAACACCTAAAAATCTTTCTGCTTTTGTTTCAGCAGAGTTGAGTTCAATTTCTCTCCCTATTGCAATAATTCTGAATAAAATCTTCCTTGACTGTTTAACTGCATCTGGTGCAATTTTTCTTTGACAACAGAAAATACAATTTATGCTACTGAATCATTTTGCTGTTTGCTAGGAAGTTTGAAGCCAGATTTGGACTTAAATAATCATGTAGGATACTGTCTTAGCTTCAGATGCTATAACAAAATGCCACAGACCCAGTGGCTTGAAAAACAGAAATGATTTCTCGCAGTTCTGGAGGGTAGGAAGTCCAAGAATAAGGTACCAGCTGATTCATGTCTGGTAAAAACCCCTTTCCTGGCTTGTAAATGGCTGCCTTCTTGCTGTGTGCTCACAAGGCCTTACTTTGCATGTGTGTGAGAGAGATCTTGTGTCTCTTTTTCTTTTCATAAGGACATTAATCCCATCATGTGGGCCCTACCCTCAAAACCTAATCTAACTCTAATTATCTGGGAAAGGCCTCACCTCCAAATACCATCACACTGGGGATTAGGGATTCAACATATGAATTGGGGTGGGAGGGGGGGACTATAAACATTTAGTCCATAGCAGACACTGTGACTTGCATTTGCGATTCAACATTTCTGTTGTTATTGTTATTTACATTAGTTAATATTAATTTACTGCCAAGTTAATGTTTTTTAACTTGTAATATTTTTTTAGTAGCTTTAATATTTTATGCAAGCAGATAAAGTGGCACATTAGAGAAAAGATCACTTTTAGTTTAAGTTCATTAAATTTTAACAGAGAAGAGAAATCAGAGCTGACAGGACTTGATATATTATCTTGAACATTTTACCAGGAAATCAGCTGTTACCTAAAAATCTAACCCATTAAGCTTCCATAGTATGTACTTTTTAATCTAGTAACCTCTGGTTTCAAGGTAAAGCGGGGTTGGGAGGTGGAGACCTACCTACCCTAACTGAGCATTGCTATTACCTCCTGCATAGTCACCACTTCCCATCTAAGAGTTTCAGTGCTAAGATCTCATCGTCAAAACCAGTTTTTCTCTCTCCTATTTGCTTAACAGTTGAATATTTTGAATGAGAAAGATTATATGACTTTAAAGCCTGAAAACAAATTAGATACAGAGACAAAATAAAAACCTAGTCTGTGTAGGACATCTCTTATTTTCAGAAAATGAAGTATTTAAAATTTATTGGTTTGTCTTCTGATGTTTCAAGGAAACAGGTCAGATTTGTCCCATAATTGTATGTTTTCTGTTCTATATATTACTGTCAAATAATAGAAAGCATATATATATATTTTTTTTTCTTTTTGAATGCCATTGATTTTAAACATAGTTCCCAGTATCGTTAAATAAATTAACTTAATGGGATTGCCTATAAATTTTAGTTTAACATTTAATAGTGGTTATGTAAAACAAACAATAATTGGATATATCTTCTCTTATCCATGATTGTCTTGGATTTTCTTTGTTTTTTTTTTCTTTTTAATTCTAATTTTGGCCCATTTGCAACTCTTATAACTGTTTACAAGTTTCAACAGAGATAATAAAAGGTTATTTAAAAGGTCGGGAAAATCACAATGCTGTGTAGGCTAGACATCATGCATCTCTGTCTTTGTGGTAGAAATCAGAATTTCCAAACAGGATTTTTAATATCTAAAAGTTATAGGTACCTGTTCGGTCCATCATATAATTTATTAATCTCACTAAGAATATATAAACTCCCTTCCTCTTTTTCTCTTTTTGATTTTTAGATATTTACTTGGTAATCTTTTCTTCTGCCTAATGGGCCAGTGGCTCCCTAGTGACTCAGCTTTTCCTTGATTTCAGATACTTAAGAGGGGTACATTAACTCTTTCAGCCCTCAGGGGCCACTTAGTGTGCTGTAATGAGTAGTAACACTGAGGAAAACACATAATTTACTTTAGACAAAGAGGTCATACCCATACTATTAGATATTTTAAATCTAATTTCTATTTTCATCAAGGTGATATTTGCACATATTTTCAAAAACTAAATAGCGTTAAAAAGATGTTAATAGTAGCAGCAATGCCTTACTCTTTCCCTTCCTAACTCTATGATGGGTCCTCAGGACAGCCTCTTCCAAACTTTAACATTTCTTATGTTACATACTTTGTTATTTTAAACAGTATACTTCTGGGAGCTCTTGATTTATTGAGTTTTGACTTATCAATGGGATGCCAACTAGTGGACATCACCATAAGTCAATTATTCAGTGAGGCAGCTGTTTTATTGTGGACTTTCAAAGTTTAGTATTGCCTTGATTTCTCTAGAGCGCTTTTCTTCACCTAGAGAATGATTCTTCAGTCCCCTGCCTAAGAGATTCCATTTTTTTTCTATTTCTGCATAAAAAAACTATCACAAATTTAGTGGTTCAGACAAAACATATTATCATCTCACAGTTTCTGTGGCTCAGGAGTCTGGGAATAGATATGCTGGATCCTCTGTTCATAGTCTCCAGGACTGCTTTCAAGATATTGGTCAGACTGAGTTCTCACGTGGAGCTTAAAGTTCTCTTCCAGGTTCACTCAGATTGCTGGCAGAATTTATTTCCTTGCAGTTGAATATCCTAGGCCCTCAGCTCTCAGAGCTGCCTTTTCTCATGAGCTATTAATACCAGGACTGTTTACTTCAAAGCCAGTCGAAGAGCATCTCAGAACTTCAGGGAATGACTAAGCCACCTTGGATAAAATTCATCTAATAAATTCAGGCCTATCCTGGATAATCTCTCTTTGATTCATCCCAAATCAGCTGATTAGGGATTTACATCTGCAAAATTCCTTTCACCTTTGCAATGTAATCATGGGAGTGATATCTTATTCACAGGTCTGTTCTACTCAAGGAGGTTACTGGATGTGTGTCCCTGGGGGTCATCTTATGATTTCTGCCTATCATAACATTCTAAGTGTCTGTTGGTTTTCAATGGTGCAGGAAGGTGTAATTCTGAATGAGCATTTCTAACATATCCTACTTTCTCATACCAGTGCCTTATCCTATTCTCAGCTGTGTCTGGTGTGACCTATCTCAGAGAATAAATCCACGACTCCTGCAAGGGTGAAAACGGGGTTATGAGGTTCTAAAAGCTTTCCTGCTTTAGAATTGGGCCTTAGTCTGCTGCTTAGGGTACCCAGCCTTCCAACACTCGAACACAGGCAAGTTTCTGGACAATTGAATGGATTGCCTTTCATAGGTACCTCCATCTGTAGCCAGTTATGTTTATCCTGCTGCTGCTCTTCCAAAGCAGTTACAACCACCTCCATCTGGTGTCCACCTTTAAGTATTGTAAAAGTCGCAATGTTTCCATCATGTTTTTACTTTAAGCCTGTATTAAAAAAAAAACAAAACTTGTTTCCCTTATCATTTGCATATTATTTCTGAGAGGAAAATGGGACAGAGAGCTCTTTAAATGACTCCAGCACATTTAATAAGATATTTCTCATTATAAATTATACCATGAAGTATGGTGTCACTGTGTAAGAGCTATTAAAAGTGCTTTTAAATTTTCATGTAGAGTTTGCACTGCTTGAGAATTTTTTTAAGGAAAGAATTGAAGAGATAGACCATTTGTGGGCATGATGTGTTTGGACAGAATTGTTAAATGTAGATTTTATATTTGAAATATATATGCAGAAACGTATATAAGGCATAAATATATAATGTGATGGTTTCCTAGAAAGTAAACTCAATCATTTAATCATCACTCAAGACAAGAAGTAGGGCTTTCATAATAACTTACAGCACCACTCCATGTACTCTTCCAGTCAACACCTTTCCTTGTCTCTAAAAGTAAATGTTATTCTAACTTGTAAGACTTGTAGCTGCTGTGTCCATTTTAAATGAAATCGGATGGTGCGATCTTTTCTTTCGTGTCTGGATTTCTTCAGTCAACAATATGCATGGGAAATTTATTCGTGAGTTTTTTTTTTATGTTTTTATTTTTGAGAGACAGAGTGTGAATGGGAAAGGGGCAGAGAGAGAGAGGGAGACAGAATCCGAAGCAGTCTCCAGGGTCTGTGTTGTCAGCACAGAGCCTGATGCTGGTCCCAAACCCATGGACTGCTAGATCATGACCTGAGCTGAAGTTGGACTTAACAGACTAAGCCACCCAGGTGCCCCTATTTGTGTTGTTTGTATATAGCTGTAGTTTGTTCATTTAAAGTACTTTATAATATTTAATTGTATGACAGTACAAAAAATGATTTATACATTCATGTAGTGGACATTTTGGGTTGTTTCCAGTTGAGGTTATTATGAATAGTGCTGACAAGGACATTCTTGTGCATGTACATGCAAAATGAATTTCTGATGGGTGTATACCTTGGAAAAGAATTAGTGGGCCATAATGTATGAGTATGTTAAACTTGGTAGATATTGCCACACTATTTTCCAAAGTTCTTCCAAGGTTCTTCCAAGTTACAATTCCAACAGCACTAAATAAAAATTCCCACTTCTATACATCCTTGCTGATACGTGGTACTTCTTCTGTAGAGATAGCCAGTTGCTATCTCGATTGTAAACTAATCAACCTGTTTGTTATTGTGATCCTCAATGCATATGTCTGGTTCTGAACTCTCTGTTCTGTTCAATCAGTCTATGAATATCCTTGGGCTAATATTAGACTTGCTATCTAATAGAATAAATCTATTCTGCTTTTTCTTTTCAAGTTGTCTTAGATATTCTTGGTTCCTTGCATTTACAGACAATTTTTAGAATTAATTCATGAATTTCCACAAAATTCCCATTGATATTTTGATTGGAGACTGCACTGAATGCATAGAAATATTGGGGATAATGTAGCATCATTACAATATTGGGTTTTCAAAATAGTGATTACCATAAATCCCTCTGTTTATTTAGGTGGTCTTTATATTTGCTTAATCCAGTTTTATTGGATTTTCTATGGAAAGCCATTTTCTTAAGTTTTTTATAACTTGGTGTCACATGTATTGGCTGTTGTAAGTGGAATTTGTGTAAAAATTATTTTTCTGTTTGCTGTTGGTATATAGATCTACAATTGGCTTTCTATATTGACCTTGTACTCAGCAAAATGACTTATTTCCTCTGATTATTTCTAATATTATTGTGTAATTAAAATTTTTTCTACAGTGTGTAATCATGCAATTTGTGGATAATAATGCTTTTTTATTTTTCTCCAGTATTTATAGTTTCTGCTGATACTTTTATTATTATTATTAATGTTCAGGATAGGGATAGTGGGCACTTGTGTGTGTGTGTGTGTGTGTGTGTGTGTGTGTGTGTGTTTTAGAAGGAAAGATTTTAACATTTCACCATTAAGTATGGTTTTGTTGTAGTATTTTCTCAATATATTTTATTGCATTAGGAGTTTCCATAATTGACTAAGATTTTTGTCAGGTATATATATTGAGTTTTATCACGTTTTCTCAGTTTATTGAGACTATCATGATTTGTCTTTCTTATTTTAAAATTATTTTCATATTTGCACCAATGAATTTTCTTCAGTCAAATATGTTTGAGCTATACTGTTTCAGAGAAATTATAATCTCCCTCCCTTCACAGTGCTTTTTTGAGATTCTAACATATAAATATCCATTGCCAATCTGCATGTATTCAAGCATATAGTATTTTATTTTATTTTATTTTTTAAAGTAGGCTGCCAGCCCAGCATGAAGCCCAATATGGGGCTTGAACTCACAACCCTGAGATCAAGAGTCAGACACTTAACCAACTAAGCTACCCAGGCACCCCAAACATATAGCATTTTATAGTTGTTCAAAATAAAATTGTATTTTGAATATCTGTAACAGTTGCAAAGTCCACTCTTATGATTCAAACTTTTTAAAGCTAACCTCAATAAATTTTTAATGTGATCCTGAGCAAACTCAAAGACCTGAATGGTAACACAGATAACACATAGTAGAAATCTTACCTGGCATCAGGCTTTACTAATGATTAGCCAAGACTCCAAGATAGAAGCAGTAACCGTATACTCAATGATTTTCATCTCCACATCTGGTTTGCCCCACATCTATCACATGCAGCTGCCTAAACCCCCTGTTTTTTTTCACCAGAACATGTTTTGGGTTCAGAGTGATAAGAACAAAAGGTGGATTCAGGTCAATCTAATTGCATAGTTTTGGGGGTCTATTTCACTAGCTGTAGCTAAAAAGTGTACATTCTTCAGCACATGTGAGGTTCATAAATATATAATAACAGGTCTATTTATAAAACAAAAACAAACAAAAATTAAAAAAAAAATTTAAAACAAAAACAAACAAAAAAACCACCATAGGTATATCCTCTTAAAAGTGTTCCTAAGTAAAGAAATCAGTACATAGCTATACCAAGAGTATGTTTACTTATATTCCAACCAGTAAATCCTACCATATATTTACATGGATTTCTAGTTAAAGTTAAAACAGTTCACCTGCCACTGACGAGGGAGGAAATTAAGGAAATGAATTGACATTCTACTACTGAAGAGCTTTTTTTCTTTGACTCTTTTATAACTTAATCTATTACAGCCAATTGTTTTAGACCTTATTGTGTCTTCATGACATATGATAGATTATGTCAATATTCTCACGATCCTTGAAGACCTTTAGTATTCTGTCCAAACTTAGCCTTCATTTCCCCTATTTCATCATGTCTTCTGAGAAAAACCTATTCATGTCATCACAGCTTAAGATATTCTTCCCAAAAATAGAAACTGGTCTACTATCATCTTAGTAGGGCATTTATGTTCAGCGTCAATTCTAATAACTTTTGGAATTTCACTTCTCTGAGAAAAAATTTCCTAAAAGTTTGAACTAAGTGATATTATTTTTCCTTGTCACAACAAAATAATTCCCCTACAATAATTTACATGAATCCTCTTCTGAAGTGAATTTTTGTATAATTAATTTAATGTAATATAATTTTATTAAAATATTAATATTTATTAATTTATTTTAGCCCTGAGCAAAGAGAGCCCTAAACTCTTTTTTGGGTTTGTCAAATGATTGCCTTTTATTATAGCAATTCCTAAGAACTGATAGTGGCAGCCTCAAGAATGTTATAATAAATAATTTGAAACTTGAGGCTAGACTTAGTAGGAAATAGTCTAAAGACTGATTAATGAAGATTGCCCTAAGTATAGAACACAAGAGGGGCAGTAAATATGCTCAGTATATGCTTTAAATTTGCATTTAAAAACTTTATTTTACATTATGAGACATATTAAAAGAAGTTCAAAACACTTGAAAATCTTATGAGACAACTAAAAGTAGATTTTGAAATGATCACCATTTATAGATGACTCTTTTTTAAAAGGGAAAAAATAAATAATATTTTTCATATTTTTAAAGAGCTTATTGAGTTTTAATTATAGCATATCATCAAAAGAATCTGTGTTTAATGGAATCTGTTAAGATAGAGTAATCAAGGCCTCTTTTCCTACTACATAAGTTTGCATGTTAATTTTCATACCTTGTATTGTAATAGATTGCCTTTACAGCTTATTTGTTCCATGACCACCTGCTCAGTTCTGCTATGTTGCACCTAAATTCCTTGAATCATTGTGTTAAATCATCTATAGAGTCTTCTGAAATGGGATATATCTGAGAAAGAAAGCAAAGATTAGAAATGCAAATTATCAAATTGTTGCTTTGGGTGTTGTTATATTAACTTCTTCTTTCTTTAATTTACTTTGTAAGAGAAAATCAGATGATTTTGAATTATTCACCACATTTCCTTCCAATGTGAGCCTCTTTTTATTGTGATTAGACTTTTACATTAAGTGTTAATGCTTTTTACTAAGAAGCAGGTTAATTGTACCATCTATTTTCAATTAGCCCTAATAGAGTGCATGTATAGCTGTGGAGTCTATTGTGCATGTCCTTATAGAAGTGAGGAAATGGAGTAAAAGCTATTATTTTGATGTCCTGATAAATTATACTCCATATTATGTTATATTAACAAAATGAATGACTAATGTTCCATATACACATGAGCTGTGACAGCATTTTTGACTCTTAATAAATCTTAAAACTGGCTGATATCCAATTCTTTTTTATATTAAGTGCAAATTAAATCTAGATTATTCCATTACCTTTAGTCACTGACTTCTAAAAGCTGGTATATATATAAATGTTATTGACTTTTCTGCACTAATCAGGAAAATTCTAAAATACTTAGGTTCTTTGTTATCTTACAAGAACATATGTGCCAAACCTTACAGGAAAATATGGATTGAAATGACAATTCTTAGCCCACTGAGAAATGGAGTGTAAACTTTTACTTTTAGAATTATGAAATACTCACAGTTAATTGTCCCAAAGCATATGTGTGTGTGTGTGTGTGTGTGTGTACACACACACACACACACACACATATATAATTGCATATACTCATGAAAACATTTTGAACAACAGTGAAAAAACTAATTTTTAATGGTTGGTGAGAATTAGAAAATTAAGAACTGGGAATGCTTATATTAGTTATGCTTATAAAAGCTGTAATAACTTGCATATTTTTCAGATAGTTTTAATGCAGAAACATCATAAATCTAACATATATCAAATAATATTACTGGAAGAAGTGATTGCACTTTATTAAATACTGAGGTTTTGTTTTCTATATATCTGTTAGGGTTTTAGCTCATTTTCAAAAACATTATTCCATTCTGAGTTGATGATTTCAGCCCTAGTTTTTCCTTCTTCTTCTGTCAAAATAAAATTAAATGATCCCAGCAATGCTAAACTTTTAAAAAGTGCAAGAACTCTGGAAAGTGAAGGTATTACACTGTTCTACATAAAAGAAATTTTAGAAACGTTCTCTATAATAACTATTATTTGAAAATTTCTAAACCAGATTAATGAATCAACTGCAAATATCAGTAGCAAGAGAGTTCTTTAAATTCATTTCATATAGAATTTTCAAAATATGTTTAATCATATAATCAATTCTTTAGAGAACACCTATTAACATTTTATTGAACTAATGTTCTTCAAAAAATTATTAAAAACAACTTTATAGACTTGAGAATAAAGAGAAATGGTGAAGTTAATAACAAATCACATCAAATTGTGTATTATTAACGTTTGAACACAGTAAAATCAGGTTAGAGCTATTTTAGGTCAGCAAGGCAGTCAAAACTTAGAAAAATTGTTAATGCATCCATTCATGCAAAGGAAAAAAATTACATAATTTTGACATCATAAGTGTCATTTGATAAAAACAAATATCTCCTTTGTGTAAAATATCATGTTAATGTGGAATGAAAGGAAGCTTATTTATTATGAAGAAGAGTATTAGAATAGTAAAGGAAATATCAATTTTAGTGATTAAACAAGATGAAGATACTTAAATATTATTTGAGGCATTGAGGATGAAAAGATTTTCAAAATATGAGGAATACCAGAACTACCTATGAAATTTTTAGGAGTGGAAATATTTGTGCTACAAACCAGATTTTCAACCAGGAATTTTGGTTTTATCTACATTTTTAAAAATATTTACTTTATATTAATAGTGACAATAATAATTATAATATTTATTGAGTGACTTATCTATTCCTGACCTCCTTTACATTTTATTTAAGATACAAATTCTTTAAACTCCATAAAGTCTGTGTAAGATAGAAGCTGTTATTATTTTCATTTCACAGATGAGGACACTAATGTTCACAGACACTAACGAAACTGTTTATGTCCTTAGTGAGACAAACTCTGGGGATCTATTCAGTAGTTGAGAGAGTTGGGTTGAAATTATGCTCCTTTGGGTGACTGGAGCATTACAAATACACGATCACTTCAAAATAAAGTCTCTGTTTAAAATTTTGAGACCATAGGGGAGTATGAATCAATCTCAAAACTGTATATTGACTAGTTTGTGATTATAAATTTCAGGGAAGATGATTGTTGCTATTGTTGTTTTCTCTCTAGTTGCTGCCGTTGTTTTCTGGCTTTGATGTCAAGGCCAGGTAGATGTTTTTGTCGCTTCATTACCCACAGCACAGCTATTTCTCAGGTATGCTTACAGGGAGTATGATGGCATTTGGAGTTCCATCCTTAAGTACTTTGCAAATCACATGGATTCTTAGCCTTACCTCTTTCTCCCTGTGCCCAGTACAACTCCACAAATAGTGGCAAAGTGTTATAAAGTTTTCATAGATACTATCCATTTCATTCTTGCTTCACTCCCAAGTTTTCTGCTATTTTTATTTTTCCCTGATTTTCTTTTTAGCCAACTAAGCAGTGCATGTATAGAGAGCATTTATATTTTTACTGTATTTTTATCTAGCCTCTTTTGGTTGTTTTCATAGGGAAAAGAATTTCCTTAGCTTTTCCTGCTGTTCATGATAGTGCCACGCTTCATATGTTGCTAGTAGAACTTTGATTCTGGTCATAACATATACAGTATGGCTGCCTACTTATTGGAACCAATTAAATAATAACTACCATTTTCCCAAAAGA
The DNA here is from genome assembly GCF_028749965.1 of Puma concolor. NCBI lineage: Eukaryota > Metazoa > Chordata > Mammalia > Carnivora > Felidae > Puma > Puma concolor. The sequence goes on along the minus strand of NC_141671.1, from coordinate 94,870,336 downwards.
AATATAAAAAATACTATATGTTGTTTCATTCCAATTTCTTAAGATATTTGATTTTACATGTAATTCCCCTGGAAAATTCCTATATAATTTAAATTACATGAATATAATGTGCTTAAGACAATACATAATACAGTACATAATGGTAAATAAAACAGTTATTTCTTTATTAGTCTTTTGTTCATCCAAGCCAACTTATTTCCTATGGAATAAGAATAAAATTCAAATGAGGCTTATGCTTATTGCTGAAGTTCCTCAAATGTATTTTAGCAATGTTTGTCTTAAAATTATATTATATATAAACCTATGACAAAAACGAGAAGCAATTGAAATTCTTCCAATATATACAAATTGGCTTATTGGAAAACAAACTAAAAACTAAACAAACTTTCTTCTACTCTTGGCTTTTCCATAAACTATCTTGTTCCTCTGTGTAATCTATATGAGTATTCCAGTCATGCTTCCTTTTTTTTTTTTTTTTTTTTTAATTTTTTTTTCAACGTTTTTTATTTATTTTTGGGACAGAGAGAGACAGAGCATGAACGGGGGAGGGGCAGAGTGAGAGGGAGACACAGAATCAGAAACAGGTTCCAGGCTCCGAGCCATCAGCCCAGAGTCGGACGCGGGGCTCGAACTCACGGACCGCGAGATCGTGACCTGGCTGAAGTCGGACGCTTAACCGACTGCGCCACCCAGGCGCCCCTATGCTTCCTTTATACATACAATGAAAAAAATATGGTTACATGTTCAGTAAGTTACCTTATATATTTTAAATCTTGTGTTTGAACCTTTATATAGCTGAATTCCTAAACAGGTGCGTTTATTTCTTTTTTTTTTTTTTTTATTGAAATCTTTAAGATGGAGATTCTAACACTCCTACAGAATTATTCAATTAAATTAATTAATTTTTTACATTTTTTTGGTAACAAAATGCCCAAATTTTAGCTATGACTGAACAGAATAAAGACTATATTTTCCAGTTTTTCTTGTAGCTATATATGGTCATATGACTAATTTCTCATCAATATTTATTAAAAAAAGATGTATGCAATTTTGAGTGTTTCATTTAAAGAGAATAATTGTGTTTTCCATTTTATTTTTGATACTTCCTGTTGGGTGGAATATTGAGAGCAGAAGTTGATCATCTTAGATTATTATGGAATCTATAGCTAGAGAGTAGCTGAGCAAAAGAGAAGATAAGTCTGGGCCTCCAACCATATAATCACCATATTACATTTGGCCCTTTGTTTGGATTGTTACTTGACACAGGAATAAACTAGTTTCCTTAAACCATTGATAATTTGGTCATTTTTTTAATGACAGGCAACATTTGTAACAGTTAATGTAATTTTAAATATAATGTAAGCATAGATAATAGGTAACTGAAATATATTTTCCTTTTTACTTTCAACTCTCAGAAAACAATGTACTGAGAATGCAGTGATTGAATAAATCATTCCAAAATGCTGCAAAATATATGAATCAAATATGAAAAAATAATGACTCAATCATGAGGCTATTTATTTACATGTCATTTTAAAATTTGCAAATTTACTTTTCTCGCGTCAGTTATTTTCTTTAACCTGAAATAAATGTGTATATTATTATTATTATTGACCCTTCACACATGAGGAGACAAAATCTAGATGGTGAAAAGACTTTAGCCAACTTAACAGTAGTTGGGTACCATATGTATGTATTTTTTGTAAATGTGATTACCAGAAATAAAAATCCAGTATGTCCAAAATTGGGGGAAATGACAGACTTTCAAGCCCTCATTATCTTTCACCTAACCTAGTAAAATTACCTTTTAAAGAATACATTTACCTCTAACATTTTCTCTCTCTTCCTGTGATAGTACTTATTGTCATGTTACTAATGATACATAGATTGGAACATTTGTTATAGAACAATTTATAACTTTAAAGTGAAGCAGGATTAATTTTTTTTTTTTTTGTTAATCTGCTCTTTGGTCTTACATATTGCCAGAACCTAATTTTAGATTACAGTAATTTCTCTGATTAAAGAAAAGAAAATATGGAGTATACAGAAGGAAATCATATAAACAAAGTTAAATAGGAATAAATTCATCCTCCCTGGACAGTGTTTTCAGGTGCCCTCCTAAGTAACTTAATCATTTCCTCTTATTTTTTTTTCTAATGTCCTTTATGATTAAGATATGTTTGCTTATTTTGTATATACTTTTTATTTGTAAGAGTTCAACCATATCAAAAGAAAAAAAAAAAAGACTAGTGTAGTGAGCTCAAAGTACTCATTATCCTGCTGCAACAACTATTACCACAAGCAGGATTTAACCTATGCCCCCATCAACTTCATCTCTACCACATAATATTTCAAAGTAAATTTCAGACATTATGTGGCATTTTATGAGTAAATATTTTAGTAAAATCTCTTGAAGACAAACCCCTTTAAAATGTCTCCCTAATATCATCATCAAATCTAAAACTAACAATTATAATTGATTTTTTTGCCCTATTTCCCCAGCTAAGTCATGTTTAAGGCAGTGTTTCTCAAATACTAATGTGTATATAAATCACCTGAAGACCTTATCAAAAACGCACATTTTGATTCAGGAGTTCTGCAGTGGGATATGAAAATCCTCCATGTTATTTTATTGTTCCTTATCACACTTTGACTTTGGAAAGCATGTTAAACTTACAGTGGGATTGCAAGAAAGTATACAAAATTCCCAAATGCCCTTCATAAGACTTCCTGATTTTTAATATTTTACTGCAGTTGCTGTCTCTTTTTTTTTATAACTTGTTTTATTTTTTATTTTTTTAAATTTACTTCCAAATTAGTTAGCATATAGTGCAACAATGATTTCAGGAGTAGATTCCTTAGTGCCCCTAACCCATTTAGAGCATCCCCCCCTCCCACAACCCCTCCAGTAAACCTCAGTTTGTTCTCCGTATTTATGAGTCTCTTCTGTTTTGTCCCCCTCCCTGTTTTTATATTATTTTTGTTTCCCTTCCCTTAGGTTGTTCTGTTTTGTCTCTTAAAGTCCTCATATGAGTGAAGTCCTATGATTTTTGTCTTTCTCTGACTGAATAATTTCACTTAGCATAATATCCTCCAGTTCCATCCACATAGTTGCAAATGGCAAGATTTCATTCTTTTTGATTGTTGAGTAATACTTCATTATATATATATATATATATATATATATATATATATATATATACCACATCTTCTTTGTCCATTCATCCATAGATGGACATTTGGGCTCTTTCCATACTTTGCATATTCTTGATGGTGATGCTATAAACATGGGGGTGCATGTGTCCCTTCGACCTATCATACCTGTATCCTTTGGATAAATGCCCAGTAGTGAAATTGCTGGGTCATAGGGTATTCTATTTTTAGTTTTTTGAGGAACCTCCATACTGTTTCCCAGAGTGTCTGCACCAGCTTGCATTCCCACCAACAATGTAAAAGAGATCCTCTTTCTCCGCATCCTCGCCAACATCTGTTGTTGCCTGAGTTGTTAATGTTAGCCATTCTGACAGGTATATGGTGGTTATCTCATTGTGGTTTTGATTTGTATTTCCCTGATGATGAGTGATGTTGAGCATTTTTTCATGTGTCGGTTGGCCATCTGGATGTCTTCTTTGGAGAAGTGTCTATTCATGTCTTTTGCCCATTTCTTCACTGGATTATTTGGGGGTTTTTTTGGAGTGGAGTTTGACAAGTTCTTTATAGATTTTGGATACTAACTCTTTATTAGGTATGTCATTTGCAAATATCTTTTCCCATTCTGTCAGTTGCCTTTTAGTTTTGCTGATTGTTTCCTTCACTGTGCAGAAGCTTTTTATTTTGATGAGGTCCCAGTAGTTCATTTTTGCTTTTGTTTCCCTTGCCTCCAGAGACATGTTGAGTAAGAAGTTGCTGTGGCCAAGATCAAAGAGGTTTTTGCCTGCTTTCTTCTCAAGAATTTTGATGGCTTACATTGTCTTACATTGAGGTCTTTCATCCATTTTGAGTTTATTTTTGTGTATGGTGTAAGAAAGTGGTCCAGCTTCATTCTTCTGCATGTTGCTGTCAAGTTTTCCCAGCACCACTTGCTGAAGAGACTGTCTTTATTCCATTGGATATTCTTTCCTGCTTTGTCAAAGATTAGTTGGCCATACGTTTGTGGGTCCATTTCTGGGTTCTCTATTCTGTTCCATTGATCTGAGTGCCTGTTCTTGTGCTAGTACCATACTGTCTTGATGATTACAGCTTTGTAGTATAGCTTGAAGTCTCAGATTGTGATGCCTCCTGCTTTCGTTTTCTTTTTCAAGATTGCTTTGGCTGTTCGGGGTATTTTCTGGTTCCATAAAAATTTTAGTATTATTTGTTCTAGCTCTGTAAAGAATGCTGGTTTTATTTTGATAGGGATTGCATTGAATATGTAGATTGTTTTGCTACTATCAACATTTTGATAATACTGGTTCTTCCTATCCAGGAGCATGGAATCCTTTTCCATTTTTTTTTGTGTCTTCTTCAATTTCTTTCATAAGCTTTCTATAGTTATAAGTGTATAGATTTTTCACCTCTTTGGTTAGATTTATTCCTAGGTATTTTATGGGTTGTGATACAACTGTAAATGGGATTGATTCCTTGATTTCTCTTTCTGTCACTTCATTGTTGGTGTATAGGAATGCACCTGATGTTGGTGCATTGATTTTTATATCCTGCAGCTTTGTTGAATTCATGAATCAGTTCTAGCAGTTTTTTGGTGGGATCTTTTGGGTTTTCCATATAGAGTATCATGTCATCTGTGAAGAGTGAAAGTCTGACCTCCTTCTGGCCAATTTGGATGCCTTTTATTTCTTTGTGTGGTCTGATTGCAGAGGCTAAGACTTCCAATACTATGCTGAATAACAGTGGTGAGAGTGGTCATCCCCGTCTTGTTCCTGACCTTAGGGGGAAAGCTCTCAGTTTTTCCCCATTGAGGATGATATTAGCATGGAGTCGTTCATATATGGCTTTTATGATCTCGACGTATGATCCTTCTATCCCTAATTTCTTGAGGGTTTTTATCAAGAAAGGATGCTGTATTTTGTCAAATGCTTTCTCTGCATCTATTGAGAGGATCATATGGTTCTTGTCCTTTCTTTTATTCATGTGATGAATCACGTTAATTGTTTTGCAGATATTGAACCAGCCTTGCATCCCAGGTATAAATCCCACTTGGTCGTGGTGAATAATTTTATTAATGTATTGTTGAATCTGACTGGCTAATATCTTGCTGAGGATGTTTGCCTCCATGTTCATCAGGGAAATTGGTCTATAGTTCTCCTTTTTAGTGGGTATCTGTCTGGTTTTGGAATCAAGGCAATGTTGGCTTCATAGAAAGAGTTTGTAAGTTTTCCTTCCATTTCTATTTTTTGGAGCAGCTTAAGAGAATAGATGTTAACTCTTCCTTCAGTGTTTGGAAGAATTCCCCTGGAAAGCCATCTGGCCCTGGACTCTTGTTTTTTGGCACATTTTTGATTACTAATTTGATTTCCCTACTGGCTATGGGTGTGTTCAAATTTTCTATTTCTTCCTGTCTCACTTTTGGTAGTGTATATGTTTCTAGGAATTTATCCATTTCTTCCAGATTGCCCATTTTTTTGGCATATAATTACTCATAATATTCTCATATTATTGTTTTTATTTCTGCTGTGTTGGTTGTGATCTCTCCTCTTTCATTCTTGATTTTCTTTATTTGGGCCCTTTCCTTTTTCTTTTTGATCAAACTGGCTAGTGGTTTATTTTTTCAAAGAACAAGCTTCTGGTTTCATTAATCTCTTCTACTGTTTTTTTTGTTTTTGTTTTTGTTTTTGTTTTTTTTGGTTTCGATAGCATTAATTTCTGCTCTTATCTTTATTATTTCCTGTCTTCTGCTGGTTTTGGGTTTATTTGCTATTCTTTTTCCAGTTCTTTAAGGTGTAAGGTTAGGTTGTGTATCTGAGATCTTTCTTCCTTCTTTAGGAAGGCCTGGATTACTATATGCTTTCCTCTTATGACTGCCTTTGCTGCATCCCAGAAGTTTTGGGTTGTGGTGTTATCATTTTCATTGGCTTGAATATACTTCTTAATTTCCTCTTTAAGTTCTTGGTTAGCCCATTCATTCCTTAGGAGGATGTTCTTCAGTCTCCAAGTATTTGTTACCTTTCCAATTTTTTTCTTGTGATTGATTTCAAGTTTCATAGTGTTATGGTCTAAAAATATGCACGGTATGATCTCTATCTTTTTGTACTTACTTAGGGGTGACTTGTGTCCCAGTATATGATCTATTCTGGAGAACATTCCATTTGAACTAGAGAAGAATGTATATTCTACTGCTTTAGGATGAAATGTTCTGAATGTATCTGTTAAGTCCATCTGGTCCAGTGTGTCATTCAAAGCCATTGTTTCCTTGTTGATTTTTGATTAGATTATCTGTCAATTGCTGTGAGTGGGGTGTTGAAGTCTCCTACTATGATGGTATTACTATCTATTAGTTTCTTTATGTTTGTGATTAATTGATTTATATATTTTGTTTTCCCACATTTGGTGCATAAATGTTTACAATTGTTAGGTCTTCTTGGTGGATATACCCCTTAATTATAATATAATGCCCTTATGCATCTCTTGATACAGTCTTCATTTTAAAGTCTACATTGTCTGATATAAGTATGGCTACTCCGGCTTTCTTTTGTTGACCATTAGCATGATAGATGGTTCTCCATCCCCTTATTTTCAATCTGAAGGTGTCTTTAGGTCTAAAGTGTGTCTCTTGTAAACAGCATATAGATGGATCTTGTTTTCTTATCCATTCTGTTACCCTGTGTCTTTTGATTGGAGCTGTTAGTCCATCGACATTTAGAGTCAGTACTGAAAGATATGAATTTATTGCCTTTATGATGCTTGTTAGGTTGGACTTTCTGATGGTGTTCTCTGGTCCTTTCTAATCTTTGTCGCATTTGGTATTTATTTATTTATTTATTTATTTATTTGTTTATTTGTTTCTCTCTCTATATATTTTTTTTACATCTTTTCTCCCCTCAGAGAGTCCCCTTTAAAATTTCTTGCAGGGCTGGCTAGTGGTCACAAACTCCTTTAATTTTTGTTTTTCTGGGAAGATTTTTATCTCTACTTCTATTTTGAATGACAGCCTGGCTGGGTAAAGAATTCTTGGCTGCATATTTTTCTGATTCAGCACATTGAATATATCCTGCTGCTCCTTTCTGGCCTGCCAAGTTTCTGTGGATAGGTCGGCTGCAAACCGGATCTGTCTTCCCTTGGAGGTTAGGGGCTTTTTTTCCCTTGCTGCTTTCATAATTCTCTCCTTGTCTGAGTATTTTATGAATTTGACTACGATATGCCTTGTTGATGGTCGGTTCTTGTTGAATCTAATGGGGGCACTCTGTGCTTCCTGGATTTTGATGTCTGTGTCTTTCCCCAGGTCAGGAAAGTTTTCTGCTATGATTTGCTCACATAACCCTTCTACCCCTATTTCTCTCTCTTCCTCTTCTGGGACCCCTATGATTCCGATGTTGTTCCTTTTTAATGAGTCACTGATTTCTCTAATTCTTAAATCGTGCTCTTTTGCCTTAACCTCCCTCTTTTTTTCTGCTTCATTATTCTAAGTTTGTCCTCTATATCGCAGATTCTCTGCCTCACCCATTCTTGCCCCCACTGCATCGATCCGTGTTTGAAGCTCAGTTATAGCATTTTTTATTTCATTCTATTTTATCTCTGCAGAAAGGGATTCTAATCTATTTTCGACTCCAGCTAGCATTCTTATCGTGATTCTAAATTCTGGTTCAGACATCTTGCTTGTATCTGTGTTGGTTAAATCCCTGGCTGTTGTTTCTTTGTGCTCTTCCTTTTGGGGTGAATTCCTTCGTTTTGTCATTTTGAAGGGAGTAAAAGGAATTAATGAGTTAGAAAAATTAAAATTAAAATTAAAATTAAAATTAAACTAAAAAAATATTAAAATTAAAAAATTACACACACACACAAATCTAATAAATGATGCTAGATCCTAGGTGTGTTTTGGTCTGGGTGTTGAAAGTGGTTTGACAGATTAGACAAAAAAAAGGGGGAGGGGAAACAGAAATCGTTTGAGAATTTGAAAAAAAATGAATACACTGAAGTAGACTAAAGTGAGAGGATGGGAGTAAAATAGAATTTGAAAAAAAACACACAAAAGTAAAGAATATAATAGAAAAAATTAAAGAAAAATATTTTTAATAAAAATCGAAAGTAAAAATGAAGTTTTTCTTCATTTAACAAACATAAAAGAAACAAAAAAGAGAAAACAGAAAAATAAAATAAAAAGGAAATCGTTTGAAAATTTGAAAAGGGGAATACACTGAAGTAGACTAAAATAAAATGATGGAAGAAAGGTAGAATTTGAAAAAATTTACATAAAGTAAAAAATATAGGAAAAAAATTAAAGAAAAATATTTTTAAGAAAAATTGAAAATAAAAATATTTTCTTTCTGTATTCAAGAAAAAGAAAAGTAGTGTAGAAGAGAAAAATTAAAGAAAGAAAATTGAATAGATGGACCTGCTAACAGATTGAATAAGACTGAAATTACTTCATTTTCCTCTAGAAGTCAGACTATGTAGCGCTTTATAGTCCATAAACTAAGTAGGCGGTGAGACTTGTGTTCTTGAAGAGCAAGTTTGGCCCAGTTGGCCGGGATCAGTGTAATGGTTCCGTTCTCCACTAGATGGCGCTGCAAGCCTACGGGAGTGAATTATTGCAGCCCTCATAGGTGTGTATGCGCATGCGCGGGAGCAGTGAAAATGGCGTCACCCAGCTAATCGGTCTCTAGTATCAGAACTCTGTTCTCCCTGATCAGCAATTATGCACCGTCCTCTGTCTTCAGCTTTCGTCCACTCCCGGCTTCTTCACTGTGACCAAGACCCAGGCAGTACTTCTCGCCTGAGTTTTGTCTCAGGTGCGGCTGTTTTCCCCAGCCCCTTTCTTCTGAAGGACTGCGGCTTTGACCTGTTCCGCCCCTCTGTGGGAGGATCTCACCGAGCAATGACCAAATGTCAGCTGCACCCAGGAATGCTTGCTGGACCCTGCTGCTGCTGGTGCCTCACGACTGCGGCCAGGTGCCAGCCACCCCAGAAAAAGTTCACGAGATAGGGTAGCAGCAGTGTTTCAAGGATTACGGAAAATCACAACACATGTCTGGCACCAGGCTTCACCCTTAACGACCTTGTTCCAGCACCAGTGAATGTGGCCATTTTCTGGGGTCTGCTGGGACCAGGTGGTTTCAACAGTCTCTACCAAATGTCCTTCCAGCAGTGGAACTGCTTTTCCCCGTGTGGACCAAGAACCTCCCTGACCCCACTCTGTTCCTGGGGATTTGATCTTCCCACCAGAGCACCGCCAGGTATAGAGCTGCAGAGTTGCAGCGTTTGTGCTCCCCTTGTTTACAGTCTTAATGGAATTTAAACCCTCTCCTTTCTCCTTTCTCCCTTTTTAATTTAGTCCCTGTGGCTGTTTCCAATTTTCCACTTTCTCTCCAGCTGCTTTTGGGGAGGGGTGATTTTCCTGTATTCTCCCTCCTCCCCCCACCCCATTTCCGTCCTCTCTCCTCCTGCAAAAGCCGCTTCCTGCCCGCCACAGGCTTCTCTCTCCCCAAGTTCACCTCTCCGTGCCACGTACCTGCTGAATTCTTTGGTTCAGGTTGTGCAGATTGTATTAATCCTCCAATCAATTTTCTAGGTGTGTAGGATGGTTTAGTGTTGGTCTGGCTGTATTTCATGGACATGAGACACAAAAAACTTCCATGCTGTTCTGCCATCTTGACTTCTGTCTCTCTCTTTTAATCTCTCTCTCTCACTTTCTCTCTATATATCTTTATAAAGTTCTGAAGTATATAAAAAATCAAACACAGTCCATGATAATCCTTAAAATACTTCCTGTTTAGTTCCTGAAAACAAGTGTACTCTTTCCATAACCATTAAAATCAACCAAGTCCTTACATAACACCTATCAAAATCAGAAAATTAACACTGATAGTATATTACCATCTGAAGATACCCCCTCCATTTCTGGTACAAGATTAAATCCAAAGTTACACGTTGCATATAAGTGTCATGCCTTTTAGTTAACTTCTTCATTCTGGAAATGTTCCTCAATCTTCCCTTGTTTTTTTTTTCTTGTCTTTGTCTTGGATACTTTGAAAGAGTACAGGCTACTTACTTTGTAGAATATGTCTCATGTGTTCCATGATTAGACTAGATACATATTTGAGTAGTACTACCATAGAAATTATGCAGTCTGCTTCTCTGTCATATAGTGTATCAACACACATTCAGTGACGATGTGCCACGTGACTCATGATATTAGTTTTCATTATTTGGTTAATGTGTTGCCTATAAAATACCCACACTTGAAAGTTAATTATAAATATTTTTTTCTGGGGTGATAGTTTGAGTATATATAAATGTTCTATTCTCACAAAATATATGCCAAATTATTTTAGGGGTAATTTTACATCAAAAAATTTATTCTGATGTTTACATGAATCCATTATTACCATGGTGATTGTCTGATGGTGCTTTTCTAATTAAGTCATTTCTACATTTTATTAGTTGACATTCTACTGACATGTAGAATATTTGTTTCTTTGTTTCTAACTTTTCTGGATTAGTTTGGACTCCTAAATTCCTCTTTTTACTTAGTGATGTGTGATTCTTCACTCATTATTTCTTTGGTGCTCAAAATTTCCCATTTTTAGTCAGTTCCTATCCCTGTTTGACCTGTCCCAACATTCTTGCAGCCTTTTCTTACTTTCTGCACAACAAGATATTCCAGGATCACCACCTTACACTATGCTTGCCCCAGCTCTGTAATCAGCCACTTATTGCCAAGAATCTCTGGTTCCTATAGCTGTGTGGAGTGTTTGTTACTTCAGTGTCATCAATTATAAGTCTTCAGTAACTATTAGTAGAGTTAAAAGTGTTGGAAAGCAATTATTTTGGAGTAATGGTTTATTAATATAAATAAAATGTTAATATTATAAATATATTATCGTTTATATTTTTAAGTAATATAATCTCATGTATAAATGAAACCATTTCTAATTATTTAAAATGTATATTAAATGTGGAAACACCTGTAACAGCTGTGAGGAGAAAATGATGTATATAATTATTAATAAGGAAGGGAAACTAGCTAAACATAGTTGACAGAAACTAAATTTTTGAAACTTGATACTATTTTTAATTACAGTAGATAAATCTTTAATCTGAAAAATAGGTTCTTACAAATTTTTCATATGCTTATGATAAAGTAATGTGTGTCTTGATAAGTAAAGGATAGCATCTGATCACATTGAGTTAAACATTTTTATAAGAAAAAAGCTATTAAAATTAATCCAAATGATCAGAATAATAGTTTAAAAGAAATACATGCTCTAATTTGTTAAACTGTAACCTTTTCTATATTAGAAAAATACTTTGACACAAACACTTTACAAATGTCAGCAGAAAATCTATACTTCATTTCTTCACATTGGTTTTGTGACATTGTGTTTGCTGATATTCGACAAGGGATAAGTTGGGATTGATTTCTTCTGCCAGTGCTCTTTTCTATTGTATTATGGGAAATTAAAGGGCTGAAATGAACTGAGTCCCTTACAACCCCATAGTCACTCATGTGGGCAGACCTACAAAAGGTAAAACCTATGTGCGTTGTGGGTCTTAAAGGTCAGTAGAAAGTTTAGGAATAGCACATCAGTTTAAATTGAAGAAATTATCAAAATTTTAAAGTCTGTGAAGAAGACTTTTTAAAAATGATTTCAAAATCAAAATGGATTTTATCTCTTGGGTGAGGTATTATGAACCTTCTCCCAGGCTCTCCCTAGAGAAGATACATCCAAAATTAAAAATTAAAATCTACCCATCATCCCTATAGAGCATGAAAATCTTAAAGGAAATCACAGAGGATTAAAATACATTTATATATATTTATTTGCATGTATGATATATAACATTACATTACTTCAGGGGTACAACTTAGTGATTTGACATGTCTATACATCATGCTATACTCACCAGAAATGTAGCTACCCTATCACCATACAATGCTATTACAGTATCATTGACTATATTCTCTGTGATGTACCTTTTATTCCAGTGACTTATTAATTGATCAGTGGGTGTTTGTGTCTACCACTCCCCTTCATCCATTTTGCTAATTTCCCTACTACCCTTGTTTCTGGTGACCATCAGTTTTTTCTCTGTATTTATAGGCCTTAGTCAGCTTTTGGTTTGTGTATTCATTTGTTTTGTTTTTTTAGAGTCCACCTATGAATGATATTATACAGTATTTGTATTCCTCTCTGTGATTTATTTTACTTAGCATAATACTTTCTAGGTCCATCCATGTTTTTGCAAATGTCTAGATCTCATCCCTTTTTATAGCTGTACAATAGTCCATTATATATTAAAATATATTTTTAATTTTTAAAACTGCTTTATTTTATTTTTAATATTTTTAAAAATCTCAACAAATTTCATTTTCCAGATGTAAAATCAACAAGAAAATTTTTTTACTTGAAGCATACTTCAGAATACTTGTTTCTAAAGGATAGAAACAAGTTTATATATATATACAAAACATTCCATTCAAGAAATATAACTACACATTTTCCTCCAGAAGAATAGACACAGAAGAATCCCTGGTTTAATTAAAGAGATATAATGGATATTACCAACTTAAGAAAACTTAAATCATACCAAGTATATTTTCTAACGACAGTTGTATAAAACTAAAGATCAACAATAAAACAAAACTGGAAAATCTACAATGCAAATATTAAATATTTTATATGCAAATATTTTTTTTCAATAGATAACATTTATTGAATGCCAGCTATGGACCAGGCATTGCATTATACCATACCACCCAACCCTCTCTTCACCCCTCCCAACAGACACATGAGTAGTGCAGTTACAAAGAACCCGTTCATTCAATTTTTTTTTTCAACGTTTTTTATTTATTTTTGGGACAGAGAGAGACAGAGCATGAACGGGGGAGGGGCAGAGAGAGAGGGAGACACAGAATCGGAAACAGGCTCCAGGCTCCGAGCCATCAGCCCAGAGCCTGACGCGGGGCTCGAACTCACGGACCGCGAGATCGTGACCTGGCTGAAGTCGGACGCTTAACCGACTGCGCCACCCAGGCGCCCCCCGTTCATTCAATTTTAACCATTATTTGGACACTGACATACCACAGTTAATTTTCCTATTATAATTAGGAATTTATTTCAATTTAATGATTTAAGGTCATATATGATTTCCTTGGAAATATTCAAGTTGATTAAAAGTTATTGTTAAGCTATATATTTTTATACATCATCTGTCTAGCTTACATGAAAGTCTGCAATAGGGTTCATAATCTGCCTTTAGCAGAGTTATAAGAGAATAGCCTCTGTTTTCATCTGGGCTGGATTCTTCTTTTTTCAGATAATGCACATACATTTTTGGATTACTCATGATTCTTTTTCTACAAGTACAGAGATTTTTTTGTGTGTAAGTAAAAACTTTTTTTTCCTCAAATTTTTATTTAAATTCTAGTTAATTAACATATAGTGTAATATTGGTTCCAGGAGTAGAATTTAGTAATTCATCACTTACATATAGCACCCAGTGCTCAACACAGCAAGTGCCCTCCTTAATACCCATCACCCATTTAGCCCATCCCCTGCCCACCTACCTCCATCAACCCTCAGTTCGTTTTCTATAGTTAAAAGTCTGTTACAATTTGCTTCCCTCTCTTTTTTCCCCTTCTCCTATGTTCATCTGTTTTGTTTCTTAAGTTCCACATATGAGTGAAATCATGGTATTTGTCTTTCTCTGAGTGACTTATTTCATTTAGCGTAATACACTCTAGCTCCATCCATGTCATTGCAAATGCCAAGATTTCTTTCTATTTGATGGCTGAGTAATATTCTGTTATATATAATATATGTATTATATATACACATACCACATCTCCTTCAGCCATTTGGCACTTGATGAATGCTTGGACTTCTCCATAATTTGACTATTGTTGATAATGCTGCTATAAACATTGGGTGGATGTATCCCTTCAAATCAGTATTTTTGTATCCTTTGGGTAAATACCTCATACTGCAATTGCTGTGTCATAGGGTGGTATTGTTTTGAACTTGTTGAGAAACCTCCATACTGTTTTCCAGAGTGGCTGCACCAGTCTGCATTCCCACCAATAGTGTAAGAAGGTTCCCTTTTGTCCACATCCTTGTCAATATCTGTTGTTTTCCTTTGCTGTTAATTTTAGCAATTCTGACAGGTGTGAGGTGGTATCTCATCATGGTTTTGATTTGTATTTCCCTGATGATGACTGATGTTTAGCATCTTTTCCTGTGTCTGTTAGCCATCTAGACATCTTCTTTGGAAAAGTATCCATTCATGTCTTCTGCCCATTTCTTAACTGGATTATTAGTTTTTTTAGGTGCCAAGTTTGATAAGTTCTTTATTGATTTTGAATACTAACCTTTTATCTGATATGTCATTTGCAAATATCTTCTACCATTCCATAGGCTGTCTTTTAGTTTTGTTGATTATTTTCTTCACGGTGCAGAAGATTTTTTATCTTGATTAAATCCCAATAGTTCATTTTTGCTTTGTTTCCCTTGCCTCTAGAGACATGTCTAGTAAGAAGTTGCTATGGCCGAGGTCAACAAGGTTGCCACCTGTGTTCTTTTGTAGGATTTTGATGGTTCTCTATCTCACATTTAGATCTTTCATGCATTTTGAATTTATTTTTGTGTATGGTGTAAGAAAGTCATCCAGGTTCATTCTTCTGCATGTCCCTGTTCAGTTTTCCCAGAAACATTTGTTGCAGAGACGGTCTTTCTTCCATTGGATACTCTTTCCTGCTTTGTTGAAGATGAGTTGACAATATATTTGTGGGTACATTTCTGGATGTTCTATTTTGTTCCTATGATCTATGTGTCTGCTTTTGTGCCAGTACCATACTGTCTTGATGACTACAGCTTTGTGATATTGCTTCAAGTCCATAATTGTGATGCCTCCAGCTTTGCTTTTCTTTTCCAAGATTGCTTTGGCTATTCGGGGTCTTTTGTGGTTCCATACAAATTTTAGAACTGTTTGTTCTAGTTCTGTGAAAACTGCTGGTGGGATATGATAGAGATTACATTAAATATGTAGATTGCTTTGGAAAATACAGACATTTTAACAATATTTCTTCTTCCAATCCATGAGCATGGAATGTTTTTCCATTTCTTTGTGTAATCTTCAATTTCTTTCATAAGTATTCTATAGTTTTTGGAGGACAGATATTTTACCTCTTTAGTTAGGTTTATCCCAAGGTATCTTGTGGGTTTGGTGCGATTGCAAATAGCACTGATTCCTATTTTTTTGCTGCTTCATTACTGGTGTATAGAAATGCAACATATTATGTATGTTAATTTTATATCTTGTGACTTTGCTGAATTTGTGTATCGGCTTAGCAATTTTTTGGTGTAATATTTTGGGTTTTCTTTTTTTGTAAATTTTCTTTAAAAGTTTATTTATCTTGAGAGAACCATAGAGAGCATGAGCAGAGAGGAGTGAGGCTCTACACGGTCAATGCACAGAGTCTGACATGGGGCTCAAACTCATGAAACTGTGAGATCATAACTAGAGCTGAAGTCAATAGTCAGATGCTTAACTAACTGAGCAACCTAGGTGCCCCATCTTTCGGGTTTTCTACAGAGTATCATGTTGTCTGCCAATAGTGAAAGTTTGATTTCTTCCTTGCTGATTTGGGTGCCTTGTATATATTTTTGTTGTCTGATTGCTGATTCTAGGACTGCCAGAACTATGTTAAATAACAGTGGTGAGAATGGACATCCTTGTCTGGTTCCTGACTGTGGAGGAAAAGCTCTCAGTTTTTCCCCATTGAGGATGATATTTGAGGTGGGCCTTTCATACATGCCTTTATGGTGTTGAGGTGTGTTCCTTCTACCCCTACACTGTTTAGGGTTTTTAACAAGAATGGATGATTTTTTGTCAAATGCTTTTTCTGCATATATTGACAGGATCATATGGTTACTGTCCTTTTTTTTTTTTTAATGTGGTGTATCACGTTGATTGATTTGTGGATTCTGCAGCTCAAGAATAAATCCCACTTGATCATGGCGAATGATTTTTTTAATGTACTGTTGAATTTGATTTGCTAGTATGCTGTTGAGAATTTTTACATCTATGTTTATCAGAGATATTGGCCTATAATTCTTCTTTCTTTAGGGGGGGTCTTTGATTTTTGAATCAAGGTAATACTGGCCTCATAGAATGAGGTTGGAAGTTTTCCTTCCATTTCTATTTTTTGGAACAATTTTAGAAGAATAGGTATTAAATCTTCTTTAAATGTCTTGTAGAACTTCCCTTAGAAGCCAGCCATCTGGCTCTGGACTTTTGTTTGTCAGGAGATTTTTGATTACTGATTCAATTTTGCTGCTCTTATGGATCTGTTTAAATTTTGTATTTCTTCCTGTTTCACTATGTTAGTTTTTATGTTTCTAGGAATTTATCCATTTCTTTCAGATTGTCCAACTTGTTGGCATATAATTTTTTGTCATATTCTCTTGTAATTGTATTTCTATGGCATTGGTTATGATCTAGCCTCTTTCATTTGTGATTTCACTTATTTGGGTCCTTTCTCTTTTCTTTTTTATAAGTCTAGCTAGGGGAATATAAATTTTATTAATCCTTTCAGAAAACCAGCTCTTAGTTTCATTGATCTGTTGTACTCTTTTTTTGTGTGTTTTTTTTTTCTACATCATTTATTTCTTTTCTAATATTTATTTAATTTCCTTTCTTATGGCTTTAGGGTTTATTTGCTCTTCCTTTTCTCACTCCTTTGGGTATAAGATTAGATTGTGTGTTCGAGATTTTTCTTGCTTCTTGATGACCTGTATTGCTATATATGTTCCTCTTATGAGCACCTTTGCTGCATCCTAAAGGTTCTCTACTGTAATGTTTTCATTTTCATTTGCTTTCATGTTTTTTTGTTTTGTTTTGTTTTTTTTTAGTTTCTTCTTTAATTTACTGATTAACTCATCCATTCTTCAGTAGGGTGTTCTTTTACCTCCATGTATTTATGGTCTTTCCAATTTTTTTTATTATGGTTGACTTTAAGTTTCATAGCACTGTGATCTAAAAATATATGTGGTATGATCTCAATCTTTTTGCATCTGTTGAAGCCTGATTTGTGACCCAGTGTGTGGTCTATTCTGAAGAATATTCTATGGGCACTCAAAAAGAATGTGTATTCTGCTGTTTTGGATGAAATGTTCTGAATATATCTGCTCAGTCCATCTGGTCCGGTGTGTCATTCAAAGCCATTGTTTTCTTGTTGATTTCCTGCTTAGATGATCCGTCCATTGATTTAAGTGGGGTGTTAAAGTCCCCATTATTATATTGTTATCAATGATTTTCTATACATTTGTTGTTAATTGATTTATCTATTTGGGTGTTCCAAGTTGGGGACATAAGGGCCTCCTACTCCATCATCTTAACTCCTGATAATATTCCATAACTTATGGGATACAGCAAAAGCAGAGGTTAGAGTGAAATTTATAACTCTAAATGCTTGTATTAAGAAAAATTGTTCAAATAAACAACATTATACCAAAAGGAACTAGAAAGTAAAAAAAAAAAAAAAATACTTAGCTGAAATTAGTAGAGGAAGGAAACAACAAAGAGAAATCAGAAATGAATAAAATAGAGACCAGAATAAATGATAACATAACTTTGAAAGTAATGCCCAGTTTTTCCAAAAAAATAAACAAAATTGGAAATGCTTTAACTACATTAAACTAAAGAGAGAGAGAGAGAGAAGACTCAAAAACCAAAATGAGAAATGAAAGAAAACAATACAACAAATACCACAGAAATACATAATGTGGTAACAGATTCCTGTAAACAATGATAGAGTAACAAATCAGATAACTTAAAAAAAAAAGATAATTCCTAAAAATGTATGTTATCAGGCTTGAATCAAGAACCAATCAGGAGTGGACAACCCAGCACCTAGAGCTATCAAGCCAAGAAGAGTAAACCTGAGAAGGAACAAGGGAGAAGGGAAGGGAGAGCTGCCCAGAACCTTATAAAACAAGGACCCTTGCCTATTGTCCTCAGGCATTCACTTTCAAATGTCCCCTCTCTGTAAAGAGAGCTTTCCTACTACTCTTCCTTTCTAATCTTATACTCTAATAAACTTTTGCCTGCTGCTCATTTTGTGTCCACCTCTTCATTCTTCGAAGCAGCGAGACAACAAATCCCGGGTACTATGGTAACAAATCCCAGGTATTGTGCTAAAAAGTCCTGCAACACCTTCAGATTAACAGTGAGGGTATGGTGAAACATTTATCATGCAAATGAATGTCAAAAGAAAACCAGAGTAGCAATACTTATACTGGACAAACTAGACTTTTTTGTTCTTGTATTATTTTTATGCTGCTTTGGTATCAGGGTAATACTGGCCTCATAATGATTCTGAATGTGTCCCCTGTATTCTATTATTTGTAAGATTTTCATAAAATATTTGTATATAATGGGAAAATCCAACATAAAAGAAGTAGTGTATTTAATTGCTGGCAATGGCCAGCAAACCCTGCACGGATGGATGAAGATTACTCCACACTTTGCTAAGAAAGAGGAGAAGGCATGGGGATCAACGTTCGCAGATGAAGACCCCATTTGCCTCACATGTACTCTCATTTGTTGCAGTGTCAGGCCAATCACAAATCTCAGTTGGCTTGTTGTGTACAATGTATAGATAACGGAGTTCCCTAAGGACTGCTGAAACAAGGCATTCCGCAGTCAGGGCAGTTAAAGGCAGCCCTTCAGCATTCCAAGAGACCCATGTCCCTCCCAAGCTTAACTGCAGCACACCAGAAATGTCTATGTTACATTTTAGCCAGCCAAGCAATGTATATAATCTCCTCATCCTCAGTAATAACTCCAACATTTAATCACTGCAAGGAAAATTTAATATAGATAGGATGGAGAATAATGGATGTATATTACCTCAAGGGTCATTAAAATTCAATTAATTTTTGGGGAAAATCTAAATTGTCACAGCTTTTTTATGAAAATAAATTTAGTAATATATCTCAATCAAATGGAAGAATATATATGTTTTTTAATACAGAATTTTAATTACTAGAAATATGCCATTTGTAGCTACTTACAAAGTATGCTGTCATATATATGTCTTGAGATGTTCATTGGAATATATTTTGATTAGCAGAAACAATATTCAATTCCATTTATATAGAAATGTTTAAATAAATGTTACATCAATACAAAGAAATGGTAGGCAGCTAGTAAAAAATAAAGGCCTTAAAGGGAAAAATTTCCAAAATATATAATACTTACTATCAGTAAAAGCAAGATGTAGAATGATATGTTAAATGTGCTTACTTCTGTATGAAAAATAGATATACAATATGAAATATTTCAGTTATATGTACAACTTTAGAAGGATATAGTGATTACCTTTGGGAAGAAAGACTGTGATATGGCAGGGAGGAATCTACTTTTTATTATACATAATTTTCTAAGTTGCAGTTTTCTAACTAGACAGATAATTATTATATAAGTAAATGTTTCAAATAATTTAAATGATAGAATGATTTGCAGAAAAAGGTGTTGCTAAGTGTTTGGATGAGAGCTGAAGTAATTAACAAATAATGTAAAGTTTCTGAAAATTGAATTGGCCTCTATTGTTCATGTATTAAGAAAAGAAAACACTGTTTAGAAGCAGGCATTGTACAGTACATAAAGTTTCATTTAAAAAAATCATAGTTCAGGTGTGCCTGGGTGGCTTAGTTGGTTAAGTGTTTGACTCTTGATTTTGGCTTAGGTCATGTTTTAACAGTTTGTGAGCTTGAGTCTCATGTCTCATGTCTGGCTCCACACTGACAGTGGGGAGCCTGCCTGAGATCCTTTCTCTATCCCTCTCTCTCTGCCCCTCCCTGCTCACACACTCTCTTTCTCTGAAAAATAAATAAACTTAAAAAATAAAAATAAAAGAAACATAGTCATATACTTGCAAGATAATAACCAGGATAATGAATAAAAAAAATATGCACAGTAAATTAATTAGATATAAATCTACATCAGAAAATATATTTGGATTATCAGTTTTAGATGGTCGCTTCAAAGGAAATAATGAGATTCAGAGAATACAAGCAAAAATGGAAATGTGCTAGATTATTCACAATTAAGTATTACTTTGTTTCATGGGCCAAATGCATTAGCATTTGTCTAACTCCTATTAAGGTCAAGATGTATGGATTTGCTCAAGTTAATAAATAAAGGCTATTCACATTAGAAATGTGTCATAGATTGACTAAGTGTTCCTTTTTGCTGTAGATATAAAAATTTATTTGTTATATTGCCTTAAGGTTTCCAATGTTATGTGTATATTCCCCTCTACCCTTTTCAAACACCCACCAGTATAAATATGAATATGTCAAATAATAAGTTGCCAGGTATATGAAAGTAGGACATATCATAATTTGCTAATTAAATAAAGACTGTTATCTAATCCATATGCTTCTCAATCAAATAGATAGTGCCCTTCATATATATGCTAAAATACAATTATTTCATCATAGAGTAGTGCATTTCACTTATTATTAAAAAATATACAAATTTTATATTTACAGAAATTTAAAATTGATCCAAACACCTGCTCTAAGTTTGCTTGATATAGTTTGTCATGTGTATTGAACGATGTTCTTATGGAGTAGCTCAAAGAAATGAGATGAGCTAGAAATATGGATTGAGTAAATAAAATAATGACCTGCATAATTCACATATTAGCATACATTTATTTAGTTAAATTTCTTGTTTTCACCTGGCAGATAAATATGTGTGCTTTTTATTGGCAGTGGGAAACCCCAACCCATTATAGCATGAGAACTCAGCCTCCTTTTGTTTCAGGTCCATAGAGCAAGAAATGTGGAAGGGCATTTCTGTGAAGATAGGTGTGTGGGTCATAAGAACTGATTTTTAGAGTTGGGACTATGCTAGCTGTCTCTACTCTGGATCCCAAGTGACAGAGGTGCCTATCCATTTTATAGTGGGGTGTGGGTTTGTATGTATATGTGTTTGTGATTATAACAACCTTACAAATCATGGAAGGGGCTCATGGAGCAAGTTCTCTTGCCTAGGTCCAAGGACAGTCATGAAAAATCTACACACATCTTGGAAATCTGGATTTGAAATATGCTGTTTTTTGTATCTATGAATAATAATGACCTAATTAAATAATAGCTTTATCATGTAGTTATTGAATTAGTACTTGATCCAAATTTTAGTGTTCTGCACATTAACTATATGCATGTAAAGTCCTCTGAAATGAATCATTTGGATGTTGTAAATGCTAAGTTCAAAAATATCACATCTTGTTAGCTTGCTGCTTTTTAGGAAACTTTATCCGGGTTATATACTGATATTAATTTTTAAAGTGACATGGATCAATGACCAAAGAGTTTAACTATTTATTTCCCTGGATATATATTATCCTATTGCTTAGTAGATGTCAATGATATGATACTTACACCTTTCTGATTAAGTGCCTGTTGAACTTTAGATTGCAATAATCAAAGACTTGTTCAATTTAAATTTTAGATTATTTAAGAAGTCTTCAGCAAAAAAGACATTATAATATGGGATGATTACTCTAGCTGTTATGAAAGAGGCTGTTAAATCCAGTGGGAATTTTCATCAGCATACTGTAATCAGCAACTAGAGAGAATGCTTAATTACAGTTATTTAGGTGACAAGTTGATGTAGTAGTGGTGTTGAAAGCAGAAAAGGGTGCCTGTATTAACACTTGCAACATGTAAAAGGAAATGAAAACACATCAATATCAACTAATGATCTCATGATATGACTGTTCATATTGATTTCTCTTGTTCTATAAATTCCAAAAGTAATTCTCACTACTACTTGCTTAAATGTTTCTGAGAGAAACAGTATTTTGTATGAGAAGTAAAATCTTAGATATTAAAGAAAGCTTATTTTATTTTATTTTATTTTATTTTATTTTATTTTAATGACTTACCTAGTGTTTAGTCATTACAAAATAACATTGATTTGACTAGTGCCTTACTTCAACTTCTTGGTAGTATAGAACACATGCAATTATTTCTGATTTGTTAAGGAGAACTTTATCATAATCTATGCTTTTAAAAGGAGAACTCTTTAAAATTCTTAATCATTTATCATTCATATTATTTATAAGTCAACTTTATAAATCTAATGACCATTTTATCATTTATTAGTTTCTTATGGCTGCTGTAACATATGACTTCAAACTGTGTGGCTGGAAAAAAACACACATTCATTCTCTCAGTTCCATAGGCCAAAGTCTGAAATGAAGGTCTTGACAAGGCGGCAATCTCACTAACTCCAGGAGAGATTTTATTCCTTGCCTTTTCCAGCTGCTGGGGGCTGTCAGCATTCCTGGGCTTGCAGCTGCATCACTCTAATCCCTGACTTTGTAGTCACATTGCCTTCTTCTCTTCTCTTTGTATCTTTCCTCTATGTCTCTTATAGGACACTTGGACATTTCCTACGAGACACTTGACATTGAATTTAAGGCCTACCGGATAACCCAGGATAATCTCCCCTCTCAAGATCCTTAAATGAATTCAACCTGTCAATACTCATCTATCCAATAAGGTAATGTTCATACATTTCAGAGATTAAGAGACAGATATATCTTTTTGGCCATCAATTATTCCACTAAACTGGCTTTTCTTATGATAGTTTAATTGATATATATTTTTATTAGGAATAAAGTGGAGTTTTGGGGAGCAGATTCTAGCAATATATGACAGATTAATTAACTGAATATGATGTACATTTAGAAACCATAATAATGACACATTTTATTTTATTTATTTTATTTTTTTAACATTTGTTTATTTTTGAGAAACAGAGAGAGCACAAGCAAGAGAGGGGGCAAAGAGAGAAGGAGACACAGAATCTGAAGCAGGCTCCAGGCTCTGAGCTGTCCGCATAGAGCCTGATACGGGGCTTTAACCCACAAACTGTGAGATCATGACCTGAGCCAAAGTCAGATGCTTAACCAACTGAGCCACTCAGGAGCCCCAATAATGACGTATTTTCATATTGAGAAGGAATGCTAATATGAAATATATTTCTGGGTTACAATTAATTCCTGTGATTGTAAGTTTTGTTTTAATGAACATTTCTTGATCAAATGAAAGTATCTTACTGTCTTTAATTGTTATAGGGTGCATTGAAATACTTCATCCTTACTGATATGAAAATGCATGTTTCAGGTTTGCTAAGCGGGCATTTAGTTATTTTGACTTCTATGAGCCAAGTGCAGGTGGACAAGTAAAAAGAAAGCTCTGCAGGTGTTTGGAACATAGTAAATTAAACATAATAGAAAACAACAATATAATTATAATATTGAAAAGTTTGAACACATACATACATATTAAATTATCATCTATTTAATCTTGTGTAACAAAACAGATGAGAGGAAATTATAATTAGTCTTGATTTGGTGGGCCTATTAGGCAAAGTTTTAAGGAGTGTGTAGTTTTTGAAAAGAGTTTTTCAAGATAAATAAGAGTGACTAAGTTCTGGGTAGAAAGATATAAGGAAAGGAATTGAGTCATAATGATATCCAATTATGGTATAGTAAATGGAGTGACAATAGAATGACCACAGTGAGATTTTCATGCCTTACTATGGAGCTTAGCCTTCAGATTGTCAAAGGAGAGTTACTAAAGATATCTAAAAGGAAAGGGTATGACCATATGAATTTGTATTTTGATGGGATTATTTGGTAAAAGTGTACAAATGAGTTAGAGGTAATAAAGGATTGGGGTGAGGAGATAATGCTTACTAATATATTCCTTTTCTTCTTTTTAACTGAAGTATAGTTGATACGCAATATTATATATTAGTTTCAGGTGTACAATAGTGATTTGACATTTGCGTACATTATGAAATGTTCACCACAACAAGTAGTTACTATCTGTCATCATAAAGTTATTGCAATATCATTGACTACATTCCCTATGCTATACTTTTCATATTTGTGAATGTAAGGATACTTATGACATTCTTATGACTGGAAGTGTGTACCTCTTAATCCTCTTGATCTATTTTGCCTACCCTCAACCTGCCTCCTCTCTGACAACCATGTTTGTTCTCTGTATTTATGAATTTGTTTCTGTTTTGTTTGTTTGGTTTCTGAATATAAGTGAAATAATATGGTATTTCTTTTTTATTTATTTCAACTAGCATAAGAGTCCATTGGTCCATCCATCCATGTTATCATGAATGGCAAGATTTTATTCTTTAAAATGACTGATCATATATCTATCTATCTCTCACAACGTCTATATATCTATGTAGATGTATAGATATATGTATCACAACTTCTTTATCCATTTATGTATTTATGGACACGAAATCACTTTTACTTCGTGTATATGTCTCTTTCTCAATTAATCCAGGCTTTGAAGTTTGGGTCACTAGGTGGATGGGAGAGTAGTGTGAGCTGACCCACAGAGTACTGTAGAGTAATGGTATAAAAGAAGATAATATTGAAGACAGTGAAAATATGGTTACCAATCAAAAAAATGGTCAAAACGTGAGGTTATGAGCAGAGAGAATACATCATTGTTCAGGGCATAGATTCCCCCTAGAGATTTAAAAAAAATGAATTTTGGGGGGGAGGAGGGTGAGAGAGAGACAGAGTGCAAGGGGGGGCGGGGGCAGCAGAGAGACACACATACAGAATCCGAAGCAGGCTCCAGGCTCTGAGCTGTCAGCACAGAGTCTGACTCTGTGCTGGAACCACAAACCATGAGATCCTGACCTGAGCCGAGGTCAAATAACCCACTGAGCCACCCAGGCGCCACCCCCCATCCCCACTAGAGATTTTTGAAAAGTGAGAGGAAAGGATGAAAAGGTAAGATAACCTCCCAAAACACTGAAAGTCAGATTGAGATTATATTTCGTGGTGTCCTCCTACTATGTGTATAGAAGGAGAAATACCACCATTATCCAAAACATAAATCAGAACCCTGGATTTTCCTAGAATTCCCTCTTTTTTTTTTTTTTTTTGCCTCCTTCTCTATACCAGTATTACCACTCAATCTATCATAAAATCATATAGATATTAATCCTTATACATGTCTTCATTCAGATATTTCTTTCTAACCTTATTGAACTCACATATGTACTTATCAGTCTCTCCAGTGGACATCTCTGTGCTTTCTCTGATTTCATGTGTTTTCTCTGATTTCAGTCTTGTCCCTAATTCACATCGTACCCATACTTTCAATATGAGCTATCTCAGAAAAATCTGGCTACAGAACTCACCTGTTTAAATTCAGTCAATGTCTACCCAGTGCTCTTTGTATAGTCCTGTTCAAGTGAATGGCACACAAGACCCATGATTATGTAGATCTGACTGAAAATTCGCTCACGTCTTAAACCATATGTGTGTTTACTCATACTCTTAATTTTCCTTAGCATGCCCTTTCTGTTCTTCTTTATTTATTTTTTTTTATTTTTATTAACATTTATTTATTTATTTTTGAGAGACAGATAGAGACAGAGCATGAGCAGGGAAGGAACGGAGAGAGAGGGAGACACAGAATCCGAAGCAGGTTCCAGGCTCCGAGCTGTCAGCACAGAGCCTGACGTGGGGCTCAAACCCATGAACCTGGAGATCACAACCTGAGCTGAAATCGAGTCAGACGCTTAACCAACTGAGCCACCCAGGCGTCCCTGTTCTTCTTACTCCCTGTACTAAGTTTTCTGAATCCTTTTCTCTTGTTTGGGGTCAGCTCACCTTGGATTATACCTCCTTCCTCAGAACAAAGCTCTAAAAGAATACTTGTTTGCATTACATTGAAACATTTCTTTAGATTATACTGCACCCACTTTCCAGACTATACATACTGACAGTGGCAAATATTTATCTTTACATTTTCAACTATTGTCACTGGACTTCAGGAGATACTCATTTTTTAAATGGAACTTATGTGATTATTAGATTTCTTCTGAAAATGGAAATGCAAATTTTAGACTGGTAGTCAGCATTTACAAAACATGCATGAAAAGGACTTGTATTCATAATGTATATATAAACCTCTTTAAACTCAATGTGAAGAGGGGTGCCTGAGTGGCTCAATTAAGTGTCCCACTCTTGATTTTGGCTCAGGTCATGATCTCACAGTTCGTGAGTTCAAGCCCCACATCAGGCTCTGCAGTGTCAGCTTGGAATTCTCTCTCTCCCTCTCTCTCTGCCTGTTCCCTGCTCCCTCACACACTCTCTCTCTCAACATAAATAAATAAACATTAAAAAAAATAAACTTAATATTAAGAAAATAAGCAATTTGGAAAAACAGTGGGAAGAAAACTTGAATGGAAACTTTAACAAAGAATTAATACACATGGCAAAAAAACGTGAAAAGATGTTCAAAATAATGAGTAATCATAAAAATATGCATTAAAACCAATACACAAAATCTAGCATACACTCACTAGTATGGCTAAAACTAAAAAGTTTGACAATACTAAATATTGATGATGCTATGAAGACTTTACCTATTGCTGGCAGAAGTTACTATCGGTATAGTAGTTTTCGAGATCAGTTTTTCATTTTTGGTGAAGTCAATGAGACAACCACATGAACCAGCAAGCCAGCTCATAGATATTTATCTAAGAAAAAAGAAAGCATATAGAGACCTATACATGAATGTCCATTATAGCTTTACTAAAACAGCTGCCAATTTCCAAATATTGGATAAATATATCTGTGGTATATACATTAGCTAGAATACCATTCATCAATGCAAAGGAGTAATAAATCCCAACAATGCACATGAATCTCAAAAACAGTATGTTAAGTTAAATAAATTCAGATACTAAAGGTTACATTCAGTATGAATTCTTTTATAGGAAATTCCAGAAAACACAAAACTATAGTTACAGAAAGCAGTTCAGTGGTTAATTTTAAGAGGACATCAAAGATAAATTATGCAGTACAATAGTTATAAAACTCTAAATGTATTTAAAATACTCCCATAGTTTGGTTCTAAAGAGTTCAAGAATCCCTTTTTTTTTTAATTGTTTTTGATGTTCATTAATTTTCGAGAGAGAGACAGAGCATGAGTCGGGGAGAAGCAGAAAGAGAGGGAGACACACAATCTGAAGCAGGCTCCAGGCTCTGAGCTGTCAGCACAGAGCCCTACGCAGGGCTGAAACTCACCAACCATGAGATCATGACCTAAACTGAAGTCGGATACTTAACCCAGGCGCCCTGGCCAAGAATTCCTTTCAAACTTTATTCAGAATTGTGGTATTCATATGAGCTGAAATTCCCTATTCCATGTTCTCTATTCACTCTGCTCTTTCGTATTTAAAGACTAAGCCATGGCAGAATATGAGCAGTGTCGTTTCCCATTGTTTATTTTATCGAAGAAGAACAAGTAATCTGAAGAGTCAAATATTTGTATGCCTTGGGGCAGATATTGATGGCCTGGACTTAAGGAACATAAATTCTTAGTTTCCTGTCAGTAATGGAATGGATCCAGCATGCATCTAGCTGTTCACTGATTTAGGTTATCAAATGATCACATTTTCAATAAGACTAATTCTTATCGTCTAAGTATTTTTCTGATAATCATTACATGTTGTCTACCCTAACTCTTTTTTATCACTCCTGGAAACATTTTAGAGATTTGTGTTCCAAATGAAACTTTGGCATTTGGGTAACTAAATGTTTAAAGCTATGGTATTAGGCTAAATGGGTTAATTGTATTCTTTTTTGGTTATTTGATTATATATTTAAACTATTCATTCTGTGTCTTCTAATACCTCAATTTCTGCCTCTCTGAGGAAGTTGTGAATAACAAGTACCTGTTTAAATTTGTAGTAGATACTGGTTTGTGAGAATGAATTGAAAGTTTCTATCTATTGCATTACGTATCATCTATAACCATTAAAGAAACATCAATCTCACCTGGGGTTTATATTGCCTCAAAAACTACAACTCTGCTTCAATAAAATCTTTCTTTTACAACAGTGGAAATTCCAAATCTGATCATTTAAGAGATTTTTGGCTGCAGGAATAGACAAGCCTTGAGTCAAACTGGCTTTATAATAAAGCAATAGTTCCCACAATATGGTCCCCAGAACAGCAGCATTAACATCACTAAGGAACTTGTAGAGATGCAAATTTTCTAGTCCCACCATAGACATAGTAACTCAGATATTTGAGGACTGAGAACAACAATTTTTGTTTTAACAAGCCCTTAAGATGATTTTGAGAATCTGCAATCAAAATACATTATTTGAAAAAGAGCAAACATAGACATGGGGCAGGCTCCAGTTTGTGAAATAATAATTTAGGTTTTGTGGATATCACTTGGCAAAATAATTTGAAGTGAATGTTGGAAAACAGAATTTAATTTGAAAAATGAGCTTTTCCTTAAATAAGCAAGCTCATACAAAAATTGTTAACATTGGTTTGAAAATATTTCCTAAGGATAAAATAAAGTTGTTGTCGTGGTGGTGATGGTTGTTTTGCTCCATAGACGTCTCTTCCTGCCAAAACTAAACTAAACTAAAATCCTAAAACAATTCATTGTCAAGTTGACACAAATGGTCTTAGTCCCTAACATTTGCATCATACTTAGCTGGTCTCAATTTTCAATATTTCTTTTGGTCATTAATAATCCAAACTGGAGGACAGATTATTAATCCCACCTGAGAAGTACATTGGCTCTATGGGATCGGTTTTGTATGTGGCAGAGTTTAAAGCAGACATTGTAGAACTTACTGATCAAAAATTTCAAACCTTTTTGTATAGGAAAATTTCTCCTTGGGGCTGTGAATGTGGGTGCTTGTTTTCTACTGGAAGTACCTTTATTGTCTATCCATGTGATTTGTTTTCGTTAGTCATTGCAGAATCATTTTACAGTATATGTACAACATTGTGTCTACAAGTGTCATTTTCAGGAGACTCTCTCTGGTGTGTAGGAGCTTCCACCTATTTTATATGTAAGGCTTTTTCTAGGGATTTTCTGCTTTTGTTCCAAGTCTGTTTCATATTGTTCAGTCAGGAGTTGGCAGCATGGAAATGGGGCTGTTTCCTATTAATGGTTTTTGCTTTTATATTAAATCCCCTATTTCTGAGTTAAGTCCATTCACTGAAAATAAGAAGAAAACTGAGGTTTCATTTGTTTCTAGATCTCTTCCTGAATGCTTTCTTAAGATTATATAAAGACTATTCTTGATATTTAGACATGAGAGAACTTCAGATATTGTGTGATTCTATTTTAATTGGTGTTTGCTTCTTTCTGGTTTCGGTTGGATTTTGCAAAAATCTCTTTTGTTCATTTATCCTTCGGAATGCCAGCCTTCAGAAAGAGAAGTGGGCACACATATGTAATGATATCATCTTTTTCATTATTTTGGTTGGTATTCTCTTTACAATTTTTTTAATGTTTATTTTTGAGAGAGAGAGAGAGACAGACTGTGAGTGAGGGAGGGGCAGAGAGAGAGACACACACAGAATCTGAAGCAGACTTCAGGCTCTGAGATGTCAGCACAGAGCCCAATGTGGGGCTTGAACTCACAGTCTGCAATATCATGACCTGAGCCGAAGTTGGACACTTAACGAACCTGGTGCCCTGGTATTTTCTATTTTTATTAATTTTATCATTAGAGTTAGGAGGTATGATTTATTCATCCAGGACCAGCTAACAGAGTTTGTAGGCTCAGTGCAAAATAAAAAATGTGAGGCCATTTTTTCAAAAACTAAGAATGTCAATACAACAACAGCCCCACTTAGACTTAAATATGTATGGTAAATTGACATAAATTTTGTAAAGCTTAGCAGGCAACCTTTTATTGTGAACTGATGAATTGATGTTGTATATTCTTTTCTAAGTATTAATGCTTATAACTAACTACAGAAACAAATCAGGATAACAGTTCAACTATATACCATATTGGAATTTTCAATTCCATACATCCTCAGTAACTAGAACATTAAAAGAATGTACTCCTATATCTATTCTCTATCAAGAGTACAGTTAGTAGAAATATCACATGATTGTTAAGGGAATTTTCTAGTTTTTAGAGTGTTGGAAAAGTTTCATTCTGTATTTTTTTCTGTCTTTTTCTTGGTAGAGGAGACATATGGAGAGTTTATTCCCATTGATTGTCTTGAAAACCCTAATACCCTGTAACAATGTATGTTATTTCCTCTGTAGAGATACCTTCTCTCTTTTTAAAGGCCCATTTTTGTGTTGCATCCTTTTGAAGAGATGAAGTTATTGACCCAGACTAACTAACAAATCTCTGCATATGATAAAGATTAGAATGCAAAGAAATAGCAATTGGTTGATTTTTGTTTTTAATTTTGTTTTTTCCTGCTAAGAAATCTTCTATGACTCTGACATCTATAGGATGAAGACCAACTCCTCTGGGTGTCTTATGAGGCCCTCCATGGCCTGGTGACTGCCAGTCCCTCCATTCTCTTCTCTGGTCACACCCATTCTAACCTTAAACTCTACACATGTTAAACTCTCTTGCAATTCTTCAACATGATGGCTGTTTCATGTCTTGGTGCATGTTATTTCCCTGGAGTATGATGCTCTGATGCCCTTACCACCTACTTTAGACTGTCTTGGTAAAGTCTTCTTTCTCCTTTAGGTTGTAACTTAGCATGTCACCTCCTCTGTGAAGCAAGTCTTGATACTCACAGGCTTGGAAGCTCCTCCCCCAGTGCAGTACCTTGTATACTGGTCCTTTATGGCAGTGATTATATTATATCATATTTGGCTCTTTACAGTTGTATCTGTATTTTCACTAAACTGATATTATTTTCACTAAACTGGTATTATTGATAGTGTTATGCAAATCATTCCTTTACCTTTTACACTTAACACAGTGTCTTGCCTATAGTTGGCACTAAATAAGAACTTGTTGAATAAAATGAATTGAGTGAAATTTCAAAAAACTCATTGAATGAAATAAATAAATGTAATTTTATTTATTTATTTATTTATTTATTTATTTATTTATTATTTTATTAGTTTCTCTCTCTCTTTGTTTTTTTTTTTTTTTTGGTATCAGGAGTAGAATTTGGTGATTTATCATTTACATATAACACCCTGTACTTATCAGAATAAGTGCCCTTCTTAATACCCATCAGCCATTTAGCTCATCCCCTGTGACCTCCCCTCCATCCATCCTCAGTTTGCTGTCTTATAGTTAAGAGTCTAAATGTAATTTGCGGTGCCTGTGTGGTTCAGTTGTTTAAGCACCCTACTCTTGATTTCAGCTGAGGTCGTGATACCACTATTCGTGGGTTTGAACCTTGAATCGGGCCCTGTGCTGACAGTGTGGAGACTGTCTCTCTCTCCCTCTCTCTTTGCCAACTCCCCACTCATGTGCCCTCTCTCTCATAATAAATAAGCATTTTAAAAAACAGTTCTAAATGTAATTAAAAAAAAAAAAAACAGGTATCCTTGACTCAAAAGCTGCATTAACAAAGAAATCTTGAATCATTACCAGAATGTTAGATTTCTCCCATAAACTCAAAGGGAACAAGAAAAATAATTACGGAATAAACTTAATATTTAAATTTGAATTTAAAACAGAGAAGGTAATATTATTACTCATTTCCATTTGCAAAACTACACATAAAACTTTAATAAATTATATTTCCCTAATATTTCGGAGTTCTCATAGGATACTTATATACTCTATTTCATTTGTCTTTTTTTTTTTTTTTTAAAGATTCTATATGGTATTTGTTTTTCTCTGTCTGACTTTTCTCACTTGGTATAGTGCCCTCAAGGTCCATCCATGTTGTCACAAATGACAACATTTCTGAGGGACTTAAATTAGTATGTTTTCTTTTCTTTCTTTTTTTTTTTTTTTTTTGCGTTAGTGTATTTATTTATTTATTTATTTATTTATTTATTTATTTATTTAAGCATGGGAGGGGGAAAGAGATGGAGAGAGAGAAAGAATCCCCAGCAGACTTTGCACTCTGCCCTGAGCCTGAAGCAGGACCCCGTCTCACAACTATGAAATCTTGACCTGAGCCGAGATTAAGAGTCAGATGCCTAAAACTGAGCCACTCAGGTGCCTCTAGTATGTTTTCTTTTCTTAAAGAAACCCTGGTTTCTAACCATCTGTTTTTCACTGTTCTTCAGAGACATATGCTTAAAAAAAAGATATGTGAAAAGCACAAAACAGAATGTTTCCAGATGCAGGTGGTCCTAGATAATTTTGAAAAGTGCATGTGGGAATGTAAAAAAAAAAAAAAAAAAAAAAAAAAAAAAAAAAAAAGAAGTAACAGTACATGGAGTTTATTTGTTAATATTTTTAGGGTAAGATTTCTGGGGAAATAGAAATTTTGACAGCTATTAAATTCTTTTTACAGGGAAAGATAAGCTGGTTCCCCAATCCACTGCAACATTGCATACTTGTCTTCCATTTATTTTGTGGTTATTACATTTTTAGATAAAATGCCTTTAAAAGGAAAAAAACACTATATAAACTCTCCATGACCAAAAAAAAAAAAAAAAGAAAAGGGCAGCACATCATAGGCAAATATAGCCACAGAGGGAGGATTAAATGGAAAGGCTATGTGAAGAAAACTCTCTCCTTTCACATCTGATATCCACAGTTGTACATGTGAGTCTGATAATTGATCCCAAAATATGTTTTTAATAAATATGTTATCCCATTTATAGCAGTTAATATGAGAGAGTTGCCCTTATACCTCCCACTCACTTGATGAAATGACTTTATTTTTCATTAGGGAATTATTTAATTTTTTTCTGATAGGACAGTAAAATGTAAGCTATTTTCATAAGAATATTTGTTAAACTGGATTGAATTATGTTCTCTCTTTTTTTTTTTTAGAAGTCTATGGGTATGAATAAAAATTTAGGAAAATGTTTAAAAAAGGTAATATGAATATTTGTAGAATAAACGAACACACAAAATCATTTCTTTAGCTAAAATATCAATGGAATAGATCTTATCATATAATAATGTTTTTTTTCATACATAAATATGATTCTATTTATTTTCAAAAGAGGGGGCATTTATTGTAGGGCACCATGCTACAATTTTTTATGCTGTGATAATAAATGATTTAATTCATATAATTTATGAATTAACCTTTATTATATGATTTTTAAGGCTTTAGATTGTTTTAAATTTCAGTATAACTCTTTGAATAGAATTCTTTCTGACTGATATTTTAAAATTTATTGTCTTATTTATAAATAAAATGTACATAAGAAAGCATAACTGAATACATACTTGCTATTTTTATTTGAATAATTATCTGTTAGTTCAGTTAAGAATAAAAAAAATTAAGGGTGGCTGGGTGACTCAGTTGGTTAAGCCTCTGACTCTTAGTTTTGGCTCAGGTCATGAACTCATGGTTGGTGAGATCAAGCCCCAAGTCCAGCTCAGCCCTGACAATAGGAAGCCTGCTTGGGATTCCCTCCCTCTCTTTCTGCCCCTCCCCCACG
Source organism: Puma concolor (assembly GCF_028749965.1). Classification (NCBI taxonomy): domain Eukaryota; kingdom Metazoa; phylum Chordata; class Mammalia; order Carnivora; family Felidae; genus Puma; species Puma concolor. Next base: position 94,836,722 of record NC_141671.1, on the reverse strand, counting down.
TGCTTGTTAGCTCTGTCTCTTAAAATAAATAAATAAACTTGAAAAAAAGAATAAGAAATAATGTTTTTATTTTACCTTCTCTCCATTGTTATTCTCTTTCTTTCTTTATGTAGATCCAAAATTCTCCTAAATAATTTTCCTTAACTTTTTTACAACAGGTCTGCTGCCGACAAATTGCCTCAATTTTTGTTTGTCTGAAAAAGTCTTTATTTTTCCTTCACTTTTGATAGATAATCTTGCAGGGTACAGGATTTAGGTTGGTGGGTTTTTTTCTACCCACATTTTAAATATTTCATTCTGCTCCCTTCTTGCTTACATGGTTTTTGGGAAGTTAGATGTAAGGCTTATCTTTTTTCCTCAATGTGTTAAGGTTTTTATCCCGTTTCTTTCATGATTTTTTTTTTTTTTTTGCCTTTTATTTTCTGTAAACAGTATGCCAGCGTATAGGTTTTTGTTTTGTTTTGTTTTGTTTTGTTTTTTGGCCTTTATTCTATTTGATTTTCTCTGAGCTTTCTGGATCTGTGGTGTTGTGTCCAAAATTAATTTGGTAACATAGGGGCGCCTGGGTGGCGCAGTCGGTTAGGCGTCCGACTTCAGCCAGGTCACGATCTCGCGGTCCGTGAGTTCGAGCCCCGCATCAGGCTCTGGGCTGATGGCTCAGAGCCTGGAGCCTGTTTCCGATTCTGTGTCTCCCTCTCTCTCTGCCCCTCCCCCGTTCATGCTCTGTCTCTCTCTGTCCCAAAAAAAAAAAAAAAAAAAAAAAAAAGTTGAAAAGAAAACAAAATTAATTTGGGAATATTCTCAACCATGATCATTTCAAATACTTCTTCTGTACTTTTCTCTCTTTCTTCTTCTGGTATTCCATTACATGTATGTTGTCCCACAGTCCTTAGATATTCTGGTGTATTTGTTTTTTGTTTTGTTTTGTTTTGTTTTGTCCTTGTTTTCTTTGCCTTGCAGTTTTTGAGGATTCTATTGATATGTTCTGTAGCTCAGAAATTTTCTGATCCATGTCCAGTCTACTATTAAGCCTATCAACAGCATTCTTCATTTCTGGTATGGTGTTTCCTCCCCCCCCCCCACCCCCACTTATTTATTTATTTATTTATTTATTTATTTATTTGAGACAGAGATCGAGAGAGAGTGAGAGAAAGAGAGCACCTGCTCACGCAAGCAGAGGAGGGGCAGAGAGAGAGGAAGAGAGGATCCCAAACAGGCTCTGCACTGTCAGGACAGAGCCCAAAATGGGGCTCAATTTCACAAACCTTGAGATCATGACCTGAGCCGAAATCAAGAGTCAGATGCTTAACTGACTGAGCCACGCAGGTTCCCCTAGTGTTTTTATCTGTAACATTTGGTAGGCGGGATCTTTCTTAGGCTTTCTTTCTCTCTGCTTATAGTGCCCATCTGTTCTTACATGCTATCTGCTTTGTCCATTACAGTCCATTACGGTCCTCCTTAACATATTAATCACAGTTATTTTAAATTCCTGGTCTGATAATTTCAATATTCCTGCCACATCTGGTTCTGATGCTCACTTTGTATTTTAAAATGTGATTTTTGCCTTTTGTTATGCCTTGTGATTTTTTTTCTTGATACCAGACATGATGTATTAAGTAAAAGGAACAGCTGTAAATAGACCTTTAGTAATATGGTGAGGTGTGGGAAGAGGGTAAGCAATCTGAAATGGCCCTCTGACCAGGTCTCAGTCTTTTAGTAACTGTAGGCCTTTGGACTGAATTTCACAAGTGTTTCTCAATTTTATTCTCCCTGCTTCGCCATGGGACATTATGGCTAGAGTGTGTAGGCTGGAGTGTTGGGTATTTTCCTTCCCTACATGGAAGGCTAAAGCTAGTTGAAGTTAGGTTTTTCCTTTCCCCAGGTAAGTCTGACTCTGATAATACCCTAGCAAGTTAGGCTCTAGTTAAATAGTTTCACCTGAAAGCATGTCTTGTTAAGAACAGAGTTCTCTGGTTTATCTTAAATGGTTCCTTTCTCCTCCAACTGCTGGAAACCCAAGGGGATTTTTCTCTGATACTTACCAAGGGAACCTGGCTGAACAGTTCAAGGTAAATGTCACAATATTGTGGGGTCCCACTAGACTGGGGACCCTGGAATTTTTAACTCTTAAGAGTGTTCACAATACTCCAGTAAGGGTGGAAGAGACAACTTTTAAGTTCTTCACATGCTTGAGCTGAACTGAAAGTCTCATATCTAAATCAAATTCTGCTTTTTCTTTCTTTCCTTTTTTTTTGTCTTTTGGCTGTGTGTTGTTATTTTATTTTTCCATATGTTTCATAGTATTTTTATGAAACTCGGTATCTTTTTTAGGACAGCAGAGACAGAGAAATCGATTGAATGCAAATGTATCTGTCTTTTTTTCTCCTAGGCCTTTGGTGTGGTAGTTTCAATTAATCCAAGCAAAAGTATTTCTAGTGGTGGTGGGCACTATAAATAACCTCAGCATATGTCAGCCAACACATGCCTCAAGGCATAATTTGTGATTAAGGTGGGGCCATATGATTTTTCTCCTTATCTACTCTGCTATCAGCTTTAGGTCTTCCTTTTGTGTTACATTTCTTTCTTTCTTTTATTTTTTTTTTAATGTTGGTTTATTTTTGAGAGAGAGAGAGGGGAGAGGTAGAGAGAGGAGAGAGAGAACGGCAAACAGACAGAATCCAGAGCAGGCTTCAGGCTCCGAGCTGTCAGCACAGAGCCCAACGCGGGGCTCAAACCCACGAAACATGAGATCATGACCTGAGCTGAAGTCAGATGCTTAACCAACTGAGCCACTCAGATGCCCCTTTTTTGTGTTATATTTCTATGGGGATTATCTACAAAAACAAAGGAACACTCCCAGGGGTAAATACTGTAACTTTTTACCTGATACTTGCTACCCCGATACTTAAGATCATTCTGATTAAGCCACAGGCAGACACTATGTCCCAGCGTCTCAGAATTTTGGGCTTCCCAAGGAGCTAATCTTTTCCCACTCTCTAGTACTAGGCCCAGCAATTATCCTACTGCTTCCCATGTAGTAGAGGATATTTTTCCGTTCTCTTTCTCCAGCAGCATTGAACTTACACCTGTGCCATCAGAATATGTTTTTGTTGCCCTTTCCCAAAGATAAAGACTTGTTTTCTAGGGGACTAAAGCAGAAGGGTGCTGGTAAATTTTGTGCTCCTCATGTAGCCTGTGCTATTCTCTACTTCAAAGTATATACTATGATGGATGCTTTCTCAGGACACTGCTCAATAATCTTTGTGGGTATCTAATGAATTATATTGTAAAAAAGTCATCAAGACTTGGCAAACTCTCCCTATATGTGTAACATCCTAAAGGCTCCACATTTTCTCATAAAAATGCTGAGGACACTGGTGGAAAGCCATTAAAGCTGAGGATGTAAGAACAAAAGACTTCTATTAATGAGGAAAGGGTATGGATAAGTGCTGAGCCCAGAACCAGATATGAGAAGTAGAAAGAGCAGGGCCAGAGAAGCCAATCCTCTGAGACTAACAGACACATTGCCTGCATAAGACACGTTTAATCAGACCGATATCTCTTGTCCCCACCATCAGGGTAGCAATATTGGGTAGAAAGGAACTGTGGGTACCTCTAGAAGTGCTCTGTTATCTCCATAGGCATCCATAATAGGACAACACTAAAGGAAGATTCACTCCAAGCCTCCAGCAGGTTATCTTATCTGAAATCCTCATAGTCCAGCATAGCTCTGCCTGTTGCAAGTAAGCAAATGGTCAAATCCCCATGTATCTCTTCAGGTGCTTGCCTCTCCATAGATGAAGGACCGATTGCTAGTCTTGCCACTTCAACTCTTTGGTAGTTTCAAGTAAAGTTGTGAACTTGCTGTTTTCCTGGATTTTTGTTGTTGTAAGATTGTGACACTCTTTGTAGGTCTTTGTACCTTTAAGTAGATATGTGATATTCAGTAAGGCTTTTAAAAAATTTATCTGGCTTCCTAAGATTTATTTTTGGTGAGTTGGTTACTATAAATTCCTCCTTGATAGCCTGAACAGTAAATCATGTAATCTTTTCCCTCACTTATTTCATTTGCTGTAGACTCTTTCAACATTCACAATAATTTGTTTCGTCAGTTTTCAGGTGACCTCATCAATTTACAAAACATTTCTTCACCTTTGTCTCATTTGCAGGTTTAAATGTGATTCCTAACAAAAGCTTTGGGGAAACTTGAAGGTATTTGCCTCTTTATGTTATTTCTGACTCTCTCTGTTTCTGTCTCTCTCTCTCTCTCTCTGTATATATATATATATATATATATATATATATATATATATATATATATATATATATATCTTATTTTGTTCTGCGAATAAGTTCTAGTTGCTGCTCCCAAATGCTGGTTTTATTATTTATGCAACAAATAGGTCAATGTGTGACAATTGTAATATTGCTTTAATTATGAATCCAATTTCAATAATTCTGTAAATTTTTTTTTAATGTTTATTTATATTTGGGGGGAGAGAGAGAGAGAGAGAGAGAGAGACACGGTGTGCGAATGGGGGGAGGAGCAGACAGAGACCTAAACAGAATCTGAAGCAGGCTTCAGGCTCTGAGCTGTCAGCACAGAGTCTGACACGGGTCTCGAACTCACGAGCTGTGTGATCATGACCTGAGCCAAAGTCGGACACTTAACCGACTGAGCCACCCAGGCACCCCTCAATAATTCTGATGACTTCAATCTGTGGGTCAGTTAAGCATGTTTTCTTAGAAGACAGTTTCATGGAAAGCACAAAACTGAGGGTGTAACTTGTATGAATTTATCAGTCCTATAGACTGAATTTCTGTGTCACCACGTCCCCCTCCCCATTCATATATTGAAATTCTAATCTCCAAGATAATGGTGTTTGGAGATGGGGTCTTTGGGAGATAATTAAGTCATCAGGGTGGAGACTTTATTATGGGATTAATGCCTTTATAGGAAGAGTCAGGAAACAGCTTTTTCTCCCTTTCTCTGTTTCTCTCTGTCTCTCCCTCTCTCCACCATGTGAGGATAGGATAGGAAGATGCTTCTTTGAAAACCATGAAAAGTGCCCTCACCAGACATTGGATCTACTGGCACCTTGATCTTGGACTTCCCAGTCTCCAAAACTGTGAGAAACAAATTTTTATTGTTTCAGCACACAGCTTATATTATTTTGTGATAGTGGCCCAAACTAAGACAGTTGATATTGTATTTTGGATTATAATTTGCTCTATATCAACTTTGGGTTTACAGTAATCATGGTGTTGACAAAGTGAAGGGGGAAAACATTTATGAGACCACTTTGGAGGATAATTGGGTAAAAAATAGTTCTCTTTGGCTTTGGGTTAACTCATACACTCTTTTACAACTTGTGAATTTAGAGATTGTTGAAATCACTTGTTAGTCCAGCACTTATGCTTATATTTCCATGTGCATGGATTTCTTACTTCCAATAAGAGATTATAAGAATGAGACAAGAACAATATTCAGGAAGTCTGTTTCTGCTTCTGTAAAGTTGGAGTAAAGTTAGTGTTATTATATTTCATATTTTTCTGAAATATTCTAGTGTCTGGGTAAAATTTGCAAATTCCAGGCAATTTTGGTCAATGTTCTATAGCAGTTTCTGAGACCTTTCTGCTTATATCAACATTTCTAATTTCCTAAATCCACCAGCAGGCTCTGTCCATTAGAGTCAAGAAGAATCTTTCTCTTCCCTTCATTTTACATGTTGATAGATTTTAATTTAACCTATCTACAAGGTTGTCATACTTTCTATAAGATCTCCTTTGATTCTTCATGCCAGTTTGTCAGGTGGTGATTCCAAACTGCTACACTTGGCTTGCAATCTTTAAAACATTACTTGAGTTTGAGTTCTATTTTAACTTTCCACCGTCATTCTTCATGAAAGCTTTAAATGAAATATTGACATTTCCCATATTCATTTAGAATATTATATGCACCCTCTGCAGTTCTTCACATTTTTGCATGAAATAATTTCAAACATAGGGATATATGATTTTACAGATAATTCTTATCAGTTTGAGCTTTCCCTGACAAGCTATTAGTCTTTGAAATATTTTACCCAATGCTATGATGTCCTGTCAGAGAAGAAGTGGAATTCATTGCCTCCAAATTCATTTGAGCAGTGATAGAATGTCATTATAGGCATTTATCATTCTTCATACACTCAAAATTTTGGTAAATGAAGTGCATCTGGGTCTTCTTTGGGGTCATCACAATTAGCACCTAAACAATATAAGTGTGAAGTATCATTTATCAGTCTTCATAATGAATTAATGTCCTTGTTTTATCTTTATTATAGTTGTACCTGTCAAAAACTTTACCAGCTTCAGTACTTAAAATCTATGAAACTCTGAGAGGACTGTTGAGGTATTAAGCATTATTGAGGAGTTAATACTGGGGTATTATTGATAGTAAGTGTTATGCAAATCATTATTATTTAATTTATTATTTTTTTACTAAAACGGTCACCATTTAAAAGAGAAAAATGATTAATCATTTTATAAAAAGTAAGTGACCTGTTTACAGGAACATTTTAATTTTCTAACTTCGACATGGCCAGCTACTGGTAGAGTACTTCATGTACAGAAAGGGCTTACTAACTATTATTAGTAAGTAAAAATTGGAATAAGTTTTTGAACTTGGTTAATAGTATTTGAAAGATTACATAAGTGATTATCCAAGTTTCGGTTTCAGTTTTGATTTTTGATAAATCTTAGTATTTTGGGACCTCAGTTTCATCATTAATAGGATTAGAGCATTGGATTCATTGGTTTTCAAGGTAGTTCTTAAAACAAAAATGTCAATTATTTCATTTATTTTAGATGTTCCTAGAAATATTTCTTATAATGCTGTTTCAGTTTTTTTCTCAAATTAGTGACACCATGTTAATTATCTTTTTACCTTATTGCATTGTCAATTGAAATAGAAACTTGCAAAATATCACTGAGTCCGAGGTTAACATACAAGTGAGCATAATTCTCCTAAATTGGTGATTGGTTCTCAGCTTGTTTTCTTGTTTTGAGCGATTTTTCAAATAAGGACATAAGGTGTATATATATATATATATATATATATATATATATATATATATATATACTTTTATTTCTTTATTTCACAATTCAGAATTTCATATCTCTGAATAACATGCTCTGGTTACATAATACGGAATATATAACTGGTTTAAGCAAGGATTGAAGTAGTAACTCTTAATAAGTTGAGCATATTTAGGAATCTATAAAATTTGGCCTCATATACTTTGATAAAAATTTACAAATAAAATTCTAGAAGTTAATTTCAAAGAGATTGCCCTATTTGGGGAGTAATGCTTGATATTAAGTAATTAAGTGATAATATAGTGCCAACTGGGTCTGATTCATTAATACTTTTCATGAAATAACAAATGCAATGTTACATCGAAAGATATAAATAATTGTAAATTATGATTGTAATTTTTTCTATAATATCAATTGGAGAAAAATATATTATTTTAGGATTTCTCACATATATTAAAGTAGATGGTAAATTTGGGATTTAATACATGGGACATATGCCACATGCAATTTAGAGTTATTTTATATTTCAATTAGTTAATAAGCTTAGTGATATATATCATCTTAAAGAAGTTATAGCAAAGCTGATCATTTCAATAACTAATTAAACTTAATATGAAAGAGTTGGCTTAACTGCAAATGTTCTTTAATTTTATGAAAGATCATATGAAAGTATTAAATTATTTTCTCATTTGCTTTGGGATAAAAGTTATGAAACGAAAGAGACATTTTTTTCCAGTCTAATAAACAAGTTTAGTAATTTAGAGCAATTTCAGTTGCCTTTTTAAAGAGTTCAAAATATGAAGAAATTAATGAAGAAGTACTATTGACTTCATGCATTTTTTAGACCTGATTAAAGCTGTTCATAATCATGTATTAGGATAAAATTTTATCTACTATATTCTGGCATTTTTTATACATTCTGATAATATCCCTTGGCATGTATAATTTTTTTTTTTAAATCAGAGGTTTGGAATATAGCTAATATACAGTAAAGAAACTATTTTTTTAATCATAGTGTCTTTAATTTTAATTTAAACAAAGAGTTCTTTGTATTATACGGTTAGTTGAGTTTAGGAAATTAAAATGACTGAGAAAAAAATATATAACATGAAAACTTTAAGATCTGTTACTAGAAAGACATTGTACACATAGATGATATTGTTAAAAATTATCTGTATGTACTTAATTTAAATTGTCTTAAATGCTATTTTGTGCATTAAAGAGTGGTTATGTCAGTGTTTTGAAGAAAAATATAGAAATTTAATATTAATGAGTAAGATAGTACTAGAGTTTTACCTGTATGTCACAGATAATAATTCATTAGGGAAAACTATATCTAGTATGTAACTATAACCATAGGCTGTAGAGAAAGAAACATAGCAGGTATAACAAAAAACATAAAATATTATGACAGAATTGTGATCAGATATACTATTCATATCAATAAACCTGAATAGGCCTAATACATGTAATAAAATAAAATAAAAATTATTTTGTTATTACTCATCTGCCTGGATGGGTTACACTTTTGTAATTGTCACAAAGACCCTTGTTCCATTAAACTTAAAGAAATATTCAAAACTATTGTATTCATTCAGAGTGGTTTAAAATGTATTCAGGGGCGCCTGGGTGGCGCAGTCGGTTAAGCGTCCGACTTCAGCCAGGTCACGATCTCGCGGTCCGTGAGTTCGAGCCCCGCGTCAGGCTCTGGGCGGAGGGCTCAGAGCCTGGAGCCTGTTTCCGATTCTGTGTCTCCCTCTCTCTCTGCCCCTCCCCTGTTCATGCTCTGTCTCTCTCTATCCCAAAAATAAATAAACGTTGAAAAAAAAATTAAAAAAAAAATGTATTCTTAGGAATAAATTTATTTCAGAAATTTAATGTTTTTTGATTTGGATGACATTTCAGAATTTCATCAAAACTCCTTTATCGTAATTACCAGACATTAAATGGAAAAACCTAAAATCCTAACATGTCATTAGAGGCTTCTTGTGTGATTACTTATATAACTTAAGATAAAAAAAATAATAAATTTTGCCATTCCTCCTTTGATATGAAATTATTTCATATCTATTTACTTAGCTACAAATCATCAACGTGTATTCAAACGTATATTTGACAAAGCCCACCCTGCAAATAACTGGGCAACTGTTGTTTTATTTCTGTGTAGATCTACTGCAGAGTCATATTACTTTGATTTATGGATGGTTTTAGACACTTAAATGCTTCAACCCTCTCTTGTTCTCATAAGCCTCACATTGTATCTTTGGAAAATTGTATTACAAATCTGTACAACAAAAGATGAAAGGCAGCATCCTGAAAGAGTCAGAGAAGAAGGAAATTTATTTGGAAATTTCCAATGAATGTGTTTCTTTCTTTGAGAAGTGACTATATTATAGGCATTTCTTCTGATTCTAACAATACTATTGTTTCTCATTTTTATTTAACTTCCAGTTAGTTAACATACAGTGTAATATTAGTTTCAAGTGTAGAACTTAGTGTTTCATCACTTACATGCAACACTCAAATGCTCATTACAAGTGCCTTCCTTAATACTCATCACCCATTTAAGACGTCCGCTGCCGACCTGCCTCCAGCAAGCCTAAGTTTGTTCTCTGTAGTTAAGAGTCTGCTTTCTGGTTTGCCTTTCTTTCTTTCTTTTTTTTTTTTTTTACCGCCCCCCTCCCTCACCATGTTCATCTGTTTTGTTTCTTAAATTCCTCATATGAGTGAAATCATATGGTATATGTCTTTCTCTAACAGTACTGTTATCAAATGTGTACCATTCTCTTTGAAAAGAGAATGGCTGGCAATTGTTTTGTTTATCAGGAAATACACAGAACAAATAAAATTTTCTACTTCTGCTTATAGTTTGAATCTCTGGTGAACAGCTTGCTCATTTCTAGAGTGAGCATGTGGCAGTAGTATGAGTATCAGTGGAATAATTCTGACATTTGGTTGATAAGATTTGCTTTAAAATATATTTACAAAAATTCTGTTTAGTTGATATATAGCTCCTCACAACCTTTATAAATTTCAAACTCACTTGATTTTCTCATACATAAAACTTACTGAAATGTTTGCCAAAAAAAGCAATTCTAAATAGGAAGGAAAATAAAGAACACTATAACTGATTTGTTTCTTGTAGAGCTGAGATGAAGCAAAGAATCAAAGACAAGATAATATATCCTTATTTATCTACATTTATTTCATAGCAAATGTTTTATGCAAATATACGCAATTAACATCATCATTTTCAACATGGTGGTTATATATTTTTGTAGGTATTCCCTCCGTGGTCTTCTGCATTTCTATTTTCTATACTTAATTCTAAGGTATTTTTCTCATCTGCAGTATATTACCTATTCTTCTGTAAAAATATTGAAGTATATGGAAAACTTTTTCTTAGAATGTTCTTTTACCAATTTACACTCATCAAGCACAGTATTGCATATTAATAGACAATCAAGTTCTACTTCAGGTACAAAGGTTAAAATATTTTAGAATTGAAGTTGTTCATAATGAGTTGCTATGTTTAAATTTTGTACAGGTTCTGCAAAATAACTTTTAAATATTAAAAAAGTAATGAATTATTTTCTAATATTGACTATAGTTATATTAATATGTGAGTCATAATATCTACAAAGAGTAGTTTTTTTAAAAAAGTTTATTAATTTGTTTTGGGAGAGAGGGCAGAGAGAGAGAGGGGGATAGAAAGAATCCTAAGCAGGCTCTGTGCTGTCACCATAGAGCCCGATGCAGGACTCAATCCCACAAACTATGAGATCATGACCTGAACCAAAATCAAAAGTTGAACACTTAACTAGCTCAGTCATCCAGGGTGCCCCATAGAGTAGTTTTTTGTTTTGAAATAGTCTGAATGTGAATGGATAGAAAAGGTATTCTATGCAAATGATAACCAAAAGAGATCAGAGGTGGCAATGTTTATATCAGACATAAATAGACTTTAGGTCAAAATGTCATGAGACAAAGTAAGTCATTATATAATGATAAAAGAGTCTATTCATCAGGGTTATATGTAACTATAACTATGCACCAAATATCAGAGCACATACATATATAAAGGAAACATAGATCTGGAGGGGAGAGGTAGGCACAATACAATAATAATAAGAGACTTCAACATACCACATTCAATAATGAATAGAACATCTACACAGATAGTCAATAAGGAAAAAAAACAGACTTGAACAGTACTATAGACCAAATGGACCTTAAAGACATATAGAGAATGTTCCCAATAACGCAAAACAGACATTCTTCTCAAGCACAAGTGGAGCATTCTCTAAGATATATCTTATGATTAGTCACAAACCATTCTTAGCAATATTAAGAATATTAAAATCATACCAAGTATCTTTCTATCACAATGGAATAAAACTAGAAATTAATAACAGAAAGAAAATTAACAAATATGTGGAAATTAATCAATGCAGCCATCTCCAATCATTGGGTCAAAGAAAAAAATCAAAATGGAAATGAGAAAATATCTTGAGACAAATGAAAATGAAAACACAATAATCTAAGCCTTATGAGATAAAGTAAAAGTAGTACTAAGAGAAAAGTTATAGCATAAATGTCATATTAACAAAGATCTCAAACAACCTGACTTCACAACCCAGGAACTAGAAAAAGAAGAAGAAACCAAGACCAAATTTGGCATAAGGAAGGAAATAATAAAAAGTAAAACAGAAGTAAATGAAATAGGTAATAGAAAACATCAATTAAACTAAGAGTTGGTGTTTTGAAAAGATAAAATTTAAAAACCCATAGCTAGACTAAGAAAAAAAGAGAGAAGGCAAAAAATAATGAGGAATGAAAGAGTATACTCTACAACCAATGTTATGGAAATAAAAAATATCATAGGAGACAATATAAATAATTATATGCCAACAAACTGGGTAGCCTGGAAGAAATGGATAGATTCTTAGAAACCTACAACGTACCAACACTGCCATGAAGAAATAGAGAATCTGAAAAGACCAACAATGTATAAGGAGATTGAATGAGTAATAAAAATCCTCTCATCAAAGAAAAACTCAGGAGCAAATACCTGCAGTGAACAGTTCTACCAAATATTTAAAGAATAATGAACAATCCTTAAATTTTTTCCAAAACATTGAAGAAAAGGGAATAATTCCAAATTCATTTTACTAAAACAGAATTACACTGATACCAAAGACAAAGACACTACATAAAAGGAAACTACAGGCCAATCAATATTCCTGATGAACTAGGTACAAATATTCTCAGCAAAATGCTAGCAAAATAAATTCAACACTATGTTAAAAGGAGCATACACCATAACCAAGTGGGATTTATCCAAGGAATTCAAAGAAATTTTAACATACACAAATTAATAAATGTTAACAGAATGAAAGATAATCACATGATAATCTCAATAGACACTGAAAAAGTATTTGTCAAAATATATATTTTATTGATAAAAGCCCTTGACATGTTGGGTATAGAAGTAATATACCTCATCATAATAAAGGCCATATACAACATTATACTCAATGGAGGAAAATTGAAAGCTTTTCCTCTAAAATCAGAACCAAGACAAGGACATCCACTCCTGACAATATTATTCAACATCGTACTGGAAGTCCTAGACAGAGAATTTATGCAAAAACAAAGCAACCAAACAAAAACAAACAAAACTGCATCCAAATCAAAAAGAAAGAAGTAAAATTATACCTGTTTGCAGACAGCATGATTTAATATGGAGAAAATTCTAACGACATCACTAGTAGACTAGTAAATAAATACAGTAAAATTATGGACTACAAAATCAACATATAAAAATCAATTGTGTTTCTATACACCAACATAAACTATCTGAAAAGGAAATGAAGGGAACAATTGCATTTACCATACCACTAAAAATAATAAAATAGGAATTAATTTAACCAATGATAATGAAAGATTTGTACACTGAAAACTCAGAACATTGATGAAAGAAATAAACAAATAAATGGAAAGACATCATGTGTTCATTGATTTGAAGACTTGACACTGTTAAACTATTCATATTACCCCAAGTGTTATATATATTAAATGCAATTGATATCAAAATCCCATGATATTCTTTACAGATATAGATAAAATAATCCTAACATTTATATGGAACCACACAATGTCCCAAATAACCAAAGCAATCTTAAGCAAGAAGAACAAAGTTGAAGGAATCACATGTCCTGACTTCAAAATATATTACAAAACTACAGTAATTAAAACAGTATGGTGCCAGCACAAGAAACACACACACATATATACATACATATACATATATATACATATATATAGACTAATGGAATAGAATCGGGGCCCAGAAATTAATTTATACATGTATGGTCAACTTATCTCTGATAAAAGTGCCAAAATCATGCAATGGGGAAATGAAAGTCTTTAACAAATAGTGTTATGTGGGGCGCCTGGGTGGCGCAGTCGGTTAAGCGTCCGACTTCAGCCAGGTCACGATCTCGCGGTCCGTGAGTTCGAGCCCCGCGTCGGGCTCTGGGCTGATGGCTCGCAGCCTGGAGCCTGTTTCCGATTCTGTGTCTCCCTCTCTCTCTGCCCCTCCCCCATTCATGCTCTGTCTCTCTCTGTCCCAAAAATAAATAAACGTTGAAAAAAAAAAAACAAAAAAAACAAAAAAACAAATAGTGTTATGAAAACTAGGGATCTGTATGCAAAAGAACAACATTGGACCCTTATCTTACCTATGCAGAAAAAAAAACAACTCAAAGTGTAATAAAGATTTAAATATAGAACCTGAAACTATAAAACTCCTAGACGAAAACATAGAATAAATGCTTCATGACATTGGTCTTGTCAATGATTTATTGGATATAAGTGAATGCAGTAGAAGCAAAAATAGAAAATGGAACTACATCAGACTAAAACTCATTTGCACACTGAAATAAATAATCAACAATATTAAAATGCAATACAGACTGGAAGAAATATTTGTAAACCATATATCAGATAGGGGGTTAATATCCATAATATATAAGAGATTCATACAGCTCAATAACAACAAAAACCCCCAAACAATCTGATTTAAAAATGGTCAAAGGACATGAATAGACAGACGTTTCTTGAGGGAAGTCTTATAATCTGGTGACCAAGAGGTATATAAAAAAGTGTTCTACCAGTCATCAGGGGAATGAAAATTGAACCCACAATTATATATCACCTCATACTTAAAAAAAAAAAAAAAAGTTTGGCTAGGAGGTGGAGAAATTGGAACCTTCATATACATACAGTTGGTGGGAATGATAAATGCTGCCACCACTATGGAAATCTATATGTAAGTTCCCGAAAAAGTTCAAAATACAACTACCATATCATCTAGCAATTCTACTTCCAGGTATATATCTAAAAGATTTGAAATCAGGAACTTGCAGGGATTATCTGTGCTCCCATATCATTGAAGCATTATTTAGAATGCTATCTCTATCATCTCTATCTCTGTCTCTATCTCTATTTATCTCTATCTCTATCTCTTATCTCTATCTCTATCTAAATAACCTAATGTCCATCACCAGACTGATGGATACAGAAAATCAGTGCAAAAATATATATGTACTTATATATATATATATATATATATTTCATGTAAAAATATGTATATATGTGTGTATGCATATATATATATATATATACATATATATATATGGCAGGATTTTCTTCTCTTTTAGGCTGAATAATAATCATTTATATATTATATAACTGAATATATATGTATATAATATGTAAAAATGTAAAATGTAAATATATATATGTGTGTGTATGCCACATATATATGGAAGGATTTTCTTCTCTTTTAGGATGAATAATATTCATTTATATATTATATAATTGAATATATATATGTATATAATATGTAAAAATGTAAAATGTAAAAATATATATATGTGTGTGTATGCTATATATATATATATGAAAAAATATATATATATGAAAATATATATATATATATATATATGAAAATATATATATATATATATATATGAAAATATATATATATATATATATATATATATATATATGAAAATCCTTCCATATATATGGCAGGATTTTCTTCTAGGCTGAATAATATTCATTTATACAGCCTAAAAGAGAAGAAAATCCTGCCATATTCAATAACATGAATGAACCTAGAAGACATTATGCTAAGAGAAATAAGCCTGAGACAGAAAAGAATGTATGACCTTACATAAAGAGGTATCTAAAATAGTCAACTTTGTAGGAACAGAGATTAAATGTTGGTTTCCAGGGACTTGGAGAATGAGAAAATGGGGGGATTATCAACAAGTATAAAATTTCAGTTTTGCAAGTATTGGGATCTGTTCAACATGGTTCCTGTGGTTAAAAATATTATATTGTACACTTAAAATTTTGTTAAGAGGGTAAATCTCATGTTCAGTATTCTTTTTAAAAAATTTTTTTTAAAGTTTATTCATGTTTTGAGAGAGGGAGACAGAGCGCAATAGGAGGAGGGGAAGAAAGAGAGGGAGACCCAGAATCTGAAGCAGGCTCCAGGCTCTGAGTGGTCAGCACAGAGCCTGATGTGGGGCCCGAACTCACGAACTGCAAGATCATGACCTGAGCCAAAGCTAGACACTTAACCAAATGAGCCACCCAGGTGCCCTCATGTTTCAGTATTCTTACCACAATAAATAAATGTATATTTTCTTTAGAAAAAATTTATATAATATTGGTATTGGTTTTGCAGCACATGCATATACATATATCTACATAAATTAAATCAATACCTGTCAACATCATCGTCTGGTTATTGAAAATATGAAGTTAAATAGAAAAAATATTGTTACTTATAGACCTTGATGAAATGACAGTTTTAAAATCTTAAAAATTATCTCTTAAACACTGAAACCTAAAGATTTAATATTATGTGAAATTAAAAAGCAAAGTTATGAAAGGTTCTGCAAAATGTTATTTTCTAATATAAAGCTGATGTTTTGAGCTTGTCTTAACCAAATGTTATGATCACCATATTATCATTCCAGAGCTTAGAAATAATATCTCTGTTTATGAAGTTAGCTCTCATAATCATAACTGTACTTAGCCCAAGATTATGGTTGTAGAGTTATATTATTTTCCATTATTTTTTAAATCTATATTACATCTATAAAATTCTCAATTTTGTGAAGGTGATATAATTTTTCTTACTTTCCTAATAGTCCAGTGATATAATATGGAATTTTCAGTTGGAATGTACACTAACAATTTCTGCTCACTCCTGCAAGATCAGGCTTACTGAGTATCAGAATGGTGATACCAAGAATGGTCCAGATCCTAGAGTAGTATTCCCAAAATATTGTTGGCCAAGAGAATAGCCATCTGCCTAAAATTCACTTAAAAGCAAATTTTGGAACTGTTGTGGTAAGGATATTAGGCTAAGAAGTTCTGTCTATCACAAAAGCTATTTATCACTGGTGACATTTTTAGGCAATGTGATAATGAACCATTTGAAGATGTATCCCAGAGCAACTTTTAGAATGTTTTTTATGGTCTCCTTGATGTTTCTTCCTAATAAGTCAATATGAAATTTTTCTCACAAGTTAATTGTGACCCATGACCTGAGCAATTTCAACTGAACTTTCCCTGTGAATTTTTTTATTTTTTTGCAGTAAAGAAAAAAAATAGAGGATTCTTTGATCTTCTAGGCTCATTACACAGAAGAATTCGTTCTGTGTCAACTCATTTCTTTTTCACTCTCTTTTTTTGTCTTAATACCTCTATTTAGATTTGAGTTTTTGTAATGATATAATTGCTTTTGAATCGCTTACAAAAAGATTTAAAAATATTGTGAAAGACAAATTTAGATGAAGTTTAAAGTTATCTTTAATTTTTAATTTTAATTAATATTTCTCAGGGGCTGAGCATGATGATTTAAATCGAAGAAGGATACAACTAGTCGTCTGTCTATTGTTTTAGTGTCAAAACCCAAATATATTTCCAAATTAATATCTTATGATTAGGATAAATGTCATTATGGAGTGAAAGAGGAGAGGAAAAGAGGGAAATGAGTGTTTACTGTGTATCCATGAAATGTCTTATTTCATTGTGCCAATCTCTATTAGTTAGTGGTTTTGAATTTTTGTAGATACAGGAAATGAGAATCTGAGAATTTTTACTATTTGTTCAGGCATTTAGCCAATTACTCTAAAATCTGATTCTTAGTCCCTGAGTTTTTCTGCTTATTTTTTTCTTACTTTTATAAATATAATAAATTAGATGCAGTAATGAACAGCAGCATACTGGAAATACCTTCTTTTAGCTGTATGCATTTAAAGGTGGATACATTTAACTTCTCTTTCTTTTCCTTTGAAACCCAGGACAAATTGTTTAACTTCCTTGTCTTTCTTGACTGTAAAATGAGGTTGAGGATGATAGTGATAACACAGCAGTGGTATTGGAATAAAATGCTATAAAATCACTTAGCATTAACTCATGATGGTTAGGGCTTTATTAGTGTTAGGTATTAATAATATTCCTATTGGTTCCATTTATTATTATTATTGCTATTAGAATTAGTGTTTAATAAACTGCACAAAAATGATAGAAAGTATTCTGAAATATAGCTCCAGTGGCTTTGAATCACTTTCTCTCAGCTTTATTATTTCATGCTCTCATAGGCTTCTTCCTCAGTTTATTCAATTGGAAGGTATTTATTAAAAACCAATTTTGTGTCAGCAGTGTGCAACACATTGGAGAAACCAGAAGAAAATTGAGATTCCCTTCCCTCAAAGGTTTTATTCTCCATTGAATGGTAAATAAGAGAAATAATAACCCTTCTGTGAGATAATGTAGTAACAGGATTAATCTCTAAGCAGTACTAGGAGAGATCAAAGCAAAGCTTTTAATTCAGGATGAAGGTTTGGGCAAAATCTCCAATAAGTGACCCAGAATTGAGTCAAAATGTGAGTGAATAAGCCCTGAATGGGACAATAGTGATAAGGGTGATCTAAACAGAGGCACCAGTGTCCTTAAATTCCTCAAAATGAGAGAAAGCATTAGAAGTGCTGAGAAGAGCAAGTGAGCATGGCAGAGTATGTATGAAGCAAGTTGGAGGTGAGGCTGGGAGACTCAACCGAAGCCACTTAATGTTCAGAACGTTTAATGAAAAGTGCTCTTGGGATTAGCACTTGCGGAAGAGAAGAGACAGAGCAAGATTTGGTGGTTGAGCTATAGTGCACTCTCAATGAATGTCTCAGCCAACATTACAGGGTCTTCCAGAGTTAAGATAGCCCTTCAAAATGATTGTGAGTTGGGGTGCCTGTGTTGCTCAGTCGGTTGGTTATAGACTTCAGTCAGGTCATGATCTCCCATTTGGGGTCCTGAGTTCAAGCCTGGTGTTGGGCTCTGTGCTGACAGCTCAGAGCCTGTAACCTGCTTCGGATTCTGTGTCTCCCTCTCTTTCTGCCCCTCCCCTGCTCACAGTTCATCTCTCTCTCTCTCTCTCTCTCTCTCTCTCTCTCTCTGTCACAAATAAACAAACATTAAATAAATTAGAAAAAAAGAAACAAAATGACTGTGAGTTAAGGAGGGGGGCTATGCCTTTATATTCCCCATATTAATTAGTTGTTAGATAGAGGCAGGCTACCCGGGAGGGACTTGTGATCTTGCACATGATTATTTTCTTAATCTTTGTTTATTTTTGAGAGAGAGACAGAGTATGAGCAGGGGAGGAGCAGAGAGAGAGGGAGACACAGAATCTGAAGCAGGCTCCAGGCCCTGAGCTGTCAGCACAGAGCTCGACACGGGGCCTGAACTCACGAACCCGTGAGATCATGAACTGAGCCCAAGTCGGAAGCTCAACCGACTGAGCCACCCAGGTGCCCCTTTTTAATTTTTTTTTTAATCTTTGTTTATTTTTGAGAGAGAGACAGAGTATGAGCAGGGGAGGAACAGAGAGAGAGGGAGGCACATCATTGTTTTCAGCAGGGAATGAACAGCTAAGGTGTCTTCTGGCAGATCTCTGAGCATCTGGCTAAATAAGTCTTTCATTCCTGAAGGAAGATCTAGATGGAGTACCACAGCATGTCTGCAGTCATCCCAAGGCGTTACTGTCAGGCACTGAAAGTGCTTAATCAGTGCAGTGATAGTATTTGGATCTTATACTTTCTTCTGTTATGTTCTGAGTTAATGGGTGAGGGCAATACTTGGTTCTTGCAGGGAACGTTCAGGCTGCATTTTTTGGTTACACATTCTTCACTACATGTAAATCTGACTACCTGTAACTACCCATACTACTAAAGTAAACTACTGATGTTACTGTTTACCTGTAAATATCTATACTACCAAAAAAAGTCTATACCACCATTTTAATTTCTTGCCTCTGTTTCCACAATTGCCCCTGTACTATTTCTCTTACTTGCACTTTTGCCTCTCTCAAATCCCTTCTCCATTTGGCAGCCAGATTAGAGCTGTTCCACCATAAATGAAATAGTGCAGTGCTTTTTCCTAATAGCTTCCTCGTCTACTTAGCGTGAACTGCAAAATCAGAGTATTACTCCTTATTTGATGAAATTTAGCCAATTTATATATTTTCTAAAAGAGATATGTACATTTAATAGAAGATTCAGGGAATTTCCTAAAAATGACTTGGATAGGTTAGTCAATTGGCCCCAGTTCTTTTTAGGGTTAGCCTGTGGAACAATGTTTCAAGAGCTATATTAAAACAATATCTAGAAGTTTAACATGCTTAATGCTATATTTGTTCATTTTATGTAAAAATGAAGGGGGCATATTCTATCAATATATATATATGATTAGCATATCAATAAGATACATTTTATAGATTTTCCAGTATCTTAAAAAATATAAAACAAGTTCATAGTCACATAATATATCACAATTTGCAATTGAGAAAAAATGTATTCCCAATAATATAAGTTGTATTTAGATTTTCTAAATGAACTGAAATTTTTATACAATATTAGTACTTAATATCTTTCTGAAACTGTGTTCAAGGCTCCTTATGAATAAACTCATTTTCCTCACAGCAAACCTAGGAGTTAAGTACTAAATTTATTCAGAATTCAGATTTCCCAGCTAATAAATGACAAAGACAGGATTGAAATCCTATCTGTGATTGCCAAGCTCAGGCCCTGGCTCTCTATGTAAGTAATGGGACATTACAGCTCATATTTCAGAAGTGCAAAGTTCATTGTACTGAATTTCTGCTAAACACTGCTCTTATTTCAATTTTTGCTTCAAAGAGAAATTTCAGCAATAGTTCCTCTAGTTTCTGTATTTTCTTTGTGTAACATTTTAGATTTTTTATAACTTAAAGTTTATGGAATTGTTAAAACAGAAATATAAATGTCAGTTTTACAACATCAAACTGTAAGAAAGAATTAGATGCTATTTTATGTTATTGCTTCACTTATTAGTATTGAGGACACAGGTTTGACTATGTCTAGTGATGTGAGATTATGGAATGTTGTCATTATCTATGAATATAGTCAAGAATTTCCCTTGAAATTACTTTTGTTAAAAAATGAACATTTTCAGGGTAGTTGGTTTCTGTCAAATAATATTTTTAGGAAATTTTTGAATGTAATTAAATTCAAAATTAGTCATCTGTAAGAATGTCATCTTGTATTTTATAATTGAATAATAAATAACACTTGTTTCAGTTCAAATTTATGATACAGTAATTTTTATGAAGATTTCTTTTAGGCAATAAAACTACTATTACATACTCCCAGTGTTATTTTTTTGGAAACTGATGAAATCCAAATATTATTTCTGTTTAAAATACATAAGATTAGAAGAAAAATAAGATGTTTGTTCAACAACTTGACTTAAAAAATATATTCACCTTTTATTCTTTTTAATGAATCCAACAACTAGATGATGAACGTGGCTTGCCTCCTCTTTGAATTAAAGAAATTAAAATCCAGAGTGATTTAATCTTAGAAATGAGAGGGATTAAAAACTTAACTATGAAATTTAACCAACTTAATTTAAACAATGCAATTAATACATCTGAAGGTCAAGGATTGATTCATTTTAAAGAGTCAACCTTTGGAATTAGTTATATATATATTTGAGCCCTGTTCCTGCTGTTTACTAGCTGTGTGATCCCGGGCAATTATTTAAATTTCCTGAACCTCAACTTCACTATCTATAAAATGAGGATAACATCTAGAATGACAATTTTTATGAAGGGTAGAGATTACATATATCTTTCTTAGAACAGTACTTGATGTACAGTTGGTATATTTTGATAACAAGGTCATGTCATATAACTCCTAACTGAGTAAAAGGTGGGTAAAAACTGAAGGATTTAGAAATGGGCCCAAAGATATTTCTACTAATTTTTTTTCAAGTTTTTTAAATGTTTGTTAGTTTTTGAGAGAGAGAGAGAGAGACAGACGGACAGAGCATGAGCAGGGGAGGGGCAGAGAGAGAGGAAGACACAGAAATCTGAAGAAGGCTCCAGGCTCTGAGCTGTCAGCACAGAGCCCGACTCAGGCCTCAACCCCATGAGCTATGAGATCATGACCTGAGCCTAAGTTGAACGCCCACCTACTGAGTCACCCAGGCACCCCTCTACTAAATATTTTTGAAGATATTTAATTCCGAAACTAATTTCTTCTTTTACAATAGCCATTGGTGTAGATTTAGACAAGTATGTTTGAATTAATCAAAATATAGTACTAATCACAGAAATTATGGACCATAACTATCTAGTAATATAGTAAAAGAACTTCTCATCTGAGGATATCATGAGAAGTTCTTTAACATCTTTATATAAGTCCTACTTTTATTTCAGTTATGTCAGTGTCTCTCTAGGAAAATTCTTCAATATAATTTAGCTGAGGTTCCTATACTTGCAAGTATATTGTACATGTAAACATACATGACGATTATTATCTCATGCCTTCACAAGAAAGGACACTAACACGTATTTCCGCTTCTGAAAGTGAATTGTTCACCCACAAGTCTCCCTTTAGTGTAGCATATCCCATGTCACTGTCATTGATAGGCTACATTTTAGTCAGAGTGACAGTGAAAACTTAAAGACACAATCAAAAACTTCCTTTTATCATAGAGAAAAGTAAGATCAGAATTAAAATTTCAGCAAATTACTTACTTTTCCTCAACTTTCAAGCCTGAGTTTTCCACTTCTAGTTTTTCCTATATTTAGATTACAGTTCAGCAACAATTTCCCTGTCATATTCACTGTCATACAGAAAATTAAAATTGCTCCTACCTTCTTAAGGCATTCAAATCCTTAGTGACAGCCTCTTGTGTGAGTTATCCTGGCAGTCAGTTTCCTAACACCTCTTTTTTGGTTTCTTCAGCAGACTGAGTGCTGCTGAAAAAGAACATTTTCTTCTAAATTTTTAAATGTTTTCCTATTAACTATTCTTTACTTCCTAGGTATAGTGTCCCAAAAAGATACCCATAACCTTAAAACATCTGAATATATTATATATTTATAAAAGAAAAATTATGAAGTTGGATTCTGAAAAATATAATGTTTCAGTACTTTAATGATTTCCCTGAAGCCTGCAATACCATTTTTAGAATTGGTGTTTCTTTCAAATTTGTCAGCTATTAAAGTGTAGGACTTCTTAGTTTATTAGTAATACAAATGTTATGACTGAATTAAAAAAGCTTCCCTAATCACTGAAAGGTCTTTGAAAGCTTCAAAGTAATTATATCTTGTAATTATCAGAAAGTAAAGTTCCCCAATCATTCTAACAGTCAGGCATTTACTAGTTCTGAGCCTGGAGCTATGTGTGGATAAGATTAGCTGCTAATTATAGGGAGGGGAAATAATTAAGGTGAAATAAATTTTTCTTTTCAACTTGCACGATATTTTTAATAAGGATGTTTTCTACCCTTATGAAAGCATTTCTAGAAGTCTAGAGGATGAAATGTGATTGCACTTCAGGAAGTAATGACAAGGAAGGTAAAGGACAGTGTTTAAATGTTAAAAGACAAACATGCTGAATAGTTATGTTCTAATGAGTAGTTTTAATTTTATTATGCCAACTTCTCTAGTGAGTGGATTGAATTAAGATGCACAGGCTGACAAATAAATGCTAGTATTTTATGATTTAATAATTATTGCCATGGTGTCTGAAAGACTGACTTATGTGATCTACTTTGTTTTAAATCATGTACTTTTAAATTACTTATGAAGGAAATCAGTGATCTAGACCATTTCTCCTAAAATATCTTCTACTGAACACCGATTCTAATAAAAAGAAATATTTCACGTAATACAAAAATCACATGTATTTTGAAAATTCTTGGTTAAGTGAAATTATGTTTATTAATGGAAAGATTTATCATGTCTTGTTTTTGTACCTTAACTCTTCATTTGCAAGTTATGTAACAGAAATTTTCCAAACACACCAAGCAAGTGATCTAGAGTTCTCTGGAGCACATTTTAAAATATACAGATCTAGATTTTATGCACTTACATGCTTGAGAGATCAAGTAACCAAACTAATAATCCATGTGATAGTAGTTTCCTCAATTTCCACCTATACTTTGTGATGGCATTTAAAAATTCTAGGTTATGTTTTTTTATAGCAACCTTTCTCAAATGTTTCATCTTTTAAGTACTTTTATACATTACCAAAGTGTTTAAAAATAGATGTTATCACTAATCTTATCTAATATTAAAATTAATATTTTTATATATAATGATAATTTTATCACATAAATACATTAGTATTTTATAAACTTTAATAAAATTATTAATCCAGGTTGATTTCTAAAGACTATGAGGTGTGGTCAGATTCCACCATCAGTTTCTTCTCTATGTCTCACTGCTAAATTGTGTCTCACTGCTAAATGTCTCTACAACTACAAGTCATTGAAAATGGCATCCAGGATTAGAAATATTGTGTCAGGTAGTTAGATATATTCAAATAAAACTTGTGATAAAAATTATGTTTTATTTTTGAAGATGATTATTTGTTTCCAAGAGACTCAAAAGTGATGAATTTTATACAAAAGGTAGAATTTAAAATTTTTAACTTGGCAGACAAAATTATTGTTTCCAATCCACTGCTTTTGCTCAGGCTTCTACAGAGTATTTCTTCATGATCTGCTGCAGAATTAGGAGTGATTGTAATATATACTCAATAATCTATCAGTGTCTTTTCACCAATAAGGGAAGATATGTTGAAAAAGAAGAAAATGGCTGGCTATCAACCTATTTAGAACTCAATTCCATCTTTTGAAGATATTATCTTGCTGTCTTATCAACATTAAGAAACTGTGATCTTTCAGGCCTGAGAGTTCAGGCAAATGAGGATATATGAAAGTGTCATTGAGATTTGCCACCCAAGTACCACTTAAACTCATAGAAATGGGCTTTAGTGGCATTACTCATGTCATGAAGAGATTGTTCTATCTCATTCTTCAATTTCAAATCTCATGGAATTTCTAAGAAAATTACTGGCAGAAAGTAGTAGCAAAAACATATACACATAGACCACTTTTTTTTTTCAGAATGCTGAAAAAGTGTATCCTCAGTGACCAAGAATTAAATCTATTTACAGCATTCATTGTTTTTTCTAAGACTGATGAAGAAAGAGGATGCACAGTGATTTATTTTTCTCTTAGAATAAGACTAGGTATTATTGGAATGCACATAAAATTTTATTTGATCGTATTCAAATGGCTTTCCTTGTTGCACACACAAGCCAAAGCATCATCAAGACTGATACTAGTGCATTTTCTAGTTTATATTATGACCTACAGCATAATCGTTAACTAAATAAAAACATAAATTTTGCTGTTACATAAATTATTAGTGCAAGATAGGAAATTGTCTTGCTCTTCTCCCACATAAATGTGTATAGTGCATGCAGTAAGCATTGATTCAATGTGGTACATTAAACACTTTTCTTAAAATGTACAGCAAGGGATATCAATATGTATGATCATAATGGCTCTAATGTTTTATGGACCAGTGATACGCAATGTGGAATGGACTTTTCAGGTGGAAGTGTAGGTAAAATACATTCTTTAAAATTGTGATTTCCTGTTTTTACTGTGAAGTTTCCATTAATATTGAAAGAAGAATTTATATTTTTGTTCTCTTCTCTATCTTGATTTACAAACGTTATCTATTTCGTAGTTTAAAACATTACCTTGAAGTTGTTATATTAAGGACTCCATTGGTTGCCCTGAAAAATCAGTGTTATTTTTGGAAAATAAAATGAAAGCTTTTATGTTTCATGCTACTGTGTGTCAGTATCATCTAGGATTGGAGGGGTTTTTGTTTTTTTGTTTGTTTGTTTGTTTTGTTGTTGGATTTTTTTCATTTTGAAATGCTGTGACATCATTCTAAATTATATTTTGTGTTACTATGTAATTTATAAGTACTTTTTCAGTTCATGGATCACTTTTCAGACATTCATACACTTTTGCAAATTGAATCTCTCCAGTGGCAGAATAATTGTGCCAGTTATCCCCTACCCCCACCGCAGATCCATTACAGGCTTTGCCTGTCCTGCTTTTTGCCTGTTTGGAATAAACCACCTGAGCTCTCTGTTGTGAGGAGGATACTGGTTGGTTTAGCCACTGGAAGGCAGCACACAAAGATGAAGGAGTAGGGAGAGAAAGAAATCAGTATATTTATTTCTGCTTTCCTTGCAGAATCTGGGTTCCTCCATCCCTCAGGAGGTCCTCCTGGATGGACACTTTCCGATTTTCATATGGCCTCAGTAGCATGATTTCTATGCTCTTCAACCTACTTCTTGACATCGCCAGTACTTGAGTGTCTTATCTTCCTTTATTTGTTCTTTTAGGATGCCCAACTTATAAAAATAAGTTGCAAATAAATATTTATGCTAACACGCATACTTGACATTCAGAGAACTGGTGTTCTGGACAAATTAGGCATTTTTGGCAAGGTTCTAGGTACTTTGCTCACCCCACATTGCTTTGTACATTCATTCTCTCTCTGCCTCTCTCTTTCTCTCTCTCTCACCCTCTTTCGCTCTGCCTCTTGGCCCACATGTGAGTTCTCCTTCCAGCCCAACTGATTTCCTCTGTCCCACACGTACTATTCATTATCTTTCTTTCCTTGAAAACCAGGTCAGAGCTTCAGCAACCCAGTGACGTCCACCCCATATAAGTTGTTTCTGCTAAATGGTTGTGTTACCTTGCTCTTTGTCCCTCAGTAGACAGCAAGCTCTTTGAGGACCACCCAGGAGGGAACTCACTTATTGAGGTTTAATTCCTAGAACTCTACCTTGTGCAGGTTAGGGCTCATTGTCTGAAGATGGGGAGGGCAAAGAAGATGCAAATGGCTATAGGCCCTTATACCTTTGATATACACTTCAGGGCTCAGCATGGTGGCAATCACCAGATATTGGTTGGGAAGAACTTGGAAACACACATGTATCAGCTCATTATCAACGTGTGGAAGGAGCTGTGGGGCCAGGGAGGACCCTGAGTTAGATGAGGAGGGAGGCCACTGGCTACATTCTCTCTTGTTTGCGTACCCTGAGTAATGTGGAGGATTGGAACGGCGTGGACAACACTCACATCTAAAGATGTTCAGCCTATCTAAAGGGAGTCATGGAACAGAGGAGTATGTACCAACTGAATGTGGGATTTCATGCCTCTTCCCATCCCAAACGTAATGAGGATTCAAAGACCTACACTTCTGACTTCTCTGTTCCATCAGCAAGTTCACTCCAGCAAGCTGTGCTCTCAGACAGAATGGACTGTGACTTCTAATTATTGAACTTGCCTCGATGGCCATTAGTATATCTTCCTTTGTAAAACTGCTGTTCAAGTTTTTTGCTCATTTTAAAATTGGGTTGTTCATCTCTTTACTGTTGATTTATAAGTACTTTGTATATTCTGGGTTCAAGTTCATTGTCAGATATTTGTGCTACAAATATTTTTTCCCATCCCTTACAGGATCATCTGTTTTTCCTAGAAGTATTTGTTGAGCAGGAATTTTTAATTTTTATAATGTCAAAGTTATCAGTTTTGTTCTTGATGATTAGTGATTATTGGGATCTGCCCAAGAAATCTTTGCCTACCACAATTTTGTAAAGACAGAGTCCTATATTTTATTCCAGAAGCTTCCGGTTCTGGATATTATATCTAGTTCTATAATTCAGCAAAAATTTTAATTTTTATTTGTAGAGTGAGGTGGAAGGTGAGGTTCTGTTTTTTCAATATGGGTATCTGCTTTTTCAGCAATCATTTGTTAAGAAAACTTCCCTTTCTCCATTGAACTGACTTGGAACCTTGGTTAAATATCATTCAACCATATATGGGTGGGTCTGTTTCTGGAGTCACTAACCTTTAAATTTTGA
This sequence comes from Puma concolor, assembly GCF_028749965.1. Taxonomy (NCBI): domain Eukaryota; kingdom Metazoa; phylum Chordata; class Mammalia; order Carnivora; family Felidae; genus Puma; species Puma concolor. The sequence continues at coordinate 94,809,276 of NC_141671.1, read as the reverse complement.
GCAGCACACTCACCTGGAAGGTGGGCCTTTCAAGACTTCCTCACTTTCAATCTTTATGTATTTTATTTATCATTTATTTTATTTCTATTCCAGTATTCTTAGTGTAACATTAATCTCCTTCACTTATTTCATCCATCCCCCACTCGCCTCCCCTCTAGTAACCATCAGTTTGTTCTCTATAGTTAAGAGTCTGTTTTTTGGTTTGTCTCTTTTTTCTTTGTTGATTTGTTTTGTTTCTTAAAATCCACATCTGAGTGAAATCATATGGTATTTGTCCTTCTTGACTGACTTATTTCACTTAGCATAACACTCTCTAGATCTATCCATGTTGTTGCAAATGCCAAGATTTCATTCTTTTCAATGGCTGAGTAATATTGCATTGTGTGTGTGTCTGTGTGTGTGTAATATCACATTTTCTTTTTCCATTCATCTATTGATGGACACTTGGGGTGTATTCTTTATATTCTTTGACTAAATACCCAATAGTGGAATTGTTGGATCATATGAGGAACCTTCTGTCAGTGTGAGGTGATATCTCATTGTAGTTTTGGTTTGCATTTCCCTGATGATGAGTAATGTTGAGCATCTTAACATGTGTCTTTTGGCCATCTGTATGTATTCTCTGGAAAAATGTCTGTTCATGTCTTCTGCCCATTTTTTAATTGTATCATTTGGAGTTTTTTTGGTGTTGGGTTGTATATGTTGTTTATATATTTTGGATACTAGCCCTTTATCAGATATGTCATTTGCAAATATCTTCTCCCATTTTTAGGTTGTCTTTTAATTTTAATGATTGTTTATTTTGTTGTGTAGAAGCTTTTTATTTTGATGTAGTCCCAATAGTTTATTTTTGTCTCTGTTTCCCTTGCTTCAGAAGACATATCTAGAAAAATGATCCTACAGCTAATGTCAAAAAAGTTAAAGCATGTGCTGTCTTCTAGGATTTTTATGGTTTCAGGTTTCACATTTAGGTCCTTAATCCAGTTTGAGTTGACTTTTGTGTATGGTTTAAGAAAGTGGTCCAATTTCTTTTTATTTTGCATGTAGCTGTCCAGCTTTCCTAATACCATTTGTTGAAGAGACGTTTACTTTGTTTCTTTTTTTTCTTTTTCTTTTTCTTTCTTTCTTTCTTTCTTTTTTTTTTTTTTTTTTTTTTTCTAAATTAGGCTTCATGCCCCGTGTGAAGCCCACTGAGGGGCCTGAACCCGTGACCCCAAGACCAAGACCCAAGATGGGATTAAGAGTCAGAAGCTCAACTGACTGAACTGCCCAGGTGCCCGAAACTATTTTTCCCATTGGATATTCTTGCCTGCTTTGTTGAAGATTCACTGACTAATTATAATTGTGGGCTTATTTCTGGCTTTTCTGTTCTGTTTCATTGATCTATGTGTCTATTATTGTGCCATTACCATACTCCTTCGATTACAATTGCTTTGTAGTATATCTTAGAATCTGGAATTGTGATACCTTCAGGTTTTTTTGTTTTTGTTTTCCAAGATTGCTTTGGCTATTAGGGGTCTTTTGTGGTTCCATAGAAACTTTTGGATCATTTGTTCTAGTTCTGTGAAAAATGCTGATGGTATTTTGATAAGGATTGCTTTAAATCTATAGATTGCTTTGGATAGTATGGACATCTTATCAATATTTGTTCTCTCATTCCATGAACATGAAATACCTTCCCATTTGTTTGTGTCATGTTCGTTTTCTTTTATCATTGTTTTATAGTTTGAGTATAAGTCTTTCACCTTCTTGACTAAGTTTATTCCTAAGTTTATTATTTTTGGTGCAATTTTAAGTGGGTCTGTTTTCTTAATTTCTCTTTCTGCTACTTCGTAAGTAGTGAATAGAAATGAAATGGATTTCTATATATTGATTTTGTATCCTGTGACCTTACTGAATTCGTTTATCCATTTTAGTAGTTTTGGTGGAGACTTTAGGATTTTCTATATATAGTATGATGTCATCTGCACATAGTGAAAGTCTTATTTCTTCCTTACTAATTTCTATGCCTTTTATTTTTGTGTGTGTGTCTGATTGCTGAAACTAGGACTTCCAGTACTATGTTGAATAAAAGTGGTGAGAGTAAACATCCTTTTCTTGTTCCTGAACTTAGGGAAAGGCTCTCAGTTTTTCCCCATTGAGTATGATGATGCTGTGGGTTTTTCATTTTTGGCTTTTATTATATTTATGTATGTTCTCTCTAAACCTACTTTGTTGAGGTTTTTTCATCATGAATGGGTATTATACATTGTCAAGTGCTTTTTCTATATCTATTGATATGATCACATGGTTTTTATCTTTTCTTTAAAAAAATTTTTTTAATGTTTATTTATTTTTGAGAGTGAGAGAGAGAGAGAGAGACAGAGACAGAGAGACAGAGAGACAGAGTGTGAGCCAGGGAGGGACAGAGAGAGAGGGAGACACAGAATCTGAAGCAGGCTCCAGGCTCTGAGCTGTCAGCACAGAGCCCGATGTGGGGCTCGAACCCATGAACTGTGAGATCATGACCTGAGCCGAAGTTGGACGCTTAACCGACTGAGCCACCCAGGCGCCCCTATCCTTTCTTTTATTGATGTGATGATATATCATGTTGATTGATTTGCAAATATTGAAAGACCCTTGAACCCCAGGAATAAATCCCACTTGATCATGATGAATGATCACTATTTTTAATGTATTGTTGGATTCAGTTTGCTAATCTTTTGTTGAGGATTTTTGCATCTATGTTCATCAGAGATACTGGCATGTAGCTTTCTTTTTTGGTAGTATCTTTATCTGGTTTTGATTTTGGGTGATACTGGCCTCATAGAATGAATTTGGAAGTTTTCCTTCTATTTTTTTTTTTTTTTTTTTGGAATATTTGAGGAGAATAGGTATAAGTCTTCTTTAAATGTTTGGCAGATTTCACATGTGAAGCCATCTGGTCCTGGACTTTTGTTTGTTGGGAGTTTTTTGAACTGCTTCAGTTTCAGTGCTGGTGACTAGTGTGCTCAAATTTTCCATTTCTTTCTGATACAGTTTTGGAAGGTTATATGTTTCTAGGAATTTATCTATTTCTTCTAGGTTGCCCAATTTGTTGGCAGATAATTTTTTCATATTATTCTTTTATCATCTTTGTTTTTCTGTGGTGTCAGTTGTTATTTCTCTTTAATTTATGATTTTGATTGTTTGAATCCAATTTTTTTTGATAGTCTGGTTTATCAATTTTGTATATCTTTTCAAAGAACCGTCTCCTGATTTTATTGATTTGTTCCATGAGTTTTTCTTTGTTTTAGTTTCTATTTCTATTTTATTTCTATTCTACCTTTTATTATTTCTCTCCTTATACTATTTTGGGGTTTTATTGTTCTTCTTTTTCTAGCTCCTTTAGATATAAGGTGTATTTGTTTATTTGTGATTATCCTTGCTTTTTGAGGTAGACCTGTATTGCTATGCACTTGCCTCTTAAAACAGTTGTTACTACATCCCAAAGATTTTTGACTATTGTGTCTTAATTTTCATTTAGGTCCATGTGTTTTCTTTATTTTCTCTTTAATATCTTGGTTGAACCAGTCGTTGTTTAGTAGCACTTAAATAACTTTCATGTATTTCATGTATTGCATTCCCTCCAGATTTTTTCTTGTGATTGATTTCTAGTTTCATAGTATTTAGGTTGGAAAAGATGCATAGTATGATTTGTCTTTTTGGATTTTTTTTGTTTTTATTTAAAAAAAATTAACGTTTATTTATTTTTGAGAGACACAGAATGTGAGTTGGGGAGGCACAGAGAGAGGAGACATGGAATCCAAAGCAAGCTCCAGGCTCTGAGCTGTCAGCACAGGGCCATATGCAGGGCTTGAACCCACAAACCACTAGATCATGACCTGAGCTGAAGTCAGATTCTTTTTTTTTTTTAATATTTATTTATTTATTTTGGAGAGACAGACAGAGCACAAGCAGGGGGAGGAGCAGAGAGAGAGGGAGACAGAACTGAAACAGGCTCCAGGCTCCGAGCTTTCAGCACAGAGCCCGATGCTGGGCTGGAACTCACAAACCGTGAAATCATGACCTGAGCTGAAGCCAGACACTCAACCAACTGAGCCACCCAGGCGCCCTAGTCAGATTCTTAACTGACTGAGCCACCAAGGCACCCACTGAATTTGTTGATACTTGTTTTGTGACTATCATGTTATCTATTTTGGGAAATGTTCCATGTGCACTTGAAAAGAATGTATTCTGCTCATTTTGGGCGGAATGTTCTGAACAAATGTGTTAACTACGAAGCTAGTACACAAAATTCACTTACTTTCCCATATGCCACAATGAACAAATGTAATTTGAAGTGAAAGCCACACTATTATTTGCATTAGCACCCAAATAAATGAAATATTTAGACATAAACCTAATAAAATAATATCTATATGAGGAAAACTGTAAAACTCTGATGAACAAAATGAAAAAACTAAATAAACAAATATTCTTTGATGATGCATGGGACTCAACATTGTCAAGATGTTAATTTTTTTCAACATGATCTATGGAATCAATCCAATCCCAGTAAAAATTCCAACAATTTATTTTGCAGATATGAGAAACATACTAAAATTTATATGGAAAGACAAAAAACCCAGAAGAGCTAATATAATATTGAAGGAGAACAAGTTGGAAGAATGACACTACTTGACTTTAAGACTTAGTTTAAATCTGAAGTAATCAAGATATTGTGATATTGGTGAAAGAATAGACAAATTAATCAGTGGAGCAGAATGGAATACCTGAGGGGCCAGTGGGTATATGGGAACTCTCTGTACTTCCTATTCAATTTTGCTATGAATCTAAAACTGCTCTAAAAAGTAAAGTCAATTTTAAAACAATTCAAAGTATAAAAACATATGGAATTATTCCCTGGGTGCCTTTTTTTTAAACCAGCTTATATATCTTAATGAAATTATGTACTCACAAATAAATATAAATTTAGTAATTATTTTTATAAAAATAATATTTACCTTATTGTTCAATGTAATTCTTCCTTTTAAATAAACCAACATGGGGTTACATGTAAATGGCATATCCACTGTTATCTGTTGCTTTGCAATGAGAGTGCCTGCCATTTACATATTGTCGTGGATGAACTGTATCTCTAAAAAAAGTATGTCTAAATTCTAACACTATGTATGCATGTAACTGTGGTAGGATGATCCATGCTCCTACAGCCTTATTCATCTTCAAAAGCTGAAAGAGTAGGTCTTAGGAACTACTGTTCACATTCCACAGGTTCTCAAAAGTTATCATTTAAGTTTGTTCATCTTTCTGTTCAGTTTCAACCAAAGATTCCTTAAAAGCACACTTCTCAACATTACAGCTTCATATTCCAAAGTCCTAGAGAAGGAACTTGTGGACATATTGTTCTCTCAAGTAAGAATCTTTGGGGTTGTGACAACAAGATATCATCGATATGAAAAGGATTTTATCCCTGAAGTTAGTAATTTTCCAGTCTTACTTCATCCAAATTCATTATAAAATTTATAAATAATAATGTGGCAGATTTTTGCCTCAAGAAGTCTTTCAGTCTACTTCTGTTGATATATATGAATACTCTCTAAAAGGCTGATCTTACATGTTATTAAAATTTCTGGGAGTTCTTGAGATAAAAGATAAAATTGATATTAAAAGCAATCTTTGCAAAGAGATCTGATTATGTCTTTTACATATATGCTCTGAGAGATTGAGGAATCTCTTCAGAACACCTGATCTGAAAATTAAACCAATGTCTCTTCTTTCTTTTTTATTATGGTTATTTATTTTGAGAGAGAGGGAGAGAGAGAGAGCATGTGGGGGGAGGGTCAGAAAGAGAGGTAGAGAGAAAGAGATCCCAAGCAAGCTTCATGCTGTCAGTACAAAACCCAATAAGGGTCAGTCTCACAAGCTATGAGATCATTACCTGAGCCAAAATCAAGAGTCAGATACTTAACCAACTGAGCCATATAAGCATCCCAATCTTCTGTTTTTCTTAACTGGAATTATTCCTTGAATATGGACTACAAAAGTAATCCCCAGAATCCCTTCATATATGGCTATAGGTTATATCACACTTCAAATGAATTGCTCATTGATGGATTTTGAATTGTCATTGTCATTTACTAGTTGCTAGCATTTACTTTAAGCATCATGTTTTGTTGTCTTCTTTTATAAAGACTTTTTGTCTATTTCAAAATCTTTCACACAAAAATCTTTTCTCTTTGTAATCTGCTTTTTTGTGTTTCTCTTAGTTGCCTTTTGGATGCTTTCCTTTTTTCTTAGGATAGAGAATTTCTTGGTAATTAGTTTTCATTATTTCTTCAAATGGCCCTCTGTGGGATTTTTCTTTCTCCTTTTATTGCTTTAGTTTGTTTTTTAATAAGGTAGACTACTTTCTCTTACTTAGAATTTTCTTGACCCCTTCTAAAAAAATAACAATAAAAACTAAAAGCAGGGGAATAAAAGCAGATTTAGAATAAACTGTGTGTGTATGTGTGTGTGTGTGTGTGTGTGTGTCCACACATACATGTATATGATGCATAATACTGTGTTTTTTTTTCAAGATAGGCAATTAGTATTTGATTTGGTAGATTTTCTTTTCACATTGATTTGAAATAATAGTAATGCATACTAATAAAGAACAAAATGAATACAAATATAAGAAAAATGAGAAAATAAAATTAACTTCTATCTTTCAAGTATTACTCCTAGTTTAATTGCTTTCTTTCCTGGAAGATTAAAGGTTTGAAATAAAGCTGTTGTTACACACTAGATAGACTTCCTACAGCTTTGTATCTATGATAGCTGAGTCTCAGGAAAAGAAGCGAGACATCTGCAGAACTTCTCATAGGTCAAGTTACCCTTTGTGCTTACTGAATGGAAGATAGGGTGAGAAAAAGAAACCCACTTTTTGTGAGCTGCTCAGCATCAGAGAAAAAATGTTAAAATGTGCTCATACGTGTGTGCTTGTGTACATGCAGGTGTTTTTTGTACATTCTGTGAAGACAGATGAGCATTATTTTGGAGTATTTCTATGGGGCAGAATTAGAATCAGTATGTAGATTTAAAATTTGGATTAGTTACAATAAATTATTTTTTTAAATATTAGCTTGGGGTTGAATGACCCACGCTTGCTTAAAACTGGACCTGAATAGCCATCTCTCTGCCATAAAATACAAGGAAAACTTGAAATTTGTGGCTTCCAGCATATTCAAACTCAGAAAATTATAAAAGTAAGTAAAAATGATTTAGATAATAATAAGTGAGAAACAAAATTACTTTGGAGCAAACTATTTATCAGAAACAGGTATATAAAGCATTGTTTCCCACTATAATTTTTGCCTCAGCAAACTTACTGCTGCCTTTATTATTGTTTTTTTTCAGTATTATAATTATTTGGCAAATATAGGATATGATTATAGCATGTTTACTATGATCTTTACATTAATGATACAAAATTATATAATATGAAATTATGAGAAGAATTAACATGATAACTTGTTGATACCTATGCTATATAAGGAATTAGTAAACTGAGAATAAAATAACTGCTGGTTAGGTTAGAGCTGAGGTAAAAAGATGTGGAAATAATGTGTTTCAACAAGATAAAACTTATTCACAATTTGGTTAGTGTCAGTGAATACATAATACCTTCATGGAATTTTGAAAATTAAACCCAAATACTTAATTACAGGTCTGTAGGTTAAAAATATCTATATTAATATATAATGTGAAACTTAAAATGAAATATTTGACAAACATCCATAACTTACAATAATATTATTATATGCATAATTTTTATAATTTAGAAGTAAAAAAAGCGTCAAAACTTATTTTGACACTTTTTTTAATGTTTTTCTTTAAGTTTATTTATTTATTTATTTTTGAGAGATACAGAGACAGAGCAAGATGGGGAGGGAGACAGAACGAATCCCAAGCAGGACCCACACTGCCAGGAAGTACAGAGGCCCATGCAAGGCTCGAACTCAAGAACCGTGAGATCATGACCTGAGCTGAAATCAGGAGTTGGAGGCTTAACTGGCTGAGCCACCCAGGTCCCCTGGACACAATTTTTGATATCAGATTCTTAATATTTCCATTTTAAAGATAAGGGAAAATAAAACAAATTGAGAATTTTTTCAAAAGAATGTACTTATTCTGGGATAACAAATCTTTCCCTTCTACTAAAAAGTGTCATTGCCCTATTTAAGAGAACTTTTAGATGTCATGGAGATACAAAATAAACTAGGAGATGGTTCCTGGCTTTAAGAGGCCTGTAATATAACTTGGAAAACACACATGTACATGTAACACCACAAGCAAATGGTTTTACCTTGGACATTATAGCATAGATATGAAGTAAAAGATCAGTTGCAAAGATATGATGAGGACAGCCTTTTTTATCAGACAAAAGGAAAAATGTAGTTATTGGTGAAACACCCATATCTGAAACATTTTTCAGATTTTTTTTTCTTTTTGAAAGAGAGAGGGAAGGGAAGGGAAGTAGGAGAGAGGATGTTAAGCAGGCTGCACACCCAGCATGGAGCCTGATGATGCAGGGCTCCATCCCACAACTGTGAGATCATGAGAGAAGCCAAAGTCAAGAGTTGGCACCACCAAGGTGCCCCAGAATTTTTAGCACCAGAACTTAAGAGGTCTTTGAAATGATGAAATATAACTGAAATAACAATACAATGAAAAAAATGCACATAATTTGAACATAAAGAAGACCGAGGTTTGAACAGGGATAGAGGAGAAAGTTTGTGGGCATGATTACATTGTAGTTCCAACAAATGCTAATATAGGAATTTTCTAATAATTAGCACTATTTCAAAATGGAATTGGCATTATCATTCCCATTATGAATTTTTAAGTAGAGGCTGAATTATTGTCTCTCTGGATTAAATGCATGGAAGGTTGTACTGGATTTCTTTCAGTCCTCTTGATTTTAAGCACTTAAAAGTCAATTAGTAGAAAAATAAATAAAAGTCAATTAGTGGACCTACTAATTAGATATTAGTAAGAAATTTCAAATAAATTCCATTTGTCCCATGTCTGCCAGGGTTTTTTGTTCTTTAACTCAATAAATGTTTGTTAAGTAACTAAACGGTACAAGCTTCTGGGATTGGGACAAGAAATACATAATTTACCTATAGAATTAATGAAATGTATATAAGTGATCACACTATGTTATGACAAGTGCTTGTTGTAGAAAATGTTAGTTGGCTACCCATAGCCTTTTTCCTTTTTATTTCCTGTTTAAAAGCCTCTGGAACTTGTTGTTGATGTTGCAGAGAATGTTCTTTGATCTGAGAACCCCAGATGGACCCTTCTTCCAGCTCTAGGGATGAATCATCACTATGTTAACCCCAGTCTCTTTTGTCGATTAGTTGCCTGCCCATTCTCCTTTGAGGCTCAAGGTGACCTTATAACAAATTCTAGCAAAGGAAAGAGAAGGGTCTTATTTAAGATTCCTGAAAAAGTTACGTTTATAAAATATTAAAGAAGTACACAGGGGCACCTGGGTGGCTCAGTTGGTTAGGCAGCCAACTCTTGATTTTGGCTCAGGTCATGATCTGATGGTTTGTGAGTTCAAGCCCTACGTCAGACTTCACACTGACACTATGGTGCCTGCTTGGGATTCTCTCTCTCTCTCTCTCTCTGTCGCTCTCTCTCTGTCTCTCTCTGCCCCTTCCATGTTTGTCACTCATGCTCTATCTCTCTCTCTTCCTCTCAAAGTAAATAAATAAAACATTCAAAAAATATGAGAGAAGTACGCAGATTAAAGGCCCTTAGCGTCACTGTTTCCTGAACTCCCTCCTTGCTTCTTGTTTTTGAATATAGTCGTGATACCCAGAACTTCTGTAGATAATGTAACTATCAGGGAACAGGTACAATAAAAGAGCAAAAAAACCAAAAAAAACCCCCCAAAAACCCATATTTGAAGAATGGTTGCCCCTAAAGCTGGAAAATTCCTGGGGCTTTACTGAAATCACTGAGTTGCAAAAACAAAACAAAACAAAACAAAACCCAAAAACAAAAATAAACAAACAAGACTCTAAGAATACCCATCTTGTCACTTTCCTTATAAAATTAATAAATATTATTTTAAAAAATGTTAATGTTTATTTATTTTTGAAAGAGAGAGAGAGACAGAGAGAGAGAGTGAGTGGAGGAGAGGCAGAGAGAGAGGGAGACACAGAATCCCAAGCAGGCTCCAGGCTCTGAGCTGTCAGAACAGAGCCCGATGTGGGGCTTGAACTTGTGAACTGCAAGATCATAACCTGAGCTGAAGTTGGTTGCTTAACAAGTTGAGCCACCCAGGTGCCCCTAAAGTCAATAAAAATTCTTAGTTTAAGCTACAATTTGCCAGGTATTCTTTTTTTTTTTTTTTAATTTTTTTTTTTCAACGTTTATTTATTTTTGGGACAGAGAGAGACAGAGCATGAACGGGGGAGGGGCAGAGAGAGAGGGAGACACAGAATCGGAAACAGGCTCCAGGCTCTGAGCCATCAGCCCAGAGCCTGATGCGGGGCTCGAACTCACGGACCGCGAGATCGTGACCTGGTTGAAGTCGGACGCTTAACCGACTGCGCCACCCAGGCGCCCCAGGTATTCTTTTAATTGCAGCTGGAATCATTCCCAACTGATACAATACTGTGTGCATGTGTGCATGTATGTGGAAATTAAAATATATAATCAAGAACGCTGATCACTGAATTTTATATTACTAGCTATGATATGGTATGTTTTTCTTTCATTTGTTGTCATGTTTCTCTGTGTCTGTTGACCATTTAACAAAATTGCCGATTTTTTATTGATGGGAATCTGTTCTTACTTTCCCCTATGAGCATCTATGTTCCAATAGAAAACACATAGCACACTCAAACTGGATAATTTGAGAAAATTCAACATAGAATTTTTGTAATGGTATGGCATGGTTTAAAGGAGCTAAAAAGAAATAGAGTAGGGGCCCTGGAATCACCAGTACCAAGAATCATCATTTCTACCAGTCCTAAAGGGACAGGAAAGAGGGATTACTGTAGTTCTGAGATGTAGCTACATGGGGAGACATCAGGTCATAGCTGGATATTCCCTGGAAAAGTTAACTGTGTGTCTGTCCAAAGAACCATGCCACATGACAGCTGGTTTCCTTCAGAGGAAGTTGAAAGTGTGGGAGAAAGTGTGTAAATTGGAAGCCACAGTCTCTTTGTAGTCTGATTATGAAAGTGCTATCACATCATTTTTGCCATATTCTGTTCATGGAAACGAACCATTAGGACTAGCTCACATTCAAGGAGTAGATTAAACAAGGGCTTGAATATCAGGAAATGGAGATCCTTGGGAGCCGTTTTACAGAGTACCCATAATATTAATGTAATAATCCAAGAATTGGTTTTTATTAATTGAAGTAAAGTGATTTACAGGGGTGATATTGAGATGATATAGCTGAAGCATAGGAAACATGAAGGATATTAGTTAGAGAATGTTCAAGATTCAGTAATGCAGTGACTTGTAGATCATGGAATATAGTTCATACATTATGATATATTTAAGTGGTATCCATTGATATATTTTAATTAAAGCATGAGAAGATTTATTTATATTTTGAAAAATAGTACTTTTGTACTTGGATAGAGAGTACGTTGCCAAGAAGCAAAAGTGAAAGAAGCAAATCAGTTAGGAAGGCAATAGCTGTAATCCAGTTTAGAAGTAATTTTGCTTTGGTCTAGAGTGGTGGTAATGGATATGAAGTAGGTAGATTTCAGATAGATGTATTTTGGAGATTGAATTGTCTTGCTGGGTATTTAATATAGGTTAGTAAAGAAAAAGAAAAAATGAAAATCAAAGGTCTGCCTTAGGTTTTTGGTCCCAATATCTAGGTGACCTATAGTTCTATTTACCGAGATGTGGAAGACTGAGAATAGAACAGGTATGTTATAAAACCAGTTAGTTACACCTCATCCATTTTAGGTTTGGCCTATTATTAAACAATCAATAGGGGGTACCAGGTAGGAATCAGGATAGAAGAGTTTGGAATTGATGGTATTTGTCTGGGCTAGAGATAATGATGTAGAAGTCATCACATATAGATGACTTCGTATAGCAACACAGAGATATTTTGTGTGGAACTTTTCTACCAGAGAAGTGCTAGAACTTTTAGAGGAGTGTATTCAACTCAAATGGCAACACCATTCATGTTACTGAACCAGTAAACATACTCTTTCTGAATATCTTTCTTCAGGCTTAACTGACTTCACTGTTTTACTCAATAATAATATACTGGCACTTCCTTTAAATTTGTGTAAACAGATGATTCCTTCAAATTACTTCATAACTCAAAGGAACTGTCTACAGTGATGATAAACTCAGTTTTGCATTCTTGCAGAACAAAAGTAGCTTACCACCTTGAAATTAAAGTGTGTATAGTTTCTAGTTCCAGTTTGTAAAAACATGTAGGTATAACTATAAGGGATCATATGAAGCTTATAATTACACAATATTTATTATTTTGCATTCTTAATGTTTTACATTGCAATATAAGTATTAAATCAACCATTAATGAGTTTAAATAAATATAATGTCAATCACTATTTTATGGTTCAAATTATAGATGTATGAAATTTTATATAATAAAAATAGAAGCTAGCTCACATTTCAAGTAACGAATCATTACTTCCATACCTAAATAATCAGTGATAAAAATGAAGTTTTTGTATACTTTTTGGTTGATAAGTAATGATTTAAATAAATATTTATTAAGGATATAGTAATACAACAATAAAGAAGATACATTTGCCTTCCTTTTAGGAATTTAATCCAAGTGGGAGATCTAAAGTGGCAAGCATGTAACTATAAAGAAACAACATTCAGATGATGGTCTGACTCAGATTCATTTAGAATTCTTATTTATTTATTTATTTATTTATTTATTTTTTAAATTTTTTTAAATATTTATTTATTTTTGAGACAGAGAGAGACAGAGCATGAACAGGGGAGGGTCAGAGAGAGAGGGAGACACAGAATCTGAAAGAGACACCAGGCTCTAAGCTGTCAGCACAGAGCCCGACACGGGGCTCGAACTCACTGACCGCGAGATCATGACCTGAGCCAAAGTCGGACGCTCAACCGACTGAGCCACCCAGGCGCCCCTAGAATTCTTTTTTTTAAAGGAAACAAAATTTTCGAATTCAGGTGTTGAGAATATGCCTTTTATGATAGGACTGTAGGTATTTTTATACTTTAAATTTTAAAAACATATGCTATATACATTTTATACATATGGTATAATATATATGCAGTAATGGATATTTGTAGGATGTACTGAAAGCAAGAAGACCACCGTAACTTGATTCCAAGATATTGAGAAAATTATTATTAAAATTGGGAGATCTCCCTAAAATTTTTGATTATCAGATGATAAAAACAAATAAGATATTGAGCTCCACCCCTCTAGACAAGTGCTCCAAAACACAATAATTTGTGATGATCTGTTTTGAAAAAATCTATACAGAATAATTTCTAATGCAATTAAATGAATTACTAGAAAACTAAAGATAAAAAACATGCAAAGTGCAGGTCCCAATTTTTTATGTAATAGATAGACATAAAATATTTGTCAAAGAGCCAAATGATTTTCTTAATTTTTATTTCCAATTTCTGCACTTAATTTGTTGCCGTCTGATAGTTTTCAGACCATCACCAATCTACAGAATATACTCTGAGCAGCACTATTTCTGGTCATGTGGATAAAAACGAAATATACCTGTGTAGAAACAATTGCTAATGTAGTCAGTAAGTAGGAGACATCCACATCCATCTGGCACAGTGAAGGAAATGGGTCCTATGGCATTGATCCAATGTGCAAATGTATGAATATGTATACACGTACGGATATGTGTAAGTAGTGATAGTTTATTTGGGTTGAAAATTAACAAAAGTATTATATTAACAAAACAAAGAAATGAGATGTTGTGAGGTCTGACTTTATTCTCAGATTTCAAAAAATATAGTGTTATTTTACTCTAACACAGATGTCAAAATTTATGTAAATGTTTAAAAATATATAAAAACTCTTATTTTATTCAATTAACTATCACATTTTGACTTTTAGTCTCAAAGCAGACATCTTAAAAGCCATTATATGTCAATATCTAACCACTAAATAGATGTCTGATTTTTAACCACTCGCCTTAGGAGTGCAGGGAGAAATTGTAGGAACTGGAGCCTAGATAGGAAAGGAGTCAGTCTCAACTGCTGCTGTCATCAATGGGCATTCAGAAATATGAATTACCCTTAGCTCTTATCAATGGCTATTTGATATATCCTTAGAGACTCCTACTATAAGACTAACTATTTCTCTCATTTATTTCCTCCAACATCAATTAGGCTTGATAAGGCAGAAAAAGCCAAAAGTCACATTTGGTGTGTTTCTGGATGACTGCATTGATTTTTGGCTTGTGGATAAATTCAATTACATACAGCATTCAGAGATTTTTGTAATTGTAATTTTGTTGGATCTCCTCACTCAATCACTTCTCGTTTCCTAATCTCCTGTAAGGTCAAAGTGGCAGAGTGTAGAGTAATTTTTTTAAAGCAGTACATGAGTAAAATTCAATATCTAATAATAGGCAAAGCAAATGCTGTTATACACTCAACATTCAGCTTTAAAATTCATATTAATTGCAAACTACCATCTGCTCAAGTTCTGTGGCTATCTTGTATCTGAAACCGTGGACTCTTGATTTAGAAAATAAAAACTGTAATTTCTGCCTGAATGCTTTGGATTTAGCAATAATAAATTTCCGAACGTCATATGAAATCTTGAAACTTAAATTTAAATTATGAAGTTTTCTAATAGTGGAAATATATATGCGTTTGTATATATACAGTTAACAGGTTATGAATATACCAAAAACATAAATCTGCACAAAAGAGAGCAAAGGAAGTTTAAAATCTAGCACAAGGGTTGGGATGGAGGAAAGGAGAGAGAGAGAGAGAGAGAGGGAGAAAGAGAGAGAGAGATTACCAGGAACATTTGTATAAAAAGGTTGGTGAGTGAAGTTGTTTCTCTGTCAAAATTTTTGCCACTTGTTTTCATAAATAATCACTTGATCTAGCACCACGTGTTTCTGATTATTGACTCAGACTGGCAGGTGGCTATTGCCACATGATGGAACACACACACACACACACACACACACACACACACACACACACACAATTCTATAATGTGCTACAAAATACAATTTATTTCAGTCACTTAGCTTTGGTATATTAAATTGTTAATGTTTCATTCTGTTTACAGTGTCATACTTCATGTCACTTATGGCAGACTTTGCTTCTCCAGCTCGGTTTTTTAGCGAACTTTTACCTCCCCATGATTTCCTGGTTTATGGTCTTCACGTTTCTTTTTTCACCTCCCTCTTTGCTTTTGGCTGTGTAAGGTACAATAGGAAGAGCACTAACTAGTATTGAGAACAAAGATTGAATGCTAGCTCAGCTATTTAGTAATTCTGTTACCTTAGGCAAGTCATTTCTCTCTCAGCCTCAAGACACTCTTACCCTACAAGGTTCTTGTGAAGATTAAATAATATAATAAGTAAATGTATATATGATTGGAGCAAGTCTGGCCAGAGTGAATGGTCCCTAGAGCATGAGACTGTTATCTTAAAAGACAATTACAGGAGGCAAAAACTTACAGAATTTATAATTAAATTTTAAAACATTATAATTATATAACATAAGTCAATGCAATGTTTAAAAAAATATTTTAGTAAGCCCTGAGAAGAAATAGATAAAAATGTAAATACCAGTTGTTTCTAGGTTGGTAAAAATGCCTATTCATTTTATTTTTTAAAATGCCTTTGTTTTTACAAACTTCTAAAGATAAGTATGTTTTGATGGTCTGAAGAAAAAATAAGCATGTAATAAATCACTAGGATAAATTAGAAAGGATTCCTCATACTCTGGGTAAAGAATGAAAAGAGAATAAGGACAAAAGTTGAAGGAAATATTTGAAAATGCAGTAAAGCAAAACTACTTACTGTAGTACTATACTACTTACCTCCTCCTTTCCCGTCTGAAATAGAAGGGAAAATGGCTCAATGAGATCTTAAAGGAGACAGTGGATAAGGGAGCTTAAAAATATGCTGAGATGAGAAAAAAAAATCAAAAACACTTCAAGCACCTGCTGATGAGGTCAGAAGTTGAGATAGAGAATTGTATTAAAAAAAACCCAGATTTTACATAGATAAATATATAGTTAGGTAGATAGAGGAATATAGATTTAAATGTAGATATAGTACAACTAACAAATGCATATAGGAAGGGGAATTTTGTTGTCACTGAAGGCACAAAAAGAAGAGGAAACAGTGAAGGAAAGGGGAAGGGCAAGCCAGGTGGTATCAGGTGAATGCCAAGTCAATGGTAACAACAAGTAGAGAAAATATGAATTTAGGGATACACATCTAGATCAAATATAGCACTGAAAAATAGGGCAAAAACATATGCAAGGAATGCAGAATGTTGGTGCTCATTGGAAGGAAACCATTCTAACAAAGAGACCATTTAAGAAGAAAAAAAAAAAAAAAAAAAACCAAACCTCATAATGGTGGTGAGATGAGTAAGCACAATTAAGACATAGCATTTTTTAATTAAGTTTTTAATTTTAATTCCAGTAGAGTTAACATACAGTCTTGTATTCGTTTCAGGTTTATAATATAGTAATTAAACAATTCTATTGAGCAAGAATGCTCATCATAAGTGTATTCTTTAATCCCCATCACCTATTTTAACCATTCCCACCCCCTCCATCCACCTCCTCTCTGGTAACCATCAGTTTGTTCTCTGTAGTTAAGAGTATGACTTTCAGCTTCCTAAGAATTTAGAAGGAGTTTCTTCATGTGGAGTGAAAAAGAGAAAAGGCAACATTTCTTAGAGACAGAGACAAAGATTTTGAGAACATGTGACATTCAGTTGAGTAGTAGATCAATACAATTTACAGGGACCAAGAGTATGAACAGATGATAAAGCTTTTAAAAAAAAATACTTGCGGGGCACCTGGGTGGCTCAGTCGATTAAGCATCCGACTTCCCTCAGGTCATGATCTCACCACTTGTGAGTTGGAGCCCCGTGTCAAGCCCCGTGTCTGGCTCAGTGTTGAGAGCTCAGAGCTTGGAGCCTGGAGCCTGCTTTGGATTCTGTGTCTCCCTCTCTCTCTGTCCCTCCCCTGCTCTCTCTCGCTCCTTCAAAAATAAACATTAACATTTTTTTTTTAAATATTTGCTATAGAAACAGGACTGATAGACTGAACATGTAATTAGAAGACATTATGTTGATATGACTTAGAGGGTGTAGAAAATATCAACAGGACATAGGATAATGATTCAGCTACTCTTGTAATTAGGCTCTTAATGTAAAATTCATTCACTTATTAGGACAGTTGAAATTATGTTTTGGAAGTATTGTGGAAAATATAATAACATGAACCTGGGGCATGCCAATGAGGATGCTTGCTTGAAGTAAGATTAAAGACAAGTTGTCTGAAGCTGGTATGGTCCAGGAACTGAGAGTGCAGAGGGTTGCACTGATATTTTATGTGGATTTTGAAACCAACAAAAATAATTATAGGAGTCAGGGTATAAAAAAAGGGTCCTGCTGTTAGGGAATGTTTTTACTTATATGAATACGACTAGATTAGCTAAACTGTGTCTGCTGTGTCACTAAGACTTTTTTTTTTTTTTTTTAATTGCAGTATAATGCAGTGTTATATTACTTTCAGGTATATAATATAGTGATTCAATAATTTTATACATTACACAATGCTCGTCATGGTAAGTCTTCATTATGGAAATTTTTTAATTGTTTGGTTTGGATATTCTCATGAAAAGACTGTTTTCTTCCCGTTTGTGACTTTTATAGTTTCTTGATAGCTTTATCTTGAGAGCTTGTTTGCTATTTGTTCTTAACAAATACATCTGTTAAAACTGAGGTTGCACTAACTCAGTATCAAATTCCTAACTGCCATTGGCTGGTGTCACCAAGCCACACTTAAGGATTTCTCAGAATTAAAAAATTTGTCTCAAAGATGTTGTGTAAATTATGAGAATCACATATTGGTCTACTTTTCTGTCTAAGAATTCTTATGATGTTTTCTGATATGAGTAGTGTATTGACATCCTGTAGAAAACATATATTGCATGGTTGAAACAACAAAAGGTGATCATAGAGAGTTTGAGCTCTATCACACTTTATAATAGTTTATTCCCAGGACATTCTATTATGTACTTTGAAGATACCAGTGTCTGTAACAAGGATATTAAATTCTTCTTAGGGTTCTAACTGATTTTCAGACCAGCGTTCTCAAGCTTCTTGGATACAGGGCCCTTTAATACTTTTAAAAATTATTGAGGAACCTAAATAGAGCTTGATTATGTATATTATATCCATTAATATTTACTGTATTAGAAATTAATTATTTTTATATTTAATTGGTTTAATGTGTTCTTTCAGGTGTAATTGACATGTAACAGTGTTAGTTTCAGGTGTATAGCATAATGATTAGATATCAGTATATATTGTGAAATTATCATAACAAGGCTAGTTGATAGTTTTAAATACTTCTATACTGAGTCATTTAAAAATTACTGCAAAAATCCACTATAAGTTGCCATAAATATATTATGAGAAATAATGATTTTTTCAAAAAATTTAAGTCACATTGCTTTATAGTTTTGGAACTGCCTTTAGTGTATGACTTAATAGAAGAAAGCTGAATTTTCATTTTTGCCTGTGCTACAATATAATGTTTTGTTTGAAATGCATAGAGAAAATCTGGCCTCACACAGGTGAATATACCATATAGTCTTGGAAGGCTCTACCTTATATTCATGAAATAGTGAGTAAAGAAAATAATGTCTTCATGTTATTATAAAAATATTTTTTACCTTCTGATATTTATGTGCAGCTCTCCATCCAGTCAATGTCTGGGTGTGCACACACACATACACACACATACACTCAGTACTCAACAGAGTCATGGAGTATAGGAAACAGTTCAGCTGAGGACGGTATGATCAAATAGAGGAAAAGATAAAATTTAGAGAAAATGATGTCAGGAGAGGTCAGTAGGAAGTAGGACTCATTAGGAAACGTATGGGTTATAGCTGAGTAAGACTTAAGTGTTGTTGACCTGGCACAAGAGTCACAATGGTCTAGCACCAACTGCAGTTAATTACAGATGGCCTCAAAATGAAGATGATGGAGTAAGCCCTTTGGGGCAGTCAGAATACATGACCAAGAGGTTAGCCTTATCCATCTAAAGTTGAAAACTGCACACTGAGATTCTAACTGCTCTACAAAAGAATTGTTGTATAAAATGTAGTACACAGTAAAGAGTAAAGAAAATCTTAGTTTAATATAGCATAGAGGCAACATAAGGAAGCATTACGGGTGTATACCCCAGAGCTAGAAACACTGGTATACAGGAAAGCTGCATCTTGGAGTGTTCAGTGGAATGTGTTGCTTCTTCTCTCATTACGAAAATGAACCAGATCAAAATTTTAAATGAGGAGAAATAGCTCCTAGCTTCATTTTTTTTCTCATTGTTCTTACTGTCACCTAGGTATTAGTATAAAAGCATAGCCTGCAAACCTCCCATCCCCCTTTCCAATCAATTGTCCTTGCCGATACTAGAGTTAACAGAAGATGCTAATCTAATCAGGACTATACTGCTTAAAGTGCTTCTCTGACTTATCTCTGATTTTATGATAAACATCAACCCTTCTTAGTCCATCATTCTTACTCTGCTTACTAATGCAGGCTCACCTTCACATTTCCCAGAGATGCTTTTCTAATTGATTTGTTCTGAATTTGTTCAGAGTCTTCCTTTCTCTCTCTCTCTCTCTCTCTCACTCTCTCTCTCTCTCACTCTCTCTCTCACACGCACACACACACACACACACACACACACACACACACAGTTGGACCTCTGATGCTCATATGTATTTCCAAGGCTGACTACCCTACCCATATCCCAATCACCTGTTGTTTTGCCTTGTAAAACAGAGAGAACCAAAAAGATCCTCCCAGAATAAGTTAGAAAATGGAAACAGCAATGACAATGTCTTTCCATGATGATAAGAAAAGCAAACTTCACATCAACAAAATTTCTAGATTACAAAATCAGAGAGTTACATGCATTCGAGACTGCTCCACAGGTCATGTGAACAATCAAGTCCCCTTGTTTTGGAGGAATGCACCTTGTTAATGAAAGTTTCCTGAGAGGACTATATGAGGCAGAACATAGCAAGGCCAGTTCTTAGTATGCAATAGGTTCTTCCTTTTCTGAGGCACCTGGATGGCTCAGTTGGTTGAGCGTCTAACTCTTGGTTTCAGCTCGGGTCATGATCTTACAGTTTGTGTGTTAGAGCCCTGTGTCAAGGCTCTATGCTGACAGTGTGGCGCTTGCTTGGGATTCTCTGTCTCCCTCTTTCTCTCTGCCCCTCCCCTGTTCTCTCTCTCTTTCTCTCTCTCTCAAAATAAATAAATAAACTTAAAAAAATGGGTACTTCCTTATCCCTTCTGCAAAATTAACCAATTAGGAAGATCAAGTAATGAATAGCCTACCTTTGGTCCTAGTGATGGGAAAGGTATCAAAAAGGACAAGTCATTTACTTGTTTGAGAAATAATTCCACTTCATTTTTTTAATAGTCTGATCACTGAAAGTGTTTAAACCTTCTGGTCAAACATGTGAATGGGGAATAGTGTTAGGACAGGTAGGTCTCCCATGAGTTCCAGGCAAATTTATATAATGCACCTGGTAAGGTCAGAGCTACAATCACTATGATCCCAAAATAAAAACGAATGAGTAGAATATGAGTCCATAGAGAAGGTTGTATTGGCATATCTCTATTTCTATCTATATCATATCCATATCTACAAAACTACCATCTTGTACAATGCAAGTATGTTTTCACCAATATATTGAGTTATAGTAAAATAAAAAATCATAAAAATAATAATACTTCTCAATGCCTGTGTAGAAAACATGTTCATTCATTCTATGAAGACAATTAAGTGGGAAGGAAGCCAGATTATAACCATGCAGCAAATTCTGGATGAGCATGAACTGGAGACAGACCAACTGTCTAAGGGAATTTTGTGTATCTACCTAGTCTCCTGATATTATTTGTTAATAGATCCAAAATACAATGGCTACGAAGATTTAGCCTATAGGTGAAAGCTCCCTCTCCGAGACAGCTAGAATGGACACTGTTGTTGCTTCTTCTGAAACTCGTGTATCTATCCCTTTTGCCTCAAAATTCTTCTTTTGACTGAGCTAACACATTCAATTAAATAGAGCTAAATTTTAGTTTCTTTTAGATAACCTTGCTATCCCTTTGTTGACAGAACATATACTGATTTCAACACTCAAAAGTTCAACACATAAAAGACAATCTAATTTTCCTCATGTTATATTAGAGGACTGTTAACCATAAACCTCAGTAATCTCTTCCTTTTTTTTCCCTCTTATTAAAGAAAAAATATGCAGTCTATTTATTGACTGTCTGAATAGCACTTTATATGAATTATCTCTTTAAAATTTCTCAATGACACAGGTAAATTTATTTTATTATGTAATTATAAAATGATATCTATTGATGAGGAAATATAGTGCATAGGTGTCTAGTGACTTGCTTAAGGTCATTGAGTTAGTAAGTGGAAGAACCAATATGCAACTCATGTCTTTTTAGGCCCAATACTCACTTTTTGTAATTTTCTAACCTTATTTTGAAAGACCATAATTACTGTTCATCCAACCATATAGTATGTAATCTATATGAGATTATATACAAAAGTGACTAGATGATATGTTTACAATGTGCTTGGCATAAGTATTATGTGTTCAATACGAATGATGAAATGATATATAATAAAAACCAATACACATTGGAAGAAAGGATGGAAATAACTGATATGGGGACTAAGACCTCTATTATATAATACATCAAAGTAATATTTTGTGTGTTTTCCACCATGAAAATAGTCCCTGGAAATTGTTTTAGAAGTTTGCTTATCTTTAATGTTAGTTATGAAAGGAAAGACTGGCCTTGGCATTAATTATATATGACTAATGATGGAGGGAGATGTGGGACTATTAATTCTGGGTATAACAAAAGTTAAAAGTTCTGTTGATGATTCATTTTGCCTAATCAACATCTTAATAACAGGTGAATAGATTAAGAGCAATAAGTAGTCTCAGTTTCTTATTGCTGATTGCTGTGATATTTTAAAGATTGAAATCAATAATTAAGATAATTAAGTCATTCAATGTCAACCTTCTATGCAGACATTTAAAACTATTTAAATAAATAGCTGGCATATATTCACATGACATTTGGGTTATTCTGAGATGCTTTGCTCTATATATGATTAGATAAAAAAGAAGGCAAATGATATACTTACTAATATACTAAAGTATAAGAATTTGCAATAGGACTGCATAAAGTAAACTCCTAAAGATACAGAATAAGGCATTGTTTGGCTTGGATGACAAAGCTCCAACATTTCTATTTTCATGAAACATGTTTACTCCTATCACTTTATTATCCATCACCATTCAGAGAACTGCAGACAGCTGATAGGACACCCAGTGGTGTAGTCAATCCATCTGTTCATCCATCAACCTTATGGTGAATATGAGAAATGAAAAGTTTGCCTTAGGTGACAAAACCAAAGGCAAAATTTAGTCATGGCAGTTAAGAAAAAAAAAATCACACTTTACTCTTTTGGCTGAATTGTACTGAAATGACCTTGTTGCCTTTATAATATGACTAAGATTTGAAGGCTGGATCTTAAACAACTATGTCTAATTCTGTTTTATATTTGATAATAATTTAGGTGACATTAAACAATTCAGTAAGTAAATCTATATAATAAAAATGATCAGGACAATATATGTTTTTTACAGATAATTTATAATGCAAGGAACTCTTAGATTATGTACTTCTTTTATTTGTGGGTAAGGGGCTGCACACTATATCATGGAACTTAAATCTGTCCCTCATGAGTGGTCCATCTGGTCTCTCCTTATTACAGAGAACATGTCACATTAGGTACTTACAGCCATGTTTTAATTTTCTATCTGCAGTACCTAGTACCTAAAACTACTGTATAAAGGAAATGCATCTTAGAACATAGCAGATATGTATATTAATCTAAGTTATTTAAGCTATTTTTCAAGTCCATTTATTTGCCACCACTTGCATTTAATTTATTTAAGTGTGTATTACCTTTTGTTTTATATCCTGGCAAAAGGAAAAACATGTCTACAGGGAGATTTACTAAGAACCTAATATGAGAAGGAGCAGTGTTAAGAACCAGAAATACATTAGCTCATTCAGTTGATACTCAGTTAAACGAATATGCAGACATGGATTGCAGTAGTGTTGGAACATATTCAACTTCTGTCTTTTCATCTTGTCCATGCAGTTTTCTTTAATATCGATTTCCTTTTTTGTTCCTTGTTTCAAAATCATAAATCATAAGAAACAAACAAATGTGCTTTTTACATTCACTTGTGTAACTTCTGAGTTTGTACTTTCGTAAGCCAAATAAATATATTTTTTCTTTGTTCATTATTATTTAAATTGAAACAGCTTCCAAAAAGATACATAATAGTGTATTCAAATTATGTACTTGAAATTGTTTATTATTTGCTGTAATTAATTTAACCATTTTATCGATAGAAGATTGCCATATAAATATTTTTTAAAAACTAAAACCAAAATTAAATGATGCAGTAAGTTGTTATAGTGGATAGAAAACTTTATGTGTAGTCACTGAGGTCAGTAATTGAGGAGGTGAAACTCCTGCTCAGAATATATTGAAATAATTTGTTGGAATCACCTCTCAGAGCAGTCACTGATTGTAAATCTTAGATAATTTTAAAATAAAATACATCAAAATATAACTCCTGGACCTCTGACAAGTTTGGTAGCCTGAACTTTGGACACTTTACAAACTGTAAATTGGATAATACATGCTGGACTTTTTTGCATGACACTGTTAATTTTAAAGATCTATTTTCTAGTCAAGTACTATATTTGAGTATATTTACTTTTAATATCAAATCTATTTAAAATGACCTTTTCTCCTGCCTCATTATCATGTAAGAGAATTGCATCTTGCCATTTAAATGTGAAATAATGTAGCCTTTTTTTTAGTATAGAACATTGATTTTAAATGGCAGATATCTAAATCATTTACCTTTATGAATGAAAAAGTAGAATTTGATGATTTTTTTTTCTGTCCATCAGTAATTTTTATAGTGTCTACATAAGTGCCCCTTATGACACACAAAAGGAAGATTGAATATTTTTAAAGCCAGTTTGGTTTTAAATATATATTTAATTGCACAATGTTACACAATTTAGAAATTTGAGTAGTGTATACAAGGAACTTGAAATGATAAGAAAAACTATTTAAAACTTTAAATCTCTCATGAACAATGTAAATGCATAGCATTATATACTTTCAAACTAACATTTATAAAAATTAAATTTTTATAGGATATTTATTTTGAATACTCAGATTTTCATTTCTTTCTTCAAAAGCCCAACTTTACCCAACTTTCCTGCTTGTCCTTCCACAAGAATAGATAACTCATTATGAGTCCACTTCTCTGTGTGAGTATGTGCATATCTTCCCCCTACATAATGCTGTTCATCTTTTCTCTTACTTCACACTGTTCCCATAAAGTTCATTCCTTTATCCATTTTCAGGATGCAACCTCTTTTATTTTACAAACCTTGCAGTTATCATTTACTCTTTAAATAATTATAAACGTAATTTGAAAACACTTTAGAGTTTACCAAGAAAAATCTGATTATATGCTTTATTATATTAATGGAAGTGCCAATTGAGATGTTCTGAAAAACATTTTCCACTCTGACTCTTCCTTTCCAGCCCAACCAATGGCTGCCAAACCCCAAGAAAGTTTCCCTCCTTTTTTGAGAATTGTTTTTACCAAACTATTCATGAAACTACCTGGATTTTTGCTACTAAGCCTCTGTAAAAACTTCTCTTTCTTTCCCTAAAGAAGAACACCCCTTGACAAAGACACTTTCCTTAATCAAACTTTAGTCAGACTCCTCTAAACCTTCTTTTCAATAGGCCTCAAACTTCAGCTTCCACATTCTCCCTTATTGGCAAGCATATACTCTAAGGATTGCATGAAAATCTTCAACAGGAATATAGTTTACATAAAAATTAACATGGTGGGAAATGTTCATAATTCTTCCGAATATACTTTCTTGCTTTTAAGAATATTGGTGAGGGGATCAAAAAGTAATAGCAATTTATATTTATTTTAGGGAGCTTAAAGATTCAGAATTTCAAAGATTTGTAAGATTATTCAACCTGTTGGAAAGCAGTAATTACTTTTGACAGAGAAATAATATTTTTCAGATCTATCACTGATATAAGTAAGTTGGGGGAATTAATAAATGGATACTACCTTAAGTTAAATTAACAATAAAGCATAACATTAGGTTTCTTGATTCTATTTTAGAAAATATTTTGGCTTTATATATGGTTTCCTTAATTTTATACATCCCAGATTCCTTTGTGTTATTGAAAGAATGAAATTAGTAGTTATATACTGAGACATGAAAAAAATAAAGAGGGTTATACAAATTATGTGTCTGTATATGTATGCATGTCCTAATTCATAATCTTTTGTTATGTCTATTGGAAATTAAGTAATTTTTCATTATTAGGAAAAATATGAATCTCTATTCATTCCAGCAACACACTGATGAATGTCATCAATCTTAATGGACCACTGAAGACCACTTACCCTTATAAATCAATTTATAGTACAATTTAAGTATAAAATCAATTCCCCAAACTATTTATGCTTTTCTCATATAAATATAAACACAGTTTATTTGGTATAAAGGACTAGAAATGCAGAAAGCTTAAAAGATGTTTGTTTTTTTATGTAAGACAAAGTGTATTTAAACATTCATCTACTGCCTAAAATTTCTACAAATCTAATGCCACCTTAAAAACTGAAGGTTTTATGTAAAAATGTATTTATATGAGTACTTTTATAACTGCGTGTTCTGTATGTGGTTTATTTCCATAGTTTGTTCACTGAAGACAGTTCCTTTGTTTTATTAATCTTCCCCACATCAGCTTATAGTCCTCCTTCATCTTTACCTCCAAACATGCAGTTTACTTTCCAAAGTAATAGCTACTTAGTTAATTGTAAATAAGCAACTGAATTATGAAGAATCTACCAAAACAGATAAGTTTACAAATTTAATTTATCAACGAACTTGTACATTTACCAAAGATTAAGTGTTGTTTTAGGCAACAGAGTTTTAATATAGTATTATTTTTTTCAAAATATAAATTCAATGGGAAAGGTAGGCATAAAAATAAATGGACATAATTCAGTTTTGTGATGGTGGTGATAATGAGAGGTTATTGCTGGGTCTTAGAGGGGTGGCATGCAGGTATCAGGAAGGCTCACCTTAAGTAGGTGAAACTAAAGCCAAACCTCAGAGAATCTTAGGTGGGACTCGCTTTTACAAAGAAATTAAAAACAAAAACATTCTTGGGGCATCTGCGTGGGGTTCAGTGGGTTAAGTTTCCAACTCTTGATTTCAGCTCAGGCCATGATCTCTCAATTCGTGACGTTGAGCCCTGCATTGGGCTTTGCACCGACTGTAAGGAGCTTGTTTGGTGTTCTCTCTCTCTCCCTCTCTCTCTGCCCTCCCGTGCTCATGCTCTCTTGCTTTCAAAATAAATACAGAGACTTGAAAACAAAAACATTCTATCTTGTAATACTTGAAACTCTTAGTCACAATCTGTCTGCTTCATTTCATGGGAGAGAAAGAATACTGGGTGCTGATATTACCTACTGCATATGCTATTCATGCTTTAAATTGGATCTGACATATAGAATTCCCATTTGTGAGAGAATGGTGAACGTGTCACCATTGTCTACATACCTTGTTATTTATTTCATAGAGAATATTGAGATTGAGATTCAGCACAACAAAGGAAGAAGGGTGGGGAAAATGGGGTTTATTTTGACAGAGACTATGAGACTATGAGCCTAGGGTTCAGTGATGGTGTGTAAAGCCTATGCAGAGGTCAGGAGAGTTTTCCCTCCAGTGTGACCACTGGTATGCCACTACTGTCTTATCAAAATGAGAACACTAAACTAAATGATGTGCTCTGGGAAAATTATGCAGGTAACATCCTTTCCTTCATTTTTGTCATCTGAAAAATAAGAATAATCAAAGTGCCTGCATCTTAATGTTTTTGTGAGAACTAAGTGAAATAACATATTCGATATGCATAGGGAGGTCCTAATAAGCATCTACTAACTTGTCAATAAAGGTATTATCACATCAATAATTCAAACTTTATGGTACCTACTAAGCATCCAAAGGAAAAATAAAAACATCTTTCAGTCTCAAATTCCATTTTGTTAAATATTTTTTCAGGTGACAGCTTTTACTCCCAGTCCTTGGAATATTTCAGACTGCATGCTTCTGCCAAATTATTTTTCTGTCAGCATAGTTTGTTCTATCTCAGGCATTGGTTAGTATACATTTGTGATTTTAAGAGCACATTTTGAGAACCGACTCACTATGGAAGAATAAAAGTCATAAACTACATCTTCTCCCACATAAGATGCTCTAAAATGAGGGTTAATTGAATAGAAACAGTACTGTAAACAAAGACAAGTACTATAAATAGAGCAGAAATTTTAGGAAATTCTAAAATTCTAGCATTTGGAATTGAATACAATCTCTAGATGAGTAAATGAGGAAAAAAATTTTCAGCGTCCCAAACATTAGAACAGGACATTTGTATAGTTAAGATGTATGTTCCGAGATCAGAATCAGCTGATACAATGCATGAGAAAATTCCCTGGAAAGTAGTTGGTACTGATTATTTTGGCAGATCACCTCCAAGCTTTTGAAGATCAGTAAGCTCCAGGGTTTCCCCATGAGATCAAACATGTTCAAGAGCATAAGAGAAAAAGCTGTGCCCCAGGCGCCCAGAAAACCGAGTAGTATGGGGAAAACACTCATTTAAACAAGCTTCTTATACTTGTAAGCCAGCTACATGGCAGGTTGGTCCCACCCTTATAATCCTAGACAGCATATTTAGTAGAGAAAAAGAAAGAAATAGTGGAGAAAAAAAAATTAAAAAACAACAACAACAACAACAATCAGATTCACAGCTAACATTAAAGTAAACATGAAAATGAAGGGATACAAAGTAAATTAGAATTAGGAAATTTATTAGATTTGCTAGATATGGCATTAAAAATATCAATTGCACTTTAAATACTAGTAATAAAAGAAAAATATATTTAAAAAAATTTTTAATGTATATTTTTGAGAGAGAGATAGAGGATGAGAGAGGGAGGGGCAGAGAGAGAGGGAGACCCAGAATCCAAAGCAGGCTCCATATTTTGAGGTGCTAGCACAGAACCCCATGTAAGAAACCCCATGCAAGAAAAAAATATTTTTAAAATTACCATTTAAGGAGGTAAAAAAAACTATAGTATATTAAAGATGAGCAATGAAAGATATATATAAGAACTTTGTGGAGAAAATTATAAAGTGATTTTAAAGTATAATGAAAATGAATAAATGCATATAGAAATATATATGGTGGTATTTAACAAATGCCATTTTATACATTTTATTCAAATTCACCCACAAATATACTCAATTCCTATTAAAATCATGACTTAATTTTTCAAGAATTTTTGCAACTTTATTCCAAAAGTTATTTGGAAATGCAAAAGCTCTAATAATAAAAAAGACAATTTTCAGGGAAAAAATAACTCCATGGGGAAAATTATCCTGTCAGATAGATAACAAGCCTTATTATAATCTGCTTTTAATTAAGAAAATATTACATTGGTATAGGTATATGTAAATAGACCAATGGGGTACAGCCCACAAACAGAACATTTTACTCATTGGAAATTGGTGAATAAAAGGTGGGCTATTCAAAAATATTATAATTTTTTAATAGAGAAAAACATAAAACCAAGTTATTTCATACCATTCACAAAAACAAATCATGGAAGAAATAATGAAATGATCTAGATATCAAAAGACAACCTTTCTTTTAGAGAATTTGCTTCTCAAATGTTTCAGTTATCTGGACCAATAGGATTTTCTACTTGGAAATTTAGAATTTGTGACCAAGCTGCTTCTAGGAGATTGGTCGTGATAGTAAGGTATGTGAATAAAGTCCTGGATGTCTGGATGCTTACATCCTGAGGGATTTTTTTTTTTAATTTTCTCTTTCCCCAAAGCACACTGTTTAGTTTGTCATGGAATTTATAGTCTTTTGGACACATAAAATGAAGTTGCTGTTCATTTGAACTAGTGTGTATAGATTTTTATCTTTGGATTCATTCAATTATTATTTACATTTTATCCCCACATGTTCAATAACATAGTTCTATAGGAAAATAAATCCATAGGAACAATAACAACAAGAACCAAAACAAATGTGTTCTGACAACTAGCCTAGTTCTCCCAAGTGCATTTGCTTGTTGTGATGTTTTAATGCATATATTATTATTAATTTTTTTTAAGTTTATTTTCAGGGATGAGGCAGGGAGGGGCAGAGAGAGAGGGAGAGAGAGAATCTCAAGCAGGCTCTGTGCTGTCAGCCTGGAGGCTAATGTGGAGCTCAATTCCATGAACTGTGAGATCATGAGCTTAGTCAAAATCAAGAGTCGGATGCTCAACCCACTGAGCCCCCAGGTGCCCTGCAAATATATCAATAATAAACTACCTATTTAGTAATATTTTTGTTTTAGGTCATAATAGCACATTGGATTTCATCTGTTCAGGACCATAAATTACTCTTTCAAGAATTATGGCTTTCAATATATTTCCCAAGTTGTTTTTTCTTTAAAATTGGCATTAAAATCATGTCAAATAATAATGAAAAATTCAAAACATATTGCATAAAGAAAATATTTCTCATTGATTTGGCTTCTTTTCATTTCTTTTCTGAGGGTTATTTTCCATAAAAATTTACATACTCTGAATTACTGAATAAATTGTGGAGTGTAACATCAGATTTGCATTTATCTTTTATTTTTAAGTGTTTCATTGATTAAATATTGCATATGTAATGACATTACTGGCATTACTCATGTGCTTCTTTAGTAAATCACACATAAAATACATTAAAGACTAAAATATGAAATACATAAATCTAACATGTGACTTACACTTTGCTAAAATTTACTCAGAGGATGTATTATGAAGTACTTCCTGGAGTAAAGGAAATAAAAAAGTAAAATAGAAATGCTACTTGTATTAAAGCATTCAGTAATATTAACCAAATTTGTAAAAACAACTTCAAAAGTGACAATATATTACCATTTACAACAGGCCACTCAAAAATAACTATAAATTCTATTGTCCTGTTTTTACATTTCTGTGTGACTTTGAGTCTTTGTTTTCCAACAACAATAACAAATGAGAATTATTGCTAATCATATTGGTAATGTATGTGAAATATTCTGCTAAGCTCTGGAGATAACATATTGAATAGACTGAAAGGAGTCTGAGACTTATAATGGGGGAGAAGAGGCAGAAAATAGCTGTATGGGGAGGTGTCATTGAAGTGAAGACCTGAAGGTTGAAAAAGTATAGTATATTGCGTATGGTGTGAAGAAAACCTTCCAGACTAAAGGAATAGTATGTTCAAAGACCCTGAGGCGAAGCATAATTAGGCATGACCCAAGGACTAAAAAGGTAGTATGTACCTTGGATCCCTGCAACTTTGAGATGTTACACTGCACTATACAATTTTATTCATTTATGTATGCATTCAATAAAAAAACATTTACTATCCCTGCAGAAATGTTATTTAATAAAAAGAAAGGGGGAGAAAAAAGAAGGGAGGAAGGGAGAAAGCCTCTGGTTTTTTGAAGCCAACTTTCTGATGAAGGCAACCAACATTAAACAATCTTACAATAATAATTTAACTTCATATCTCATCCCTTTTATCAAAGTGAAAATTAAACATATCAACAAATATAAAATAAAACTGTGCTAATCTTCTTGAATTATGGGATACTATTTTTACTTCATTTGAGCTTATAATCATCTATTCAATACATTTATTGCTCTTGAATTATCTTCATTTATGCACACTTATTACTTTCCACTGTCCCTAATATTGCTGTTTTTCTTATTGTTATTCAATCATTCATATGAAAATAACAATATGATAGGAATGTACTTGAAGCGTAGGTTCAAATCTTCTCACTTTTCATGATTGAAGTCATAAGTAATAACAAGGAGAACATCAAGACAAAACAACTTTTCAATGAAATAGGGGACAAAATCCCACAAGTGCATGCAGCTGTGGACCAAAGCAATTGACAAGCTCAGAACCTGCTTGGGAAGCCTCTAAGGTGTAGAACACAGCAGACAAGGGGAACAGGGAGCAGGTCTAGGAATGGCAACAATGTGCTTGATGTACCCATACCAAGAGTGAAAAGACCCATTCTGATTGGGAAAAGCTGTTAATAGGGCTAAGATCAATCTTAACTGCTCCGTTAGGGAAAGCAGATAGACAAAGCAAGAAAGCAATGTGATGGTCATAGGGTGTCACAAAAGTGACAATTCTCATAAAAAGCAGCACGTGATGCAATGGAGGGGGCAGTTAGGAAGCAGGAGCCCTGTGCTGCAATAGCAGTTTCAAGGGAAGGAACGTTTGAAGCCCATTCCTGGCTGTAGAAACACTCCTGAGCTGATTATGGTTGAGAAACAAAAGAGATTTTAAAGTAACGGCCCATCATGTTAGAAATAAAAGGCAGAACCCTGGAGCAGAGAAACCTAAAAATTCTCCTGGCCCTTCACTCTTCTCACCAGGAAACTTCTATTTTTTTTTCCCCTTAGCTTTATTGAGATATAATTGAGAAGTAGCATTGTGAAAGTGTAAGGTGCACAATATAATGATTTGATGTATGTATATTGTGAAATGATTATCATAATAAAGTCATCTGACACATCAATCTCAGATTTTTTTTTTGGGGGGAGGATGGTGTAAGAACACTTAAAATCTACTGCCTTAGCAAATTTCAAATATACAATACAGTATTGTTAACTACAGCCACCATGTTGTCCATTAGATCCCCAGAATGAATTTGGTTTGTTTGTGTTATAATTGAACTATTTATAGCAATGCCTCTTAAATCTAAGATTTATACCAATCTCTTATTGGTATAATTGAAAAAATATATATATGAAATATATTTTTGAATTACCATTTTTCAAATTATCAATAAACATTAGCTTAAATGGTATCTTAATGACACATTTAATTAACTGGATTTCACAGCACTGAGTGTGGTTCACAATCTAGAGATAGGAAATTTTAGTTTCATATAATGGCAGTTTAAATTGTTTTGAGTTATAAACTGCTCAAAAGTGAGGCCTACTTCCTGCAGAGTACAAAATCATTGGGAAATTCAAAGAGGTTATTTAGGCTACCAAACTTTAAGTTATACTGTAAATATGCTGGTGCATCTCATTATTTTTGCTTTTATGTTGTGAAGAATATCATGAGGTTCACTTTATTGGGATAATTTTTTCCAATTTTTAAATTATTTAAAAATTTTTTTAATGTTTATTTATTTTTGAGATACACAGAATGTGAGCAGGGGAGGGGCAGAGAGAGAGGGAGACAAAGAATCTGAAGCAGGCTCCAGGCTCTGAGCTATCAGCACACAGCCCCATGAGGGGCTTGAACCCACAAACCGTGAGGTCATGACCTGAGCCAAAGTCAGCTGTCCAACTGACTGGGCCACCCAGGTGCCCCTATTCAATTTATTTTAAAGTAAACAATAACATCTTTTTGTCAAACAAATTAAATATGAATAAAAAGTATAATTTTATAAATGTAATTAATCACTGTGGGGGGGATCACAAGATAAACCACATTGGTACTTTATAATGAGGAGTAAGAATATTAATCTGTTGGCTTCATTAGGGATTTCTAGGACCATTTAATTTTTATAAGCAAGTATATACTGTATTATGATTGATATAGTCAGTATTTAAATAAGAGAGTATTTATGTTGGTCACTAAATTCCTCTCAAGTTTTGCAAGTTAATACACAGCTTGGTGAACTAAAAAAGGTATTAAATATGTTTACTTATCTAAAGTAAAGGAACTGAAAAATGAAGTCAAAATGTGTGAAATGAATCATTTCATTCACATTTGGCTTCAATTACCATTACCATAAATATAAAGATTTTAGACATTTAGATAACATTTTCCCTTTTGACTTCCTAGTATTGGCTAGATATTCACTTATCAACTTTTCCCTTATATTTTGGTTATTATCCTAAGTCAGTCTGTTAATTGTTGGTTATTTCTGTATTTCCACTGCTTACTCTTCACCATCTGTCATTCTCCCCTCTCACTCCCTGCCTCTTTCTGTATTTTTTTTCTCTTTGTGTAGATCACATCAGCCCAATTTGCACTTGCCTTTCTTCCAGTTCTATTCTATTCTTTCAGTGTTATCTCTTCTTTTCTTTTTTGTGCCTTGAGCAGTAACCAAATTATATTAACATTCTCGAGTTCATTAATCTTCCTATATTCCTAGGGTGGTGATGGTTTGGGGGATAACATAATAAAGAGACTCTTCTGATACTAAATTTAAAGAAACATTAGTAAGTTTAAATAACTTGTGAAAAAATAAGTTTATTATCAATGTCAGTAATTATTTAAAACAGGGTTTAAATTAAAAAATGATTAAAGAATTTCACAAGATATAAATAGGACTCTTGTTTAATTCACAGCACAGATATCACAGTATATATTACAAGTGTTCTGTGGGGTGCCTGGGTAGCTCAGTCTGTTAAGCATCCCACTTCAGCTCAGGTTATGATCTAGTGGTTCACAAGTTCAAGCCCCACATCCAGCTCTGTGCGGACAGCTCAGAGCCTGGAGCCTGATTCTGTGTCTCCCTCGCTCTCTGCCCCTCCACCACTGGAACTCTCCCCCCTCTCTCTTTCTCTCAAAATTAAATTAAAAAATAAAAAAAAATACCAAGAGTTCTGATCACTTCCTTTGAATACTAAACACTGTAACCAGCACAATATTCATACTTGGGGAATATTTCCATTTTTCCTTATTTATTGTGTGAAACCATAGGTTCATTAAAGATGTACCTTTATACAATTATACTACTGGATTATAGATTAGCATTATCAATAAGACCATCCTTTCTTTGATTTGTCTCTATATTTTATTTTTTTAATGTTTATTTATTTATTTTGAGAAAGAGAGAGAGAGAATCCAAAGGAGGCTCTGCACTGTCAGCACAGAGTCTGATTCAGGGCTAGATCCCACGAACTGTGAAACCATGATCTGAGCAAAACCGAGAGTCAGATGCTCAATTGACCAAGCCACCCAGTTGCCCCTCTATATTTCATTTTAAACATTTTAGTAAAACTACTGCTATATTATTTGTGTGAATAAGGAGTCATGTAATGTTTATAAAACTACTAGCATATATTTTATGATATCATATTATTTCATGCTATTAATATAGGTTTTGGAAAACTGTGTTAGTATATAAACAAACTTAACATTTGCTTTTGTTCCCTTACCATCCTAACTAAAATAGTTATAAATGTTAAACATATTTATGAAGTAATATATTAAGAAAAAATTACCAGTGAATTGAAAAACTGTGGAATTATTGACACTGGATTTTTTTTTTGCTCTTTTGAAATAAAATGTCAGAATTTTCATATTGTGTTCATTGATTAACTCATATTTACTTCTTCTTATCTCAGATTAACCTGTGATGTCAAAGGGGATATTTCTTGAAGTTTTAGGTTAATATATAAAATCTAAACTATAAATTGGATAAACTCAGTGGAATAATTTTTCCTGAAAGATCATAATAACTTGCCTTCCATCTATGTAGCATACTAAATCACATATGAAATGAATATATACTTTTATTAAAATATTTTAATCATGAAAATTAAATTGTTATTCCAAGATACTTATAGGGTTCCATAGATGTTAAAACTGTGATTCTTATAAGAAGCTTCACAGATTACTACAGTGATGAAATTATCTCTTTTACAATAATACACCCAAAGAGTGTTGTGAAGCTTCACATGGAATGTTATAGATTAAATCAAACACAGAAATTTTACACATGAAATTAAAACCTTAAAATATAAGGTATTGACACTTATTTGCAGAAATATCAATACGAACATGACAAATATATTAATTTACTGACATTTATTAATTGCTTTTCATGTGTTAAATGAATATGTTTAAAGATATAAAGTATATATTTATTGAACCTTTAATACAAAAAAAGTTTTTTGAGTCATGATTTAGAGAAGCAAATTAAGTGTGATGAGAGATACGTCATTTCAGTTTTGGTCAAAGGACAAAGAGGCTAAAACATTTTTATATAAAAAAAGAGAATAATATGAGGGTAAAACTATGTAATGTGCTATTTACTTTATGTAAAATATATTTGTTTTTCTGATATTTCAGAGTATCATCATATATGATTTATGAGCAGTAAACAATAAGGATGCCATTCACATTGTAAACATATTTATTACTTTGACATTTTTTATATTCTAATTAGGACTTTACTGGCTCAATGAAATAATGTTTTGTATCTCATTTCCTGAAGTTTTCCATCATAAGACAGTATTCTGGTAAAATCTCCTTTATAAAAATTTTCAAAAAAAAATAAGTTTCTTCTAATGGGTGATATGATTTCTTCTACCACTTCTCCTTAGAAAGGTGATATGAGCTTAATTTAAAAAAAATCTTAATTGTTCAAGATTCAAGAAAAGATAAAATTAACAGGAATAAATTTCTCTGCTACTTGAAGCAAACAAAGCAAAATAGGTCAAGTGTATAAAACAATAGTTTTCAAGACACTGGACATCACAAAATGAATAACAATTAACCCTGAGAGGGGGAAACAAATAGTGCAAGCCCTAAATTTGCCCCAGATTGCTGCTGAGGAAGAGTTTGTACGCCATGCCGTAGGGAGTGGGAAAGCAGGCAGAACCAGTGGATGCCCTGAGCCCAGGGCTTAAGCTTAGACATAGTCTAGGTAAAGCAAGGTGGTTAGAGTTCACAGGACAGAAAACCAGAAAGGAGAAAGCTGAATAGAAAGAGAACTCTGGTAGTCTGCGGAGGGTACCCCTTGGGTAGTCAGCTTAGTGTGGATCAGCCAATGTAGGTAAAGAAACTAGTGTAGTACATGGGTAGATTCACTGCAAGAATGAGAGGTAACAATGCATGGTGGTCACAAAGGATCAGAAATTTTTATTCATAAAATATAGACCTCAAAGAGAGTGTAAGATGGATTATTAACATTAGTAAGTACTAGGGGTTATACAAATATCAGTTTTAACATAAATAGTAACAGTTTGTTATATAATAGCAGAAATGAAATTTTAAGTCAGAGCAGCAAGAAATACTCAAAAACCTGTGTTTAAATCAAGCATTGATCTTTTCAAGATTCATTGTTTCCAATAATTTATTTTAACTATCTGGGTTTTATCAAGATGGCTCTAGCCCATATGCTTCCTGGATATGTAGCTACTAGAATAGCCTCTTTTGGTGGCACGGAAAGAGAGAGAAGGTTCAATGATAAATTCTCCCTTTCCATATTCAGTTTGTACCTACATGTGGATAGGGAAATACCTACATTTGAAAGCTGAGTGGAATCTCACCACAAGGACTTTTTAAAAGATAAGTCTAAGAAGATGATCAACAAAACTGTTTTATTTTATTGTATGTCAAATGAAAGATATGAAAAGAATTTATACAGAGGACAATGAAATCTTTTAGATATGTTATGAATTATCTAAATAAGTAAATGCATTTATATGCATTCATGTATTGAAAGACTCAGTAGTATAAAAATGTCAATTTCCTCCAAACCTATGTATAGACTAAATGCTCTCACAATAGAAATAACAGCAGGTTTTTAATGGAAATAGGAAATCTGGCTATGAAATATACATGAAAACTCAATTGTCAAGTTTAGCTAATAATTTGAAGAAAAAGTACATAGTGCAAGAACCTAACATAACAACACGTAACATAAAGTACAAGTATTAAGACAAAAAAGTATGTATTGAAGATGTAGCTTAAGTCTGAAGCTTCAATTATTTTGAAAATTTATCTATGTTAAATATCCCTACTGCTTTACAGTGAAGTTTACATGAAGTTTTACAGCATTACTTTCCTAATTGTCTTTAATATTAGAAATAATCCTGCAATTTCGTTCTGTGTTGTTAATCATCAATTTTACCTAGAGCACAGAATTTCTGTAAGTGAGGCAGTTTTCCTGCATTTGCTAAACACTTTAAAAGTAAATAAAAGTGAAAAAAATGGACATTTAAAGAATACTATTTTATGTCCTTTCTCATTCTTAAATAAAATAGCACAACATTAGCTCTACTTAATCCAAGTACTGTTATTTTTAAAAGTCTAATAATTACTATGACTTGATTTGACGAACTCTACTTCCCATCCCCTAATATGAGGAAATGGTATTGTTCACTTAGAGCTTATTATACTATGGCTCATGTTATTTCTTCCTATCCTGGAATGTCAGCCCACATACATTATTCACATGATGCAGAGTGAACTTTAAATAGGGAGATTATACTGGAGGGAAATGAGAAAGCCATCATTCTCAGTTTTACCCCATACTGTTATTAAAGGTTACATAGGCAGTGATCTTTCTTTTTCCCACTTTTTAAAAGCTTTATCTTCTTTCTTTTTTCTTTCTGATTATTTTATTCCTTTTCATCTCCTATAACATCCATATAATTCTACTTTTGCTGTGTTGTGTGAAGAAACTAGTTGAGTTATTTTAAATGATTTACTGTCTTTGTGTTGTGAGCTAGACATTGAAATGACTTATGATGAATAAGATATTGTATACTATATGACTTCCTTCTATTCTTTGTCTAGAATGTGGTTGATGTGAATTTAAGTCATTAAGTGTGAAAATATTTGCCTGAAGAATTTAAACATCAAGTTTGAGGCTAGTATAAATTAAATTACCAAACAATGACAATTGCAATGGAAATGCTAACAGACCTTTAACTAAACAATAATCTATGCAATTACAGTGTTCCCTGACAATCAGGTGCTTACTTATCAGCAAAATGTTTCCATAACAACATTTCCATGTTAGATGACTGATAGATATTTAAAAACCAGAGGGAACATATGAAAGTTTTGCTTGTCATTTAAACTCAGTTTATGATTTCTTTTTTTAGAGTTTTTTTTACGTTTATTTATTTATTTTGAGAGAGAGAGGGAGAGAGAGAGGGAGAGAGATTCCCAAGCCGGCTGCATGCCCAGAGCCACACAGAGCTCAATCTCATGACCTGAACAGGATTTTTGTTAAATTCCTTGGGTCCCACATTTTCTGAGGAAATATATAAATTGAAAACTTATACAATGAAATATTCAATTTTATTGTTATTTAAAATTTTGGTCACAAAATTAAAAGTAGTAGTATAATTAAAAATCTTTATAAATTAAGTGTAAAAATTGGTGTTGCTAATAAACATTATATTTATTTGTCTTTAATCTGTTGTTGGTATATCTTTAAGATGTTATAAGTAATTGTTTTATGGCTGGACATATAAGAAAAATTAGAATAAAAATAAAGAAAAAGAAACCAAAAGTGAAATACTGATATATCCAGTGACTTTTCCTGGAAAGAACAAAGGCTCTGGGGTATAACATCTATGTTTCCAACTCACTTGTTGTAGGAGTAGGGGCATTTCTTTAACAACCCTAAAATTCAGTTTAATTATTGGCATAAAGAGGAAATCTATAGATTTTTTCCTAAGAAAATGAACAGAGTGAATACAAATTATTTGTTCTCTTATCTCTTAGTTTACCTGAAAATGTAAACTTTTCATAACTATTTTTTCTTTCCTCCCTGTCCCATCATCTTTTTTTTCAATTTTTCATTTTAAATTAAAGATAACTCAGCCTTCTGATTTGTTAAGGTCTTTTACTTTACGATATTTGAGTACTGCATCTAGGAAAACTATGTTTTTAGAATTGATTCAACTTTTGAGATTTGTGGCAAATATCTGACTAGTGAGTGACCTCTTTCCTTGGACATCCCATAATTATCTCAATTTTCCAGGTATTTACTGAAGTGACAAGAAAACTTATATCCACACAAAAACCTGCACTCATGTATTCATAGAAAGCAGCTTTTTGCATATTACCAAAAGATGGAAGCAACATCATGTGGCTATACTGATATCAATAGATAAAATAAATGAATTAGAATAGACAAATATTTCATGCAGAAGAACCCCAAATAACATGGTAAATATCCCATCTTATAGGAGGTGTACCTTAATTCCTTATTCGTTAAGAGTGGGCTGGGCAAAGTGTTTTCCTTTCAGAGAGTACAGTATGGGGCAGGGGTATCAGGTAATTTTACAGTTGAGAAACCTCATAAACACTACTTTCACCAGATTATCAAGGTTAGCAACAGTGGTAAGTCATATTCATAGTTTATACCCTTGATATGAAGTAATAAAGGGCACTTTACCTTAGTGGTCTTCATACCCAAAACATACAATATCAGTCTAATCATGAGGAAAATAGATCTGTGTCCCAATAGAAGAATATTCTGAAAATTTTGCAAAAAAGACCAGTATTCCACAAAAATACCGAGATAATAAAAGCCAAGGAAAGTGTGAGGAACTGTCATAGCCAAGGGAAGCCTTAGGGTCTATGATGACTAAATATACTGTGGTGTCCTGGATAGGATACAGGAACAGAAAAATGGCATTAGGTAAAAAAAGAAAAGAGAAAGAAATGGAAACCTGGGAAAAAAGATGGACTTTTAGTTAATAATAATATTGAAAATATAGTTTCTCAAATTTGTATCATCAAAAGCAAATATTAATAAAACTTAAAATTAGACAAACATCATTCAGTTGAAAACCTGTTGAGAAGGCAATTTTCATAGACAATACATTCCAAGAATTCCATTATATACATAATAACAATTTTATAAACCAAAATAAAACAAATGGGAATTGAGAAATACATCAACAAAGAAATAATAGATGAGAATTACATCAGAAAATCCTGAGTCTTCATATGTAACAGGGCACCCAACTGTCTAGCAATGAATATAAAGAAAGACCTACACATAGACACGATGTAATGAAGTTTCCAGAAACCACAGGAGAGAGCAAAAATCACATTATTTTCATATGAGAAAGGTCAAATAGAGATCATCTCTGGAGAAATCAGTCATGCTGGGAATTGACTAAATTGACTATGAAAAGCTGATGAAATAAAAAAACAAATGGACATTAGAATAACTAATATATAAATAGTGTTGTTTATGTAAGTGATAAAATGTAAGTGTGAGAAAATAAAATTTAAATTATAAAAAAAATAATAAAATTCATAGTGTAAAGTGTTTGGGTAACACAAATAGCGCCACAAATCTGTAAGAGAGTTGCATCAGGTCACAACTTCTCAGGAAGCTTTTTCTCTCTTGTTTGGTTCAAAGTTGAGGCAAATTCATTTACATTCTTCTGGGAGTTGAGAGGGATGGGGATAGTGCGATTCTTGTTTCCCATTATTCTGAGGATGTAGATTTTTGCAGCTCCAGCTTTTTAGGTAGGGCTGCTGCCTTACTCCACACATCGGGTCCTGGACCTTCACTTCAGACCATTTTACCTGATGCAGGCAGCCCTCAAAATTAAAACTAAAATTTACCTGTATCAGCAAAGATTTTCAGGATAAAGTAGCTTCAATAATTATTTGCCTCACTGTTCCAGGCTTCTTCCTTTTGTTAGTATGAATTGGCAGGGCTTCTTATTTTCTAGTTATTTGACACACTTGAGGATTTAAAAATAAAAATATTTAACCTAGCATTCTTTTTTTTTGTGGAAGGGTGGTTCAAATAACCTAGCCATTTGTGTTCCCAGAAATTGAAGTAACCTAAAAATGTAAAAAAGTTATGTCTGTCATTGCAAATGGCAAATTTCATTATTTTTTATGGCTGATATTCCATTGTGTGTGTGTGTGTGTGTGTGTGTGTGTGCGCGTGTGTGTGTGTATCTATATATACATACATACAGACAGACAGACAGACACACACACACATTTATCCATTAGTTGGCGGACAGGCTGTTTCTATAATTTGGCTATTGTAGATAATGCTAATATAAACATTGGGGTGCATGTATCCCTTTGAGTTCGTGTTTTTGTATTCTTTGGGTAAATACCTAGTAGTGCAACAGCTGGATCCTAGGGTAGTTCTGTTTTTAACTTTTTAAGGGACTTCCATACTGTTAAAGACAGAGAGACAGACCAAGAAACAGATTCTTAATTATAAGAACAATCTGACGGTTACCAGGGTAGGAGGAGAGGGGGTGGGTTAATTAAATAGGTTATGGGGATTAAGGAGTGCACTTGCTGAACACCAGGTATTATATAGAATTGTTGAATCATTATATTGTACACCTGAATCTAATATTACACTGTACATTAACTGGAATTAAAATAAAAACTTTAGGGGCGCCTGGGTGGCGCAGTCGGTTAAGCGTCTGACTTCAGCCAGGTCACGATCTCGCGGTCTGGGAGTTCGAGCCCCGCGTCAGGCTCTAGGCTGATGGCTCAGAGCCTGGAGCCTGTTTCCGATTCTGTGTCTCCCTCTCTCTCTGCCCCTCCCCCGTTCATGCTCTGTCTCTCTCTGTCCCAAAAATAAATAAACGTTGAAAAAAAAAATTAAAAAAAAAATAAAAAAATAAAAACTTTAAAAAGTTATTTCCAACTATTAAATTTGCAAAAGTATTGGCAGAGTTAGAGATTAATGTGTCTGGCACTTTGATGCATAGCTTATTTCACCTTACTGCATCC
Source organism: Puma concolor (assembly GCF_028749965.1). NCBI lineage: Eukaryota > Metazoa > Chordata > Mammalia > Carnivora > Felidae > Puma > Puma concolor. Next base: position 94,767,263 of record NC_141671.1, on the reverse strand, counting down.
ATCTCCGTTACTATCTTTATATCCTCTGATCTTATGGGAATTGTGTAGCTAAATAAAAACATAATCTCATAGTCAAATAGTGTTTTTAGAATTATCATTTTTTACATGGAATGCTTAAAATCTCAGATTCTTGATTTTCAGACTCTTTTTTTTATCATATTTGAATACTTCTTCAGTACAACAAGATGTGCCTTCAGTTGATTTCAATATAAAGCTCCAAAAGTTTATGTGCCCTCACCCTCAAAAACAAGCACTGAGGCAGGCTAACAGTTATTTTCCTAATTTTTAGAAAATACCAACAAGGCACATTTAACTATAAATTTAAAAATAGGGATACAAATAAATTTAGAGGTAGTAGAGGAGGAAGTCAAGAGAGGTCTGATCAAAGGGTCCATCTATTTCAGTGATGTCCAAAATGGGTTTTTCTCTTTAGAATGAAGAGGTTGTGGGCAGCTTTAAGAGGGAGATAAACTAGAATAAAAAGTAAGGAAAATGGGAGGGTTAGTAAGAAGAAGAGCAAAAAATATATAAGCGATATTAAGGGTCAAGTTAAAATGTAGACCAGAGAATTGTAGCGACCCCAATGCATAGATTTCTGGGTTTTTTTTTTTTTTTTTTGGCATCTTAAGAAAAGGACTGGGAATCTATACAAGTTAGATTATTTGTGATTTTCGTGGTTTTTCAGAACATGTGTACTGAAAAGACAAGAAAGATACTTCAGGTATGGGAAAGAGAGTAAGTCAGTAATTTCTCATGTAATTACGGCTCAATAGCGAAGAAAATTAAATGAACTGATTGTGATGATTTGGAGACTAGAGATTTGATGAGGTTTTACACAAATTTTATTGAGTAAGAAAATGAAAGAGCACACAGATATACACATATATCTGTAAATTTAAGAGGCAAAGATGCATATCATTAAATTGAATTAATTGTTAATAATTATCAAAATTTTAGCTAATTTTTATTTTTTCCCTTTCCCTAAACTTAGATTGCATGTATTTCATTATCACAGTTAAGTTTTAAAATGAAGTATTTTCACCATGTGCTCCACTTGATTATTAGCGTTTTAGAATTGGTTGATTAAACATGAAAAATAATCTCACTGGTCACATTACTATCTTTTTACGCTATTAAACAATATTTGACCTGATGAACTATTCAGTTACTGGGAGCATGATTTTACTCAGTGATTTTGCTTGTATTTGCTTCGAAAGTGAATGAGGGTGATCAATTTGTATTCTTAAGTGTGAAACTCTTTCTGGCATGATTTATTTCTAAAATTTTGAACAGCCTCTGTACTAATTTTGTCATTATATCACATTAGTACTAACTGAAGAGTCTCAGGCTTTGAGTCTTGTTGTTTCTAGATGAAACATAATTTAAATTCCAAGAAATGTCGACTGTCATTGCTTCTTAGGTTAAGTAAAATCGCTAGAAAATTATGCTGATGTGTCTTAACATAACTGAACTTTACAGCTAAAACCTTCTCTAAAATTTTTAAGAAGTAATCATGATTATAAAACAACTATTAAGAGCTTGCTTGCATTAGATATTGCACTAGAACAGTAGAGAAATAAGGGTATAAATTTTGGCCTTTGTTCTCTGGGAGCCTTCAGACGTAAGCCCTACTTTAGACCTATGTGCTAGACATACAGAGAAGAGAAAAATGTTATTAAAGCAAAAAAAAAAAAAAAGCAAAAAAATATAATTGAGCAAGCTATTTAAAAACACACATACACATATGTATTTCACTAGAGCTTCCTTTTATAATGGCAGTTTTATTTAATTCTTTCCTTCTCTAATTTTATGTTTCTGTGAACATTCAAAACATCCTTTTCAAAAATCTTTACTTCCTCCAAAAGAAACTAGTAGAGAGCTGAATCAATGTTGTATTTACAAAGTAGATTGCATTAAGGGGTTATCTAGGGGTTTGGGTATTTTGACATTTCACTTCCTATCTGATAGTACAGTTTATTTCAGAAGTAATTAGATAGGGCCATGAGCAGTAGTAACAACAGACATCATGGACAAGGTGACAAGTGAATATTCAGAGATACCTTTGAAAGCAACTCAATATAAAGATGGTAGTGGTAATCAGTCTTCTGAAATTAAAGAAGATGGATTTTTAAATTTTTTTGTTGTTCTAGCTGGAATTATTTTTGAAAGTTAAGTTTGCTGCTATATCAAGAAAATGTTTAGGGGCACCTGGGTGGCTCACTCGGTTAAGTGTCTGACTTTATTCAGCTCAGTCATGATCTCATGGCTTATGAGTTCAAACCCCGTGTTGGGTTCTGGTGCCCACAGCTCAGAGCCTGGAGCCTGCTTCGGATTCTGTGTCTCCCTCTCTCTGCCCGTCACCCACTCACGCTCTGTCTTGCTCTATCCCACAAAAATGAATAAATGTTTAAAAAAAAAGAACGTTTAAATGGAGACTTTCAACTCTAATTGAATGTTTATAGATAGTATGCATTTTTCCAGAAATATTATCTGTAGCAGGAACAAATTTTTATGATTAATTTAACTATTACCTATAAAAATTAGTGAAGTATATTTATGTGGGGTGTATGAAGGATGGCTAAAATAAACATTTTGTTTAATTTTAGTGTAGCATATAATTACTTTCCAAACACACATGAATGACCTTATTAATCTAGATTAAAAGATATTTACACAATAGAATCCCTTCCCAGGAAATAAAAAAATATGAAACACTGCATTTAAGCTATGTAAATATTAATATAAAATTATAATTAATTTGAAAGAATCATAATTCTGTCATGTTACACTGACACTATTGTTAAAATAAACATTATAAAATCAGCATAATTTGAGTGAAATTTATTTTAAATTTGTTTCCCACAAGAACTCCCTAGACTGAAGGCATTTTAGATTCTATCAGAGTTCTCATTAATTTCAGCATTAATACTTTCTTCTTGATTAAAAACATATGCTACAATCTTTAAATTTTTTTGAGAATTGAGAAATTTTATTACAAATTAGCAAATGTTGTAGGATTTGTATTACAAGAATTCATGTTCCTTCCTATTATTCTCCCTATTGACCTGACAGAATTTCTGAGAAATTCTTTAACAAAGTCTTCAAAGAAATAAACTTTAAAAGTAGTTATAATCTTATTGTTGGTCCGTAAATTTTTAAGTTTCCAGGTGAAGTTGTATTTAAAAAAATTAATCCTTATTTATTTTTGAGAGAGAGAGACAGAGTATGAGTGGGGAGGGGCAGAGAGAGAGAGGGAGACACAGAATCCAAAGCAGGCTCCAGGCTCCCAGCTCTCAGCACAGAGCCTGACATGGGGCTTGAACTCATGAACCATGACATCATGACCTGAGCTGAAGTCAGTTGCTTGCTTAACTGACTGAGCCACCCAGGTGCCCCTGGGTGAAGTCATATTTTGAATACTCTATGAGATATTTGTCCATGTGTTGACAAAACATTTTATTTTCCATGTCTCTTAGATGAGGATGTATTCTTTTTTCATTTTTGCTACTGCCACTTAAATTTGATAACCGCTTCTTACCTGGATTCTAACAGTGCTCTCTTGTAGAATATCCCTAATTCCAGTTTCTACTCCCTGCCAGACATAAATACTGTAATGAGTTAGGAATATGATTACATTTTCTCTGTTGTGCTTTCTCCCTGAAGAAGAATTTACTTTATTTCTATACAACTAAATCACCCTTGGGAAGCTTAAATGATATTACTCCAATTTATAAAATATGTAATTCTACATTACTACTTTTATGTAATGTGTCTTATAGGAATGTATTACTAAAAATTTGATTCTTGGTTCATATCTTCATATAAAATTAGCTAAATTTTATACCTTTAACAGCCTTATTTTGTCTTATAAAGTTATCATTTTCTCTTTTTTAATTAAAAGTATGGTATAACAAGATATTAAAAATTATTTCAATCAAGCTATTTTTGCCTTCCCTTTTTCTAGTTGGAACAGTTTTGTACTAAATATATTTAGTATGTCAGACAATTACAGGCGTAAGACAAGTACATTGACAGATTATTATAATAAAATATAGTCTATAAACATACAATAATTACTTTTCATATATTTCCATGTTTTTATTTTCATGGACTTCCTATATAGGTAGCTACCATTACCTCTAAATATATTTTGTCAGCCTTTACACAATTTTTTATTTTTTCCATTTTGTTGAGTTATAGTTCAACCACAATAAATTGCAAATAAAATATTAAATTGTCTCAGTTTTGACACGGTGTACATCTTTGAAACAACACAAGAAATAAAATAGCAAAGTTACTTCACCCAACAACACTTCCTCATGTCTCCTTGTAATGTAACTTTTCCTTCATCCCAGGCATTCAGTCATTCAATGATCTGCTTTCTGTCACCATAGATTAGTCTGTATATTCTAGAATTACATATGTTTGTTTATGTGTGTCTGTGTCTGTGTGTGTGTATATATTATCATGAAATGCATTTTTCCCTAATTTCTTTCACCAAGCATAATTATTCTGAGATTAATTCAGATTGTTGGGGTATCCATAGATTTTCCCCATTTATTGCTAACTAGTATATATTGGTATGGTAATATATTAGTATAGTAGTATGAATACACCAATATCTGTTTATACATTCATCTGGCAATGCACACTTATATTGTTTTCGATTTTGACTATTACAGATGAAGCTGATACAAATATTTGCATCAAGTCTTTGTGGGGACATAGGTTTCTTTAGGGTTAATACCTAGGGGTGGAATGATATGATCATATGTTTGTGTATGCTTAACTTTTAAAGAAACTGCAAAATTATTTTCTAACATGGTTATACTATTTTGCATTGTACCCCATAGGGTATGAGATCCTCAGTTGTTCAATATCATCACCAGTATTTAGTATTGTCAGTTTTTATAATTTTAGCCAATTGAATAGGTATGTAACAGCAGCCCTTGTAATTTGAATTTCCTTTTCATATAGTAATTTACAATAAGTTTTAATTGTTTTTTTTGGTCATGATGTATCTTGACAATAGAGGTAAGTCTATTTTTGAACTAATTGTTCTCTACCACTAACTAATTTGTCTATGTTTTCACAAATACTCATAGTCTTGATTATCATAGCTGTACAATAAGTTGTGAAATCATATAGGGTAAATTCTCCAACTATGTTGCTATTTGTAGCAATTGCTCTTGTTATATTTGTTTCTTTGGACTCTAATATAAATTTTAAAGTTAGCTTGTCAAATTAACAAAACATTCCTTCTAGAATATAATGGAGATTATACTGAAACTATAGATCAATTTTGGAAAAGTGCCATCTTAAAAATATTGAGTGTTTCATTATATGCTCTTTGTAAATCCTTGCATTTATTTAGGTTTTTAATTTATCTCAGCAATGTTTCATATTTTTCCAGCTTTATTGAAGTATGATTGACAGATAAAAATTGTGTGTCTTTAAGGTATATAACTTGATGCTTGTCTATGTGTACATTGTGAAATAATCACAATTAAGCAAATTCACATATCCAGTATCTCACATAGTTGTGTGTGTGTGTGTGTGTTGGGAACACTTAAGTGCTACCTTCTCAGCATATTTCAAGTATACAATATAATATTGTTAACTAGATTCACATTACTGTACATTAGACCTCCAGAACCTATTCATATTGCATAACTGAAACTTCGTACTCCTTGATCAACATCTTTCCATTTCATCCTCACCCTACTCCTGGTAATCAAAATTGTACTCTGTTTCTATGAGTTCGACTATTTAGAATCCACATATAGGTGAAGTCATGTACTATTTGTTCTTCTTGTATGGATATCTAACAGCATAATGTGCTATAGTTTTACCTATATTACTATGAATAGCATAATTTCCTTCCATTTTGTGGTTGAGTAATATTCCTCTCTGTGTCTGTGTGTTACATTTTATTTATCCATTCATCTATCAATAGACATTTAGGTTGTTTCCTGATCTTGGCTATTGTGAATAATGCTTAAATGAACATGGGGTTGCAGATCTCTCTTCAAGATCCTGATTTCATTTCCTTTGAATATATACTCAGAATTAAGAATGCTGAATCATAAGTTAGTTCAGTTTTTAATATTTTGAGGACCTCCATAATGGTTTTCATAATGGCTGTATCAATTTACATTCCCACCAAAAGCATATAAGGGTTCTTTTTTCCCCACATCCTCACCAATACTTGTTATCCTTTGTCTTTTTGTTTTGTTTTTAAGGTTTATTTATTTATTTTGGGAGAGAGAGAGAGCACACACATATGTGTGCAAGCAGGGGAGGGGCAGAGAGAGGGAAAGAGAATCCCGAGCAACCTCGCTCCATGAGGAGCCAAGAATGGGCTGCAACCCACGACCACGAGATCATGACCTGAGCTGATATTAAGAGTCGGATGCTTAACTGACTAAGTCACCCAGGTGCCCCCCTTTGTCTTTGGATTATAGCCATTCTAACAGGTGTGAGCTAATATCTCATTGTAGTTTTGATTTACATTTCCCTGATGGTTAGTGTTATGAATTTGTCAACTTAACACTTTTTAAGTGGGGCACAGGGTGTAGATTGGTGAACTATTCAACAATAGACCACAACTTAATTGAAATGAAGTTTACTACAGGTTCTGAAGGAAGTACCTAGAGGCCTCAGGGGGCCACACTGGGAGGTCAAGGCAGAGTACAGAAAGAGAGAGATAGGACCTAAAGCTCATGTCTTTAATAGGGTCCATTAATAAAGTGCTTGGGGTTCCCAGGCTATGGCCAGATGCCCCAATTCAAACCAAAAGAACAGAGTTTTAGTAAACCACACAGGGGTTTTATCTAAATGGTGGATAAGGGGAAGGTGCTGAGAGGCAGGAGAGACTGTTGATCATAAGGGCTGTTAGGGAAGTCATATCAGAAGCTAACATTTGCTTGTGACTCTGCAGCTGTTATCTAGGGCATGCACTTGCATGAGGAGGCTACTGTCATTTTAAGGTCACTACAGATTGCTTTGACAAATTGAATGGATGCTGAGGCAGCAATACCATGGAGTAGCTTACTAAACCAATGACAATAAGTGCTGGTGAGTACTTTTTCATATCCCTGCTGGCCATTTGTATGTCCTTTTGAAGAAATATGTAATCCAGTGTTTTGCCCCTTTTTAAATTGAGTTATTTGATTTTTTTTGTTTTGCTTTAGAGCTGTACGAATTCCTCATATATTATGCATATTAACCCTTTATATATGTATATTTATATATGTATGTATGTGGATACACACACACACACACACACGTATATACATACATATATATAGTTTGCCAGTATTTTCTCCCTTTGTGCTTGTGCTTTGGGATCATATCCAAAAAATCACTGCCCAGACCAATGTCCCCCCATGTTTTCTTTTGGAATTTTTATGGTTTCAGGTCTTCTATTTAACTCTTTAATCCATTATAAGTTGATTTTTGTATATGGTGTGAGATAAGAATCCAATTTCATTCTCCTGCATGTGTATATCCCGGTTTCCCAACACCATTTGTCAAAGAACCTATCCCATTCCCCATTTTGTGTTCTTGGCATCCTTGTTGACAATCAGTTGACTGTAGATGCATGGGTCTATTTCTGGACTCTCTTCTGTTCCATTTGTCTATATTTCTGTTTTCATGCCTGTGCAATACTGTTTTGATTACTGAAGCTCATAATATATTTTGAAATCAGTAAGTGTGATGCCGTCACCATCATTACGTGTGTGTCTGTCAATTCCATTTGATCTGTAGTGTTGTTCAAGTCTGCTGCCGCTTTATAGATTTTTTTTAATGGATTTCTTTTCATTGTCGAAGTGGGATATTGAAGTCTCCTACTATTATTGGATTGCTGTCTAGCACTCCTTAGTTTTGTTCATGGTACTGACTGAGAATATTATATCTGATTATGTTTGACTCTGTCTTCCGGAAGTTAGCCAAATTTGTGGTCCATTTGTAATCATTATACAAGGGTTAGGTATTTCGTATTACTATATTTTCTTCTTTGAAAGTTTCCTGCATACATATTATTTAATGTTTTTAATGTATTCATTTTACAAATAATAGAGATGACTTCTAGAACTGTATTGAAAACTGTAATATTGCTTTAAATATCTAGAGAATGTCCATTCCTGGAAATTCAAAACTATGCTGAGAAGGTTTCATGCAAGAAAGTAAGAGCAAAAGGAGGAGAAAGCTCATCTGGGTCTAAATTCGACTCTCCCGCATATCCTCACTGATCAACAAATATCTAGTAAGAAGGAAGAGATTTTTCGCTCTTCAGTTAGCTCAATGAGAAGACACATTATCTATAGTCAGACTGATTGGTTTGGAGTCTTGCTCTACCATTTACGAGCTGATAAGTGGTCGACAAGTTACCACCCATTCTGTATCTCAAGTTTTAATTCTATAAAATTAGAGTAATAGCAAGATGAAGACCAACCTCATTAAGTTTTTGTGAGGACTAAATGTTATTAAAACATACACACATGCACACACTCAGAATGTGGAATAGTGTTGATGTGAGAAATATTAAATAGATGTTAGCTTTTAATGTTGTTGGTTAAGTGATGTACAAAATAATTAGGAAACCATGTAATTTGGCAGTATAGAGGTTCCTGCTGTATTGGTGGTGTAAAAGCATATGCAGCTGATATGCTAAGATTGCAAGGAATATTCTGAATATGTGAAATTATAATTTAAATTTAACTAAATAATGGGTGCCTGAGTGGCTCAGTCGTTTGAGCGTCCGACTTCGGCTCAGGTCATGCTCTCACAGTTTGTGAGTTTGAGCCCCGTGTCAGTCTCTGTGCTGACAGCTCGGAGCTGGGAGTCTGCTTCAGATTCTGTGTCTCCTTCTCTCTGCCCCTTCACCACTCATGCTCTGTCTCTATCTCTCAAAAATGAATAAACATTAAAAAAAATTTAAATTTAACTAAATAAAAATTTTTCCTACCATCTCACATTTGCAAAGCTATACAAGGCACACTATACACTAGTTCATTTCAAAATTGGTGAAAATAATGTGAGAGAATTTTTAATATCGGATTGAGAATCTCCTATTTTGCTCTATTCTTGCTTCCTGGTTTTTATAAATTATATCTGTGAATCCTTAAGTGAATAGATCAAGTCTGGTTATTTTGTTTTAATTATCTTTGAATAAGAAGCAATATACTACGTCACCACATAAATTATGCTATATGAAATTATATTTTGTTATATTTCATGTTAAAATAGCTACTAAATCAGTTGGCTTTGAGTTTATGATAATGTATTTTTCCTCCAAGTGTTGATTAGAAAAATTTTATAATGGTTGCATCATTAGCAACTAGTAAAAGTCACAGTGACTGTTTATGACCACATGATTTGGCTCTCAGCATGTTAATGATCCCTTAAAGAAATGCAAACCAATTTAAATATAATATGGAAACTACTTATCATAAAAACCAGTACTGAAAACTCCATGAAGTTTAATCCTCTTCTAATTTTATGTGTTTTATGCTGTAATTTTTAAGAGACTTGATTAGATTCAGGGGGAAAAAGTCTTACTGAAATAAAGATAATGACTCACATTGAATAATTTCCTTTCCCCCAAATAAGCCATGGTAATTGAAAATGTGACTTTAGAGGTTAAGTTTAACCATCTTTAAAATGATCCTTTCATTGTTGACTAAGTATTCTAAGGAGCTCTGATTTGAAACAGTCATCCTTGTAAAGCCCTTTGACAAATATTGTTAGGTGCCATGTATCCACATCCCATTCTAATTATTTGTACTCATAATTTGGCTGTCATAATGAAGTGCAGGCTCAGACTGGACTTTCTGGGGCCATTCTGAGTAGGACAAGAGGTTATTATCCAATCTCTCTGTGTCTGACTTTTACCTGTGCCCTCTCTAGATGCTGTAGGAAAGTATAACTATTCCAAATATCTGTAAATTAATTCAACATTGTCAGTCTCCCTTTCCAGATGAAAATACACTTATTAGGTGTTCAAAAATTGAATAGGACATCAAAGAGATAGCAGATCATGGAATGGTAAAGGCTGGATGTGCAGTCTGTGGCCCCGCTGCTTTTGCTAAGAGAGCTATGCTCCACTCTGGGAGTTTCCCTCCGTGAGCAAGCTGACAGCTGGCTCAGTTCTGCTTGGTCACATAGCTGCCCAGGAGCCCAGCTCCCTGTTTCTGGGGATGTGGTCAGCAAGAGGACTGATGAGATTTCAGTTAATAAAATTTCACACAGGCCAGTAAGTTTGATTCTTCAACTCCCATGCAAAATCCTGCCAAGTCCACTTTATGTGAGTCCTGAGCTGTGAACTTAAAAAGCTGCTGCCCCTGCTTTCTCAAGCAAAGGTTTTCTAGCAGGGAGGATGCGTAGGGAACTCTTTGTTGTTCATTTTCAAACACTTGAGAACATATGAGAAGTGGAGCAGTGGTAAGGAGAAAGTGTAATGTATATTTCCAATAAATCAAAAGGCTTTTCATCACAGGCAAAAGGTATCAAGAAGATTCAGTACAGGTCAAGCTGCCTGAAATAAAATGGAGATCTCATTTTACCTTTATGTCCGCTGAAAGCCAACTGTTCCCTGGATATAGGAATCTTCTCTTCACAGTGGAGCCCACAACTCAAAGCCAAGGGGTGAGTCTTTGAACAGATAGCCAGGCATGGCAAGGTGTCCTGATAACTACTGATGAGCTCATGAAGAACACACATTTTATTTGGAAGCGGATTATGTCTGTGTCAAAGCACATATCTCCCCAAATGACTATCTGTGCTTCATCAGCATTTTAGGAACTACATATGCACAAACAGCTTAAATAAAATACAGTTGAAAAATTTCCTTCTTTTCTATTCCGAACACCATCCGATTGCTTTTCCCTTTATCAGTTCTCACTATATTAGCAGAATATAACTGCCTTTATTGAACTTAATATGTTGCCCTTTAAATCTATATTCCATATTATTGCCAGAGTAATCTTTCTAAACATTCACTTGAATAATGAACTCCTTTCTTGCTTCAAGCAATTAGATGGTTCAGGTTTTCCTAAGGGAAACCTTAGGATGACCTTCTATATATCTGTAATTGGTTCCATTCTATTTTCCCAATTTAATTTTTATTACTTTTATATCATCTCCAAAAATCTCCCCTAACCAGGTGAAAAAAATCAAAAATAAACAAAAGAAAGAGAAGTCCTTCATACCCTTTCTCACTCATGTTTGTTTACTCTTATTCATGGTAAATTCTTTGAGTGAAATGTCCTTCTAATCCTCTTTTCTGCCGTTCAAATTTCTAGTTAATTGAAGACTTCATTTCCTAAAAGCCTGAATTAGTTTCTTCTTCATTTATTCAACCTCATTGCAATTATTATATTTAATATCTATTATAGCCTTTTATATTTAGTTTGAGAGGTTTCCGGTTGTGGTGTGATGGGTGATTTCCAGTTGAAAAGTACATTTGTTGTACCCTATTGTGAGACTCTAGATATTGTTTGAAACTTACATTTTAACTGTATTTTTGCAACACTGCTCTGGCAAGAGAAAGAGGGCTCTACCTCATTACTCCTAGATGGAGACAGAGGTCACAAGTCCCCATTTGGCTTCCATTGGCACCAGCTGGGGAAGAACCTCATTATGTGTAGGTGGAGGTGACAGTTCTGCCTAGCCACATGGTCTCTCCATTAATACCATGGTGGGGCTAGCTCCCTTACTGCTGGGCCACGGTAGAAGTCCTGAATTTCCTTCTCTGACACTTGCCCAGCAAGGAGAAGGAGAGAAGCCTCATTACCTGTTGGGTGTGGGTACAAGTCCAGGATCACCATATAGCCTTTACTGAAAATGTATTAGGCGATAGAGTCTCTTTAATAGTCAGTATGGAAGAAAGTCCCAGCTCCAGAACTGGCCTTTTCTGACACCATCCTAACAACAGTGCTAAGACACGTTGATTATAGCCCTGCTATTTTGGAAATCTAGGCTCCCCATATAACCATTCCTGGAATGAATGGGAATGGGATCACAGTTTTTTTTCTGTGGTGTTTATCTGACAAAAAGATTTTATGTGAAAATTTTCTGTCTTCATAGTTGCCCCTATCCTGGTCATTTGGCTAGTGTGCGCAGGCATTTTGGGGGACTTTTTGTTAGTTTGTTCTGTTTTTCCTTTAAGCATCTTAAAGATGTTATTCAATTTTGTTATGACCTTCATGATTTCTCATGAGACTCTAATCATTAGTCTTATCATTGTACTCTTGTATGCAATGAGTTGTTTTTTTTTCTAATCCAACTTTTAAGGTTTTTTTTTTTTTTCTTTATATTTGGCTTTCAATAGTGTACATTATTTAATAGGTGTCTGGGGTCTACTTCTCTTAACTCTTTTTTTCCCTCTCTATTCTTAGGAATGAATTATTTTTATTGATTGTCTTTAAATTCACTTACTCTTTCATCTTGATTAAGCTATTAAGTTTATCCCATGATTATCTTATTTCAGTTATTTTAATTTAGATTTCTAGAATTTCAGTTCCTAATAACTTTTATTCTTTCTTGAGAACTTCAACACACACAATATAGGAAATATATATTTATGTATGTATGCATATATTTTCACTGTATTCATACTTTGCTTTATTTAATTGAAGGTAAATATAAGAACCTCTTTAAAATACTTTCTTTTTTTCCCCCTGAATTCAACATTAGGTCCAAACCAGAATCACATGTGGTTGATTTTTTTTTATTTCTCTTGAGAATATGTTTTGTTTTCTTGGTTCTTCATGTGTTAGCTCATTTGAGATTGTTTCCTAGACATTATGAATAACTGAATTGTAGAGATTCTAGATTCTATTCTTTTGTCTTCTGATAAGTGTTGCCTTTGTTTTATCAGGCAGTTATCCTAACTGTACTTTAACTAAAAACACTTTTTTTTTTTTTTTGTGAGCAGAAGTTTCAGTAACAGTTCAGACTTTTTGTCTTTATCATAGCTGCTTTGAGTGCGTTACACACGTGTGATTCAGCTCTTAGTCATAAATGTGGGTAGATGGAATAAGGGGATCCCCTTTCTGGCTCCTTTCCATCTAGGATTTCCCCATGCTCTGTAGTGGCCAAAATTTTCCACCTCCCCTGGCCAGCATGATTGTTTTTAACTTCTGGCATCACGATGTTATCTGAATGGCCCTTAGACAAGGTTGAAAGCTGCAAAAATGGGAACTTTCTTCTTACCTTTCTCTTTAATTCTTTGAGTGTATATTCCTTACCAGAATGTGACATTTTCTGTTCATTCTCCTGTCACTTCAGATACTTGCTTTTTGCTCTATATTCAGATTTTATGACTGTTTTATGAGAGTAGTCATTCAGTATGACCTTGCTTACTCCGTAATTACCAGAAGTCAAAAGTCAGCTATCCAGTTTTTAATAAGGCACTAATCATTATTCTCTTTTCTCTCATTCTCAAATGTGTCACTCTATAATCTGCTTAGAACACTGTGGCTGAGACTGCAAACTACATTTCTCATTTGCTAGTTCACTCCCTATTGAGTTCAACAAAGAGGGATATTGGAAGCATGAGTAGAGGAGCAAGGGCTTGATTCTTCTTTTTTGATGTTACCACAAAATCACCTTAACATTACCTGAGTAATGCATGTGATGCTTACTTAGTTCTTTTCTTCAAGTTTTGGCCTTTTTGTAGCACTCATAGAATCAACTTCTTCATGCCCCATCAGAGATTTCTGCACCAATTGGTTAAGAATTCTTTCTCAAATTTCTGTACCCTAGCAACATCTGACAGGGATACAGTTGAAAACCTGCTGAGATACTGGCATAGTATCATCCTTAGAGGTGGCATCCTTAGATCCCAGGAATTTTTCTCCTATAATCTAGGTTGTAACAACCCAAATCCTCCTTCTCCCTTTTTTTTCTCATGGTCCTAGAAGTGGTAGCTACTTCTGTGGGTATTATTTTAATGTTAATGTATTCACATCCTTTTTTCTTATTTAATTATTTGACAACTGTTTATTTAACACATTTATTGTATTCAATTTTCTGTTTTAAAATAATATTTCTCAAATACATCTAAGATATTTAGTATCTTCTGGTCATCTGGACTCTTCAGCATTATGTCATTCATGTAATGTACCATTGTGATATTTTGTGTGCTACATCACAATCTTTGCAGACTAGAATGTTAGAGAACAAAAAAGTTGGCATCAACTTGAAGCAAAAATCCAAAAAGGATACATTAAATAAAAAGAAATTACTTCTGGTGGTTATTGAAAATTGGTATCTAGAAACAACACCAATGACAAATATTATTTTCCAGATAGGTAGTTTTTTATAAATTGCCATGAACTCTGTTTCTTTGTTCCAGTAAAGATACCAAATAGGAAAAAATAGCTTCAGTTGCATGGTGTATGTTAGTGTATAGAAATCTCTGAAATCTCATCCCCTTTTGCCCTATGTAAAAGCAAAACATTATACTTTTCCCTAGGTAGTTATCCTACACCTGAATATTTTGCATTTTTTTTTTTTTGTTTGTTTCTCTAATCTGTACAATCCTGGAAAATCAACAAGAGATAGGACATATCTGTATGGTATTTGCCAGCAAGAGAATCCTTAACCATGGAATAATTTCGGTCACGTGCACTTTATTTGTCTAAAATTGCTAATAATAATGACAATAATGGCAATAATAATAATAATAATGATAGAAACCCAAGAAACATTTATGGATTTGTGGGGCATGGTTTTTTTGGAAAAAGTATTGGAGAATGAAATAGAACTTCATCATTAAAACAGCTGTCATCTGTATAAGTGATATAACTGCAGGTATAACTTCATGAAATCATGTGTTAAATATGGGCCAGGGTGCATCCTAATGCAGTGAGAAAGAGCTGGAGTGGTGGTATTGGCAGTCCTGATTAATCCCTGTGTCACCTGCATTGCGACCTGGATTTTATCCTTGCAATTGTTTATACAGCTTTATATTGTATAAAACATGATTCTTGTGAATCTCATTTAATGAAAGGATTCTTTGCATTACCTCAAAAGCATTACAGATTATGAATAGAATTCTGTGTGATTATATGGAATATCTTCAAGATGTACTAATAAAGGGAAAATCATCAAAATTTGAAACACCTGGAACTGTTTTTTCCCTTTTCCTGAGAAATAGATTGAATGTAAATTATAGGCAATTGGGTGTCATGAAGTTACGTAATTATCTATTTCACATTTTAAGTTATATAAATATATTAATACATACCTCTTTTTAAGTTATTTACTTTTTTTTTACTTTTGAGGCAGAGGGAGAGACCATGAGCAGGGGAGAGGGGCAGAGGGAGAGAGAGAATCTTAAGCAGGCTCTTCAGGTGTCCCTATATCTTATATTGATATATCTAAGTTTATTTATTGATCTATCTATGGACACAACAGATGTTCTGTGGTGGGAGGGCAAGTTATTTTGTGTTTTATAGCATTTTGTTTTAGTGGAATATTTAAATTATGTTTGTTGATGACTCTTATAATTAATATATAATAAAGCTCTTCGTATTATACTAATGCTAACCATTGTGAAACAATGAAAATACTTCAGTTTCCTCTGGTCACTGATGTAAACTATTGGGATCATCTTTGTATATACCAAAGATTTCTATAGAAGATCTTTTTTTTCCTTACGTATCACATATGCCTTCAATTTCTGCCATTTTCCCTCTGACAAAGTAAAATACCTAAGGGCCTCATCATCTGCAGTATGTCCATTTAACATCTCAGTGTCTATAATAAATAACAATAAATTACATGCGTTGTGGTGGAGGAATAGTAGATGCTTCCTTGTTTTTATCTTTGAACATCTTCATTAATCATGTGAAATTTAGCATTTTATATCTGTTAAGCTACTAGTGTCAGGTTACTTAATATAAAAATATATATTTAATTTCAGGACAAAAGGGCACATACAAAGATATATTTTCTCCATGTCTTGTGTATTATAATTACTATATAATTTATTCTGTTAATATAGTAAATATTAACATTTGGCTCTTTTTTATATCTCCAAAACACTCTTAGTGCATGCATGAAACAAAAAGAAACACTATTAAAATAAAAGCTTATAGAAGTTAAACTTTCTCTCTTAAATGGATATGTGAAAAGATTAAAAAAGTGAAAGTTTGGAACTGTAAAACCCAGTTACAGGCCCAAAAGAAGACCTGGGGTTTCTAGCTTCTCTCTCTGTTACTCAGAACTGTGAAAGAGAAAAGGTGGTCCTCCACAATGCTCTGGAAATCTCCTCACATCGTTACAGAAGGTTTACTACTGGGTGAACTCCAGCTGCACTTATGTGAAAAATTACTCATCAATCATTTATAAAATGTAAAATTAGTCTGCCTCAAAAAACACATTAATTCTCATCAACCAATTTGCTATTTCTTGGTTTTACTACAAAAATACATCTAAGGGAGAAGGTAAATTTATTTTACCTTATAATTTAAAAAATCCAATACCCTAATGCCAATCTGAAAATCAGTGTTAGTGTCAGACAATAATCTTCCTTGCATTCTCCATAAATACCTTTAAACATGAAAATTTGGGAATGATGTGAACGAAATGCTATTACAATAAGATGAATACAGATGAGTAAATGCTGCTATTTTTAAAATCCTAATACATTATGGAGTTGGCTTTTTATATTCTTTTTATGTAAGTAAGAGCTATTAACCAAGCAGAGCATGCATGGCTTTTATTGTTTAGATGACTGAGCCAGGTTTAAATGTCATTTAGGAATGCTTACAACATATGGCATTGATAGATGAAAAAGAAAATTGCCATTTCAAGTCGACCTCTTCTATCTAAAACCAGGCTGTCTTAAGTGAGTTTAGATAACTACCTAAATTAGTCATCATTAAAGAGTTGCAGGCTCTAAAAAATTTGACTTTAAGTTGTCTTACATTTTTTTTTTTAAATTTTTTTTTTCAACGTTTATTTATTTTTGGGACAGAGAGAGACAGAGCATGAACGGGGGAGGGGCAGAGAGAGAGGGAGACACAGAATCGGAAACAGGCTCCAGGCTCTGAGCCATCAGCCCAGAGCCCGACGCGGGGCTTGAACTCACGGACTGTGAGATCGTGACCTGGCTGAAGTCGGACACTTAACCGACTGCGCCACCCAGGCGCGCCTTAAGTTGTCTTACATTTAAGAACTTTGTTTTGTAAGAAAAGGCAAAACTCACTAAGATAAAGAAAAGTGTTTATGTGAATTTTTTCTTTTTTTTGTTTTGATTCAAATTTATTCATAAAAAATCTTCAGATAATCTGCTTTATCTAGTCACTGTTAATAGAAAAGAAAACCTCTCTGAAGCTTGCATTCATTTTTGCTGAAATTTTACTAGAAATATTCAGCAGTGAGATGTTTTTGTGTCCCCCAATATTTCTGGGATGAAATTCTACCATAGCAAATATTATAGTTGCAGTGAGAAAGCCCATATATTCTCATAATATACATAAAATTTATTTTATGAGGCTAACCTAAAGGGTTTATTCTCTACCAGACTGGAATCACTTTTACAAAAATAGAAACAAACAAAGACAAATTTCTATTTTGGTCCCATTCTTGATTAAATATTTGTTATATTCTTTAATTCATTTAACTTTATTCAAGTCAGTAATTTTCTTTATAGTCCTATAATATCTATTAAGTACTTTTTGAATTTTTCTTGATGTTAAGAAAGAAAGAGTAGGGGATAGAGAAACATTTATTGACCATCAACTATGTGCTGGTGTCTGCTAGGCATTTAGCATATGTTATTGGAATTTATGTAGGACATAACCTCTTTTCAGGATACTGTGGGGAATTAAAAATGTGGCTTGTGGAGAATGAAAAATTATTTTTATCTCAGTTTAACTAGTCCCTATATATGTAGTTTCTATTGAATTAATTTTTCTGCTTAATTTTCTTTTTTTTAATAAAATATACTTAGGTAAACCTCACTATGTGAATAAGAAACATAATTAACAAACAATTGCTAAAATTATAATTTATATACATATGGAAATCAATGTGTGGACATATATCTGTAAATGTTAAGTATCAGGGAAGCCAAACAGCTCTTTCCAATAACTAACAATTACAAAAACAAAAGCACTTCCGCTGTGAATTCCTATTTGTTGGCAAATATAGACTGGCCTAACCTGAAAATATATGGCTTTATAAATGGACTAAATCATTCATTGTTCCAATTTCTAAGAAGTTATTTATTTGTGATTTTGTTAAAATGAGGAGGAGGGGCGCCTGGCTGGCGCAGTCGGTTAAGCGTCCGACTTCAGCCAGGTCACGATCTCGCGGTCCGTGAGTTCGAGCCCCGCATCCGGCTCTGGGCTGATGGCTCGGTGCCTGGAGCCTGTTTCCGATTCTGTGTCTCCCTCTCTTTCTGACCCTCCCCCGTTCATGCTCTGTCTCTCTCTGTCCCAAAATAAATAAAAAACGTTGAAAAAAAAATGAGGAGAAAAAAACCAACATAAACTGATGGTTGAATTTGGAGTTCTTGATTTTTGTTCCATGTTGTATAAGAACTGCCCTTTCAATTATGATGGCCACTAACTACATGTAACTATTAAATTTAAATTAGTTTAAATGAAATATAATTTAAAAATCTGTTTCTTAGTAAAAAAAAATAGTGTTATTTCAAGTGCTCAATAGTCTCATGTGGCAAGTGGTTATCATTTGGGAAAGACTCAGCTATAGAACGTTTCTGTCATTGCAGAAAGTCCTGTTGGACAGTGCCATTCTTGAATAATTTAGTCAGATATATATGTAATTAACTTTTTAATGTTCATTTATTTTTGAGAGAGACAGAGACAGAGACAGAGATAGAGACAGAGTGTAAACAGGGGAGAGGCAGAGAGAGAAGGAGACACAGAATCTGAAACAGGCTCCAGGCTCTGAGCTGTCAGCACAGACCTGGCTGGAACCCACAGATGGTGAGATCATGACCTGAGCTGAAGTCTGATGCTTAACTGACTGAGCCACCCAGGAGCCCCACAATTTTAAGTATAGTAAGTAAAACTTGCAAGGGTTTAAAGATAAGTTTGAATCTATTAACATCATGGTAGTCATTTACTACTTGATTTATAGTTGTATTTGTATACATTTTTACAGTCAGATTTTCCAGATACACACTCTTGCAATTTATCAGAGCCACAAAGAATTGCTTATTATATAAGTCCATTCATTACAACAGATTCCACGGTCATATACATTCTAACACATTCTACAGTGACTCCTAACTTTTAGTAAGTTTTCTGCATATTCCCTTGAGTATTTTCCTTTGTGAATAGCTGTTTTATAGTTTCACTGTGTGTGGTTAAACAGCTCCTTTTAAGCAGTTTTTATGTATTATTCTTTTTTTTTTTTTTTTTTGATCCTAGAGATTTCTGTTCTTAGCACATGTCTTTCTCAGTAGGTGTAATATTGTAGATTTCCTCAATTTCTTTCTTTTGAAAAGACCTCACTGGAACATTTCTCTTTTAGAAGACTAGTTTAACAGTTATAGTAGAGAAGTAGGAGCGATTTTTGAGACTCAGAGGTCTAGGCTAAATTACATGTTAAGCCACATACTAAGTGAAGAAAGCTGGCTAAATTCATCTCCTATTATATCATCTCTTCATATCTAATTTGGGCATATTAAATATACCTTTTTACTTAATGATCTGTTGGGTGAATAAAATTATATAATGTATGTACATGAACAGTTTGGGTACTTGAAAGTTCTCAAAATATCATTTGTTTTAATCTACTTTTCTTATGCTTATACTCTAATTCTATCTTTATTTTAGATTTAAAAAATAGTTATATTTCACCTGTTCTGCCTAGATAGAAAACAGAAAAATTCCTGGGCCCTACATTTCCAAAAAAATGTAATGTTTTTTCATGTCATAAATGCATCCTTTTTATGAAGAATTATCATGAAGGATTCAATGTTGGTAATGGACTGAGTAGATAATTTAATCAGAAGAGTTAAATTAGCTGTATATGAGGTTTAACACTGATCTTTAAGATAAGCCCTACAGATTGGATTTCACATTATTTTCTTTATGAAATCCCATTAATGGAACAACATTGTTTACATGATATAATAAGATTTTCCTAGTGTTGGAAATACTTTTACAACTAAAGACTATTTTAAAAACTATAATATGGGGGCACCTGGGTGGGTCAGTCGGTTAAGTGTCCAACTTTGGCTCATGTCCTGATGTCTCATGTGGTTCATGAGTTCAAGACCCACATCCGCTTGTTCTGACAACTCAGACCCTGGAGCCTGCTTTGGATTCTGTGTCTCCCTCTATCTCTGCCCCTCCCCCACCTGTGCCCTCTGTCTCTCTCTCTCAATAATAAATCAAACGTTAAAAATAATTTTTTAAATGTAACATGAAATGTGATCTAAATAATTTATAATCCATTGGCATATATTTACCATTCTCAGACTACAAGGACCATATACCTCAATAGACAGAATTTTGCTGAGGCATGATAGTGACTAGTGCTTGCTTGGAGGTTGTTGGGCAGAAATAGATTCTTTGAGGTTTGGTTTAAACAACTGGCCAAAGAATATCATTTTACTGGTAGCGAAGACTGAGAGAAGCATATTTCATCAAAAATTGTGTATAAAACCTAGTTTCAAGACATTTTAACCTAGGAAACTCTATTAGTTACCAAGTAGAGAGCTTGAGATGTAAATTTCAGGTGTACAGTTCAGGAAGTGAGCTCAGAGAAATAGGAAGAAATTGTGGCGTCTTCAGCATGTTAATTTTATTTGAAGTCTGGTTTATAGCAGCGAGGCCATGAGAAAGGACAGAACAAGGAAGTGATGTGCCAAAAGCTAGGAAAGTCTCCGCCCTGCAGAAGCACAGCACCCAAGAGATGCTTGAGTTTCAAAACTCACAGTAGCACATACAGACTTTGTTGCTGTGGCTCATGGTGGCCCATGGTCTGCATGTGGCAAAACCAAATCCACCAAAAAGCCTGCTTTACTCTACCCAACTGTTGATGTCATTCAGAGCAGTAAAGGAAAGGGGTAGGCTTTACTTAGTGTTTTCATCAGGTGCTGTGGAGGCTCTTGAGCATGTTTTAACTTCTAAGAATCACGTTTTCTTAGATGTAATTGGGAAATAAATGTGGTGTGGGAAATAAATCTGTTAATGAAAA
This sequence comes from Puma concolor, assembly GCF_028749965.1. Taxonomy (NCBI): domain Eukaryota; kingdom Metazoa; phylum Chordata; class Mammalia; order Carnivora; family Felidae; genus Puma; species Puma concolor. The sequence goes on along the minus strand of NC_141671.1, from coordinate 94,746,071 downwards.
TGATATTTTGTAGCAATTTAAAGAAGCCAGAGGATTATAGAATATACTACTATATTACAGTAATATAGTATATTACTATTATATTAATACTATAGTAATACAGTTTAGTAGAATATACTACAGCAGAAGTAGAGCATGGGAAGTGCTATGATATAAGCGTTTGTGTCTCTCCCCAAAATTCATATGTTGAAACTAACCCTCAGAATCTAAGAGTGTCAATAGGTGAGGTCTCTGGGAGTTGATGAGTTCATGGGGGTGGATCACAAGGGGGATTAGTGTTCTTAAAAAAGAGAATCTACAGAGCTCCCTAGCCCCTTGCCCCATGTGAGGGTACAAGTAGAAATTTGAAACCTAGAAGAGACCTCTCACCTGATCATGCTGGCACCCTGATCTGGGACTTTCAGCCTCTTGAACTATGAGAAATTAATTTCTGCTGTTTATAAGCCACACACTGTGGTATTTTGTTATAGCAGCCTGAACAGAGTAAGACAGGAAGCAACTTACTCAAATGTTACCAATTGTTCTTCATTATAAAAAAAATGTATAAAAGCTCATGGAAATGCTGTAAATTTAAAATTAAATAGAAATAAATTATTTAAGTGTTTGAATGGCAACTAAATCACAGATTTAGTTTTTGATTCTTAAATGCTTGATTCTTAAAGTATTGTTTGAACATATTTTCTCTCATTTCTTGTTTATTTACAGGTTAATGAACAATGAACTTTTTCAGATCCTGTCTCCTTTGCACATTAGGCTGACTTCATAACTACTATTAAGTTTGGAGTAGATTCACTGTTATTTATCTCTACAAAAGTTGTATGATTTGTAAGATAGAAGATTAGCCTAAACAATCCTTTCCCAGAACTTGGTGTAAGAGCATATATACATGACTTCACTTGAGTAGATCTGACATCATATTCAATAAGGAAATAAGGTTGTGTGTGTGTGTGTGTGTGTGTGTGTTTGTGTGTGTGTGTGTGTGTGTGTGTGTGTGTGTGTGTGTGTAATGCTACTTAGAAAATTCCAACACTCCAGATTTTGACATAAACCTAATCTAGACTTCTGGTTTCCAGTCTCTCATGTAAGAAACTTGGAAGTTGTCTCTCTGTCCTAATAACAAGTAAAAGCTGAACAACAAGAACAAACCAAAAAATCATCTCTTCTTAGATCTGTAAGAGAAGTGAGGTCTCTGGGCTAATCTGTGCCCCTAGATTAGAGAGATAGACAACTGAGAACACCTGCCTGCTTCATCTCAGTTGTTGGAACTGAAAATGGGACCACCTGGGACAACATAATTTAAATGTGGCTCCAGGAAATTCTTGCTCAGAACATGAGACACTAAACTAATAAATAACTTCACTATTTACTTCTAACAATTTGTGCAAGGAGGTTTATCCCAGCAAAATTTTTCACATCTGGGCAAAAAGTATTATGACAGATCACTCAAGATTCAAACTGAAACCCTTATCTTACCGTTCCCAATTACTATATGAACTTGGCCTAATCTTAAACCCCTCCGTGAAAGGATTTATTTATTATTATTTTTTTTTCTTTACTTACTTACTTACTTACTTACTTATTTACTTATAACCAGTCTTGCTCAGAGCTCAAACTCCAATAAACAACATTTCTTACTTTACTTCATTTGAGAAATTGCTAATAGGATTTCCAAGGTTGTGTGTCCCTTGCTGCGGTAACTTTTACAAACCAACTTTACATGACTTACAGACATTTTCCTAGAATCTCTATGTCAGTTGACACGCTTGATAGAATATTACATAAACCAAAACAATCAAAGACAAAAATATATCTTGGAGACTGGAAAGTCAGACACAGATACTTTATTTTCCCCCCAAAAGTATAATTTTAATTTAGAATACCACAGTATGATGATAGAATATGAATAACAACAGCAATGTAAATCTTTATAGTAAATGTACATGCCAAAAAAAATAAAATTTCAAATATAAAAATATCTGGATAGTTTTGTGATCAGAAATATTAGGATAGACATTTTTCTCAAGAAAGTTATAAACATATATTCTTTATGACTGATATTTTTAACAATTCTATTTATCTTTCTCTTAGAATTTGTGTGGGGAAATGTATTTCTTGTTATAGATTATTAAAAATACACAGACATTTGAGTGCAATTCAAAATCTTAATAATATAAATAAAAATGCAAGGGTAGAATTTGAATTATTAATAATTACTTTGTATCTTTCAGGAAAATTTTATGCCATACTATTTATAAAATTAAATATTATGAAATGGATTTACCATTTAAAGTAAATATATATGTATACCTATGTATGCATAGAGAAATACTTATAATCTAATATCTTTACATAGGTATGTGTATATATTTCCCAATATCTTTATATCCCAAGCTATGAATATTTTATATTTGGATATATGAATCTTAAAACACACAAGCTAACATGAGTCTATTTTTATTATCTAATGTGGTATCAAAACAAAATGGCAAGTCACTTAATGGGTTAAATATTTAGTTATGCCACAATATTTTATTTAGTAATACATGACATAGAACATTTTTTCTGGTATACCACAAAGGCTTAAATGACCTTGGATGTGAAAAACAAACTGGAAAGAAAATCCTGTCATGTTTAGTTTCACGGCCATATAAAAATATAATCAAATGTCAGCACAACAGCTTGAACGCTAACAATATCAACTCTCAATAAAGTGTTTGGAGTGCTACATTAAATTATTGGATACCCATTTTTATCAGATTTGATTTTTCCCTTGAGAGATTTGATAGAATCATCGGGCACAGTCATATTTTATGAGACTGTATTCTATTTTTATTTTATTTTAAAATTTCCATTCATTTTATATCACATTTGTGAAATAAATGTATGAAAACTAAGAAAAAGGCCAATCACTAGGGTATTTTCAGGAGTCTGTTTTGTATAATTATATTTTCTTCTCAAATAGTAGTATAACATATGGTCTATACATCAGAAATCCCGTGTTCTGTTCCAGACTACATCCAAAGAACATTTGTTTGTAATAAAGGAAGTGCACTAAGAAAACCTTATCATGAAAACTTTCATATACTAAAAATTAGATCTTTCATATATCAAAAACCATGCACTAAAAATCATAGACATTTACCTTTATTATATTTGTTGGTATATTCAATGTACTTCACAAACACAAAGATTTGTAAATCAAACTATAAACAATAAATTATACTATTAGTGAGCATTAAACTGTTAAAATCCTAGGGCATTATATTTGTATCTGTGCTATATGTTTTGCACGACACTAGCTTTAACTTTGCTTTTATCTATAGTAGGCAATTGATAAATACTTTTTAAAAATAAATTATTAAATTTCATATGTAAAACAGAAGAATGAAAATATTTATTATTTAAAAATCAATAAAATTCATATTTTCAAATAAAGGAGAAAAATAATACAATAATTTCACTAAATTTTGAATATTTTGATAAAATTAAGCCTCCTTTCACGGTAAAATTTTCTTTGAAAACTAGGAAAAGAAGAAAACTTCATTCATTTAACTCTATCTGAAATACAAATAAACAAAAATAATCATGTAAATGCCATTCTTAATGTTTAAATGTTGAAATTTTGTCCTCAGTGTTTGAAATCAGAGATAATCAATCTGCAGCATCTCTATCTAATAATTTTAATTTGACTTCTTTTTTTTACTATTTTCTGTGTGTTCTGTAATATTAATTATCAATAATGGAAGTTTTGTGTCTTCTGTCATCCTTATTCCAGTGCAGGAGCAAACAAATTAGGTCAATATATAATTAGATCAATCTGTGTATATGTGTGCTTTTTGTGTACACACACACACACACAAACACACAGAATAATACCACTCTCCCAAAGGATGTCCATATCCTAATTCCTGAAACCTGTGAACATGTTACTTTACATGGCAAAAGAGATTTGCAGATGTGATTACATTAATCACATTTTGAGATGGGAAAATTATCCTACCTGCAACAAAAAAAGTGGAATATTGTTTAAATAAAAACTTTAAATGTTTGTCATTGCCGTAGTAGTGAGGTAATAGCCAGTGAGAAAATAGCTATTAGAATTTGGAAGATGAATGGCCTTTTAATGCTGTCCTTCTAATAGCGCAGGAAGTAATTTAGCTAAATTGTTACCTGCAGTAATTTGAACAGCCGACCAACTTCTTACCAGGATTGAAGCTCTAGGGCATAATAGTGTATATTGGATAAATGAGACTACTTTGTGATCATAAATTCTGTTATAAAATTTCTTGTTTTTTCATTCTCTGATAAAATTTCAGGTGCATTTTGTGTAATCAAGCTGATAGTTGGGGTTTTTTTTTCACCCTACCTTATAATATCTGCATTTTAATCTGGGGTTTAGTTCATTTACATTTAATGTTTTCAATTTGTTCAATTTAATTCATTACTCTCCATTTTCTTTCTTCTGTCTTTTTTATATCTATTTTTGTGATTCAAGTTTTTATCTTTTGTTCACTTATTTACTAAAATTATTTGTTCAGTCATTTTAGTGCTGCTTTAGGGTTTCTACTATATAACTTTAATGTATCACTGTCTATCTTCAAGTGATTTTATACCACTTCACATATAGTATTAGAATCTGACAGTAGAGTACTTCCATTTTTTTCCACCTGGTCTTTATGGAATACTTGAGTTACATTTTAATTATACATTTTTATAAACTATCAATCAATATCAATATCACATTGATATTATTTTTGTTTAAAAATTCAATTATCGGGCGCCTGGGTGGCGCAGTCGGTTAAGCGTCCGACTTCAGCCAGGTCACGATCTCGCAGTCCGTGAGTTCGAGCCCCGCGTCAGGCTCTGGGCTGATGGCTCGGAGCCTGGAGCCTGTTTCTGATTCTGTGTCTCCCTCTCTCTCTGCCCCTCCCCCGTTCATGCTCTGTCTCTCTCTGTCCCAAAAATAAATAAAAACGTTGAAAAAAAAAATAAAAAAATAAATAAAAATTCAATTATCTTTACTATAATTTTAAATGAAAACATCTGTGTTTACCCATGTAACTACCATTTCTGTAGATCCATATTTCCATCTGGTGTTATTTTCCTTCAATATGAAAAAAAAAAAATTTAACATTTCTTATGGTGTGGGTTTGCTTGTAATGCATTTTTTCTTCTTTTTAATTTTTTTTAATGTTTATTTATTATTGAGAGACAGAGAGACAGAACATGAGCAGGGGAGGGGCAGAGAGAGGAGGAGACACAGAATCCTAAGCAGGCTCCAGGCTCTGAGCTGTCAGCACAGATCCTGACATGGGGCTCAAACTCATGAACCGTGAGATCATGAACTGAGCCGAAGTCAGATGCTTAACCGACTGAGCCACCCAGGTGCCCTGCATTTTTCTTCTTATGTATGTTTGAAAGTTCTTTATTTCATCTTCATTTTTTAAAAACTTTTTTCTATATTTAGAATATTAGGTTGACAGTTTGATGTTATTCTTTCAGTGCTTTATAAATATCTTTTGTCTATTGTCTTATTGCTTGTATTCTTTCAGACCAGAAATCTGCTGGTGTTCTTATTTTAGTTCCTCCTTATATAATGTGTCTTTTACCACTGCCTGTTTTTAAGATCTTCTATTTACTACTGGTTTTGAATAATGTGGGCATTATGTACTTAGGTTATGTCCTACCTGTTTTTGTGCTTGTGTGTGTGTGTGTGTGTGTGTTCTAACATCTTTATAGAGGTATAATTGATATACAAAATAATGTATATATATATATTTAAAAAATTTTAAGTGTATTTATTTTGAGGGAGGGAGGGGGGAGAGAGAGATAGAGAGAGACAGAGAGACAGAGAGAACAGGGGAGGGGCAAAGAGAGAAGGAGAGAGAATCCCAAGCAGGCTCTGTGCTCTCAGCGCAGAGCCTGATGCGGAGCTCAAACTTGCAAAACCACGAGATCATGACCTGAATTGAAACCAAGAGTAAGACACTTAACCAACTGAGCCACCCAGGCACCCCATAAAATAATATATATATTTATTGTGCACAATTTAATACATTTGACATCATCTCAATGGAAGTATTTTTATGACACAAATATCAAAATGGAATCTTTGGGATATGTTAGATATGTTTGTTCCTTTGATTGTGATGATGGTATCAAAAGTGTTTGGAGTTTTTTGAGCTCATTGGATCTATGTATTTGTAAATTTCATCAGATTTGAACATTTTTTAACATTTATTTCTGTAAGTATTTTTTCCCCTTCCTTTCAAGACTTCAGTTGCACTTGGAATTGTCCCACTTTTAAAATTACTTCTACTTTGTGCATTTTATTTTGAATAAATTATATTGCTACATCTTCAAATTCACTCAACTTTTTTTATATAATGTCTGATCTGTCATCAGTATTATCCACTGAATTATTCATCTCAGACATTTTAGTTTTCATTTCTAAAAGTTTAATCTTAATATTTTAATAATTCTCTGACTCTACTTAAGTTTTGGACACCTGGAATCTAGTTCAATAGCTATTTTAATGTTTCTTTTAATCCTAACATCTGTTTCAGTTCTGTGTCAGTGAGTTATTTTTCTCATGAATGGTTATATTTTGCTTCTTTTCCTTGGAAGCCATACACCTCTGACAAGGGTCATAAATCTAGTCCCTGTACTGTATCTTGGTCAAAAACAGAAGCCTGTGCCTTTATTCTTATACGATGTTCGTTTGAAACACAGTGGAGTCTTTATATTTTAATCCAGTCTGATAGTCTCACATTTAGTTGTATGTTTAGCCATTTTATGTTTAATTTTAGGTTTAATGCGGTTATTTATATGTTTAGATTTAAGACTTCCATTTCTGTGTTTGGCTTCTCATTGCTCCTCTTGATCCTTCCATGCTTTTATTTTTTGGCTAAAATGCTTCACTTGTATTGCTTTTTTTTTTCTTTTGCTAACTTGGTGGAGTCTGCTGTAAGCCTCATAAACTTAAAACATTTGTGTGTGTGTATGTGTGTACAGCTTCATGAACATTGTGATTGCTACAACATGAGTCTTACAAAACTGTATTTCCAGTTCAAATTTCAACACTCCCACCTTTGTGCTCTGTCAGACATTTTACTTCTATATATACTGTAACCCTGTATTTCATTTTTATTATTTTAGGTTTAAACATTTAATGGTTTTAAAATGGTTTTAATTATAAATACTCAGAATATTTCTTTATATTTAGTGTCCATTCTTTCTGGAGTTTTCTATTCCTTCCTGTAAACTGGTCTTCTCCTTGGCATCAATTATCCTGCAACCTAAATAACTTTTTTGATGGTAAACTCCTGGAAATATATATTCATATATTTGTCTTTGTAAGTCAGTCTTTTTTAACTTTAATTTTTGAAAGTTTTTTTTTCTTGAATAGAGTTCTAAGTTGATATTTTTTCTTTCAGCACATTAATGATGTCACTTCTTTGCTTTCTGGTCTTCGTTGTTTCTTATGAGAAGTCAACTATCTATTGCATTATTATCTGAATGTTATACACCTTTTTCTGAAAGCTTTTGAGATATTTTCATTTTCCTTATTTTTTGGTGGTTTTACTTTAATATCCCAAAGTTTTTCTTTCTGTTTATTCTCTTTGGAATTGTGGGTTTATGTTTTTTCATTCATATGGAAAATCTTAGCCATTCTCTCTTCAGATGTTATTCTGCACTATTACATCTATTTTTTTTTTCTTCTTAAACTCCCATCTAACATATGTTACATCATTTGTTATTATCCCACCAATTTCAGAATGGTGTATTCCATTTTCTTCTTCACATGATCCTTTTTCGTTTCTGTTTTTATAGTTTTTTTTTTTTTGGTCTGGTTTCAAGGTAATGAATTTTCCCATGCTATATACACAGCATGTTGTTAAGTTGAATTCTTTGTCTCCAATATCATAGATTTTATTTCTAGAATTTACATTTGGTTTCATACCTTTGTAGAAATTCCCAAATTGTTCATATTTCTTGTTCCTTTTCCACTCAGTATTTTAACATGTTTATTTTAGCCACAAATAAATTAAATGACACATTCATCACATTTGAAAGCCCTTTTCTGAAAATTACAACATTTGAATACACTCTTTATCTGATTCCATTGACTATTTCCTCTCATTAATAAATCATACATTCTTGTCTCTTTAACATATCTAGTAATTTTTTATTGAATATGAATCAACATGTGCAAAATTGTACTGTGAGTAATATTTAGGTCTGGGAAAGGAATGCCTCTTCTGCTAAGTCTTCTGCTAATGCCTCTTCTGCTAAGTCAAGCAAGTCTGTAGTGGACTGGTTCTTGGCATTATTGTGCTTCATTTACATTCAGTTCACCACTGTATTCAAGTTATTTGAGGCAGGGTTGCACCTTTTCTTCTCCTTTTTTAAAACGTGTATTTATTTGAGAAAGAGAGAGACAGAGCATATGAGGGAGAGGCAGAGAGAGAAGGAGTGAAAGAGAATCCCAAGCAAGCTCTGAGATGTTAGTGAAGAGCCCCATGTGGGACTTGAACCCACAAACTGTGAGATCATGACCTGAGCCAAAATAAAGAATAGGACGCTTAACTGACTGAGCCACCCAGGTGCCCCAAGTTTATACATTTTCTTTAGCAATGTTTGAGATCTAAGTGACTAGAGGATTTGACTTATTTCTCTCTTCCATTGTTAGCCATCAACAGATCTCAGAGATGTCTCTTTAAGGTCTCCTTTACTTCTGCAATTGTAGAATGGTTTTGGGGCGCCTGGGTGGCGCAGTCAGTTAAGCGTCCGACTTCAGCCAGGTCGCGATCTCGCGGTCCGTGAGTTCGAGCCCCGCGTCGGGCTCTGGGCTGATGGCTCAGAGCCTGGAGCCTGTTTCCGATTCTGTGTCTCCCTCTCTCTCTGCTCCTCCCCCGTTCATGCTCTGTCTCTCTCTGTCCCAAAAATAAATAAAACGTTGAGAAAAAAAAAAAAAAAAGAATGGTTTGATGCCAGATACTTGCCACAAGGTCTTAGTGTCTTTGGGGTTCCCTTTGGTGGTCCTCCCTGTTGACACTGCATCTGAGTCTAACAAGGCTTTTCTTTCAACACTCTTGTGTCTTCAACAATAGCAGACACTTGTTGCCTGGTTCCAGTGGACAGCCCAGATTGCCTGTGAATTTACTCTCAGTTCTCCTTTCTGCTTTCATTTGTCAGTGGATTACATATGCCTGTGACCCAGGATGGGTTGCTCAGTCCTGTGCTTCTCTGAGTACTAAATACAGAAGTGTGCACTTCACATATCAGAAATAAATGCTGGTAATCCCTGATGTATTTTTGTTTGTCTGAGTTAGATAATTTAAGGGCTTTTTATTTAAAACTTATTTTTCCCCCTTAGGGGTGCCTGAGTGGCTCAGTCACTTGAGCACTGGCTCTTGATTTTGACTCAGGTCATGATCTCTTGGTTCTTAGGATGGAGCCCTGAGTTGGCTGCTAACAAAGAGCCAGTTTGGGGTTCTCACTCTCCCTCTTTCTCTGCCCCTCCGCTGCTCATGCTCTGTTTCTCTCAAAACAAATAAGCATTAAAAAAAAATAAAACTTAAGTTTTCCCCTGAAGCATAGGGAATTGGCTTATGTAATAGATATCTTGATCTTGAAATCTGTTACCACACAGATTCAGTTTAGATCGTTTATATGATTTGGATATATTAGTTATAAACCTCAGTTTCCTATCTGGAAAATTTTGAAAATAATAACACTAACATCTTAGGGTTACTGTGAAGAGTAAATGAAACAAAATATATAATATCATGTAGCTTGCATGGGCATAGTAACCATACAATAAATTAAGTAATATTGTCATTAGTATTATAACTGTAAAATATGTAATAAAGATTGTAGGCCCTACAAATATACCTATAAATTACTACATAATAAAAGCAACATAGAGTAACCTTCATTAGACTGTATGTATCAAGGTAGAGATTTTCACTACATGCTGAACACTCATAAGTGTGAGAATGGAATGATTTTACCATGCAACATATACCACATGACCTCTAATGAGACTTCATTTGGGGATATAAGTTTCATTTCCTAAAAACAGATTAGTACTGAAATATATACACATGTAGTATTGTTATCTATTAATCAGAGTTTTAGAAAGGATGGTTAAAAAAAGGAAAGAAGATGGGGTGCCTGGGTGGCTCAGATGGTTAAGTGTCTGACTCTTGATTTTGGCTCAGGTCATGATATCATGGTTCATGGGATCTAGCCCCCACTGGGTTCTGCACTGACATCATTGAGCCTACCTGGGCTCTTCTCTCTCTGCCTCCCTCCCCCAACTATCACTATTGTCTCTCTTTCTCTCTCTGACTCTCCCTCTCTCTCTCTCTCTCTCACACACACACACACAAAATAAGTAAATAAACATTTAAAAACAAAAAAGGAAGATGAGTTTGGTGTGAAATATGAGTTTGAATTATCCTCCTACCCCCATTTTCTTGGCAACTCAATCAAATGACATATATAAAATGCTTAAGTAATTTAGAGGCACATAGTAGGTGATCAATAAATGGTGTATCCCTTTACCTTGTTTTTATGCATTTGTATTATCTCTTGTTAGACAACATTATGTTAGCACATAAGGACCCTATCCTTTTAATGTGTGTGTACACAAATGTTGATGGCAGCTTTATTTGTAATAGCCAAAAATGATAACAATGCAAAAGTCCTTCAGCAGGTGAATGGTAAACCAAACCGTGGTATATCTGTACATCAACTACTACTCAGTAATAATAAATGAACTATTGGTAGATACTATAACATGGGTGAATCTCAAAATAATTATGGTGAGTGAAAAAAGCCAGAAAAAAAGGATAATACCATGTGATTTCATTTATATAAAATTATACAGGGTGCAAACTAATTGATAGTCACAGAAAGAAGATCAGTGTTTGTTGGAGGATGAGGGCAGGAGGCTGGCAGGGAGGAGCAAGAGGAAGTTTCTGGAGGTGATGGATGTGTTCATTATTGAACTTGTGATGATTTCCTGGGTGTCTATATACATCAAAACTTATAGTATATTTAGTATACACTTTAATTATGTATCGGTTATTTTTTATCAGTTCTATCTTAACGATGCTGCTTAATAAAGGACCCTATCTTGTAGATCATAGGATTTATCCTAATAATTTCCATAGAGTAAATGGTCAATATTATTTTGAAGATCAGAATATTAATAAATAAGTTTTTCAATTGAATGGATCTTCTTATTTAACTATGTGGACACGGGCTGACAAATCCTCTAAGTATATCTCTGTTTCAGTGATCCTTTTCTGGATAATGTATTGACCACTGCTAATGGGTGGATTTCTTACTAAGCATTATTTTTGAATTGGCTTGATTACGTTGAAAGTTGAGTTGAAACGACTGGGCTATGACAGCTTCCTAATCAGATCTTGCTCACGTGTTCGCCATTATTTCCTCTTTTACTATGTTTTCTTCATCCCTCATATTTCTTCTCATCCAAGGTAATCTTTAGAAAGTCATAGACTGATTGATTATTAAGGATAACACTTCTTTAAATCACAGATAGATGACTTTACCTTTGGCTTGATTCTTATTCTGAATGTATCTGGAAAATATAATTATTGTATAACTTGATTTATCCCAGATGAATGTATAAAATTCTGAGGCCAAATTCAGACAAAAAAATGTGTTAATTTACATCACTTTATTTCTTGACATTTATTTCCCAGAGAGACAATATGAAGAAGAATAGTTTGTATAGGTGTCTACTACTAATGGGATCTAAAGCCATTCATTCCCAACACCATCTAACCAGAAAATTGGAGAATAAGCTATGAGAGAACATATTTTATCTTAAACATTAAGTCCTTCCAATTATTGGCATTGTGGTGATACACTTATCAAGCCAGAACAATGGGAATCATACTGGGAATGTATATTTAATCTTTCCATTAGTAAATATTAAAGATGATTTTATTATACTTTATGAGAAAGCTTATAAATTTCATGGAATACAGTGTACTTTCACTATTCAGAAGACATGTAAGATGCCCAGTTATGCAGTCAGTCATCAATAGTGAATTTCTTTAAATCATCATTACCTTGCTTTCTCTTTTACTTTAATCTTCGCCACATGTAGATGTTATTAAAATTCATCATTATAAATAACCCTACATAATTATCAGTTGGAACTTCCTGATCCCTCCCCAATGAAAGACATGTGTATTTTATTAGTACTTTTGGTATTCTCTCTTAAAGGTGGCATGTATTGCAAAATCTTACCTTCCATTAAAATACATAAATTTAAAAATACATGAAAATTTAATGTTAAGTTTTTTGGTTGTATTTTCAGATAAACCTTCCTATTACATTGATATTAGTATTAATTAATCGATTTATGTAATATGAATAAAATACATTTAAGGACATATTCCATAGATAAATGGTAAAATTATTTTCTTTATCTTGCCATATCCTTGGGAATTATTATAGTCTGAAACACTATTAAGTAGATATCTTCAATATATGTAGCTCTGACGATCCATTTAGACTCAGGATAAATATTTTGTTACATAAAATGAAATGTATAACTGGGAATTTAATGTAGAATTTTTCATCTGTGTACTTCTGGGTTTTAGTTATAATGTGGTGGGATATTTTTTCTCCTCATTTTTTTTTCCATTAGTCCACATTTGTGTTTAAGTCACAGCATGCAATCGAGCTAGAAAATTATGAAATCATTGTAAACACAGTATGAATCCTCTAAAGAAAATATTTGTGAAAATTGGACTAATGCACTGTTTTACACAACAGGACATGAGATGGCTCTTTCTATTTTAGAAATGCATAATCAGGTGTTGCCATTCATCTTTAATGTTCTTGTTTACTCAGAGACAAGGCATTAATGTATTTATTTATAGGAGCCACAGTTTATTTTGATTTCATTTGTTTGAACTGACATTTTAGAGGTCATATACATGACTTGATTATTTCACTGCTGACTTCTACAGTAAAGGTTTAATTCCTACTTACCAAATAACAATTAAATTCATTTCTCCCTGTATATTAGTTAAAAACTGTTCATGCTGGACCAGTAAAACAACAGAAACAAAAATCATTCAAATTATTATCTACTAAAAGCAGTTGTGTTGTGGGAGTAACAGCAGGCTAAATGTGATTTATAGAGACCAATTTAGAAATTTCTATTATTATTATTTCTATTATTTAAAATTTATATTTATTATTTAGTGTAATAAAGACCTTTGTATTATAAAGCAATAATGCTTCAATAGGAAATTAATTGTGGTAGATAATTTTTTATCCCATTCTTCTTCCTAATTGTCTCCCAAATCCTATCATAACCAAAACCAGAAATACAGAAAACATTTTTGAATATTTTTGAGTGTTGTTAACAACTTTTTTTCTGGACTTATGATACGTATTTGGTTCTACTGATCATACAGCTATGGTAGTTAGTCCATTTGGTTACCCTCAGTGAACTGAACCACAGATACTCAGCATTCATGCTCCTGTATGGCGTTTTTCCTAGACTCTGTTATGGGCTGGTAGCTTGCTTTAGCCAACTGAATGTGCCAGATTATACAATGTGGCAGTCTGGGCTGAAGCCTTACAAAAGCTAAGCAGCTTCTTTGATCCTCTAGTACAAAGTTAGCTGTTGAGCTGGAGCTTCCAAATAGAAAGACTAGGAGGAGAGACCATATTGAGAAATAAAAGCCTCAAAACTACTTGGAGTAAGAGGAAAGTGGCTGTCTCAGTGTTCCAGATGGATGATGGTTGCAGACAACTTGCCGGCTACACATAGCAGTCTAAAACCACAAACCACAAAAAAGATATGCAAAAGAATCACATACTGAGCCTAGCATAGATTGATGATTTCTGAGAAGTAAGATCGTTGTCTCATTAAGCCACTAATTCTGATGGTGGTTGTTAGAGAGGAATTATTAACTAAAATAGAAATTGCTAACAAAAGTGGACCGCAGCTGCAACAAACGTGTGGCCTTGACTTTGGGATCAGCCATTTGGCAACATAGGAGATGTAAGAGGACACTGTTGGTGAAAGCAGGAAAAGCAGTGATGAAATTGCTATCAGAGAGTAGAGAAAAAAGGACCAAGTTATATACTGGCAGTAAATTAATGATATTATCCTCTCAGGTAAAATGAAAACCAGGATATTTAAGAAACTTGTGGACCTGGCTGATCAGATTTCTAGGCAGATTGTGAAAGTGGAAAATAGTTTCTTTTAGTTCCCTTTGATTAAGTGTGCAAGGGGAGATGAAATAAAGAAATGAATGTTGAGTTTTCAGAGTAGAGAAGGTATATACATGTTACCTGCATGTTTATTTTTCTTTGACTCTAGAGTATTTAAATAATTTTGTGGTAATTGTAGTTATTGTTTTCTTATCCTTACCAAAGAAAGCTATTCAGAGAAGACTAATGAAATTCAGGTAATGTGTGTAAATGGCTCTTCACCTCTTGACCAATAAATTATATGCTTTTATTTTATTTATTTTTTTAATATGAAATTTATTGTCAAATTGGTTTCCATACAACACACAGTGCTCATCCCAAAAGGTGCCCTCCTCAACACCCATCACCCATCCTCCCCTCCCTCCCACCCCCCATCAACCCTCAGTTTGTTCTCAGTTTTTAAGAGTCTCTTATGTTTTGGCTCTCTCCCTCTCTAACCTCTTTTTTTTTTCTTACCCTCCCGCAATGGACTTCTGTTAAATTTCTCAGGATCCACATAAGAGTGAAAACATATGGTATATGTCTTTCTCTGTATGGCTTATTTCACTTAGCATAACACTCTCCAGTTCCATCCACATTGCTACAAAAGGCCATATTTTATTCTTTCTCATTGCCACGTAGTATTCCATTGTGTATATAAACCACAATTTCTTTATCCATTCATCAGTTGATGGACATTTAGGCTCTTTCCATAATTTGCCTATTGTTGAAAGTGCTGCTATAAACATTGGGGTACAAGTGCCCCTATGCATCATCACTCCTGTATCCCTTGGGTAAATTCCTAGCAATGCTATTGCTGAGTATAGGGTAGATCTATTTTGAATGTTTTGAGGAAACTCCACACTGTTTTCCAGAATGGCTGCACCAGTTTGCATTCCCATCAACAGTGCAAGAGAGTTCCTGTTTCTCCACATCCTCGCCAGTATCTATAGTCTCTTGATTTGTTCATTTTAGCCACTCTGACTGGCATGAGGTGATATCTGAGTGTGGTTCTGATTTGTATTTCCCTGATGAGGAGTGACGTTGAGCATCTTTTCATGTGCCTGTTGGCCATCTGGATGTCTTCTTTAGAGAAGTGTCTATTCATGTTTTCTGCCATTTCTTCACCGGATTATTTGTTTTTCAGGTGTGGAGTTTGGTGAGCTCTTTATAGATTTTGGATACTAGCCCTTTGTCTGATATGTCATTTGCAGATATCTTTTCCCATTCTGTTGGTTGTCTTTTAGTTTTTTGATTGTTTCCTTTGCTGTGCAGAAGCTTTTTTATCTTCATGAGGTCCCAAAAGTTCATTTTTGCTTTTAATTCCCTTGCCTTTGGGGATGTGTCAAGTAAGAAATTGCTGCGGCTGAGGTCAGAGAGGTTTTTTTCCTGCTTTCACTTCTAGGGTTTTGATGGTTTCCTGTCTCACATTCAGGTCTTTTATCCACTTGGAGTTTATTTTTGTGAATGGTGTAAGAAAGTGGTCTAGTTTTAACCTTCTACATGTTGATGTCCGGTTCTCCTAGCACCATTTATTAAAGAGACTGTCTTTTTTCCATTGGATATTCTTTCCTGCTTTGTCAAAGATTAGTTGGCCATACTTTTGTGGGTCTGCTTCTGGGGTTTCTATTCTATTCCATTGGTCTATATGTCTGTTTTTGTGCCAATGCCATGCTGTCTTGATGATGACAGCTTTGTAGTAGAGGCTAAAGTCTGGGATTGTGATGCCTCCTGCTTTGGTCTTCTTCTTCAATATTACGTTGGCTATTCAGGATCTTTTGTGGTTCCATACAAATTTTAGGATTGCTTGATCTAGCATTGAGAAGAATGCTGGTGCAATTTTGATTGGGATTGCACTGAATGTGTAGATAGCTTTGGGTAGTATTGACATTTTAACAATATTTATTCTTCCAATGTATGAGCATGGAATGATTTTCCATTTCTTTATATGTTCTTCAATTTCCTTCATAAGCTTCCTATAGTTTTCAGCATACAGATCTTTTACATCTTGGTTAGGTTTATTCCTAAGTATTTTATGCTTCTTGGAGCAATTGTGAATGAGATCAGTTTCTTTATTTGTCTTTGTGTTGCTTCATTATTAGTGTGTAAGAATGCAACTGATTTCTGTACATTAATTTTGTATCCTGCGACTCTGCTGAATTCATGTATCAGTTCTAGCCGACTTTTGGTGGAATCTGTCGGGTTTTCCATGTATAGTATCATGTCATCTGCAAAAAGTGAAAGCTTAACTTCATCCTTGCCAATTTTGATGCCTTTGATTTCCTTTTGTTGTCTGATTGCTGATGCTAGAACTTCCAACACTATGTTAAACAACAGTGGTGAGAATGGACATCCCTATCGTGTTCCTGATCTCAGGGAGAAAGCTCTCAGTCAGTTTTTCCCCATTGAGGATGATATTAGTTGTGCGCTTTTCATAAATGGCTTTTATGATGTTTAAGTATGCTCCTTCTATCCTGACTTTCTCGAGGGTTTTTATTAAGAAAGGATGCTGAATTTTGTCAAATGCTTTTTCTGCATCAATTGACAGGATCATATGGTTCTTATCTTTTGTTTTATTAATGTGATGTATCACCTTGATTGATTTGTGAATGTTGAACCAGCCCTGCAGCCCAATAATGAGTCCCACTTGATCATGGTGAATAATTCTTTTTATTTGCTGTTGAATTCAATTTGCTAGTATCTTATTGAGAATTTTTGCATCCATATTCATCAGGGATATTGGCCTGTAGTTCTCTTTTTTAACTGGGTCTCTATGTGGTTTAGCAATCAAAGTAATGCTGGCTTCATAGAATGAGTCTGGAAGTTTTCATCCCTTTCTATTTTTTGGAATAGCTTGAGAAGGATTGGTATTATCTCTGCTTTAAATGTCTGGTAGAATTCCCCTGGGAAGCCATCTGGTCCTGGACTCTTATTTGTTGGGAGATTTTTGATAACGGATTTAATTTCTTCACTGGTTCTGGGTCTGTTCAAGCTTTCTATTTCTTCCTGTTTGAGTTTTGGAAGTGTGTGGGTGTTTAGGAATTTGTCCATTTCTTCCAGGTTGTCTAGTTTGTTGGCATATAATTTTTCAATAGTATTCCCTGATAATTGCTTGTATATCTGAGGGATTGGTTGGAATAATTCCATTTTCATTCATGATTTTATTTATTTGGGTCATCTCCCTTTTCTTTTTGAGAAGCCTGCCTAGAGGTTTATCAATTTTGTTTATTTTTTCAAAGAACCACGTCTTGGTTTCATTGATCTGCTGTACAATTTTTTTAGGATTCTATATTGTTTATTTCTATTCTGCTCTTTATTATTTCTCTTCTTCTGCTGGGTTTGGGCTGTCTTTGCTGTTCTGCTTCTATATCCTTTAGGTGTGCTGTTAGATTGTGTATTTGGGATTTTTCTTGTTTTTTGAGATAGGCCTGGATTGGAATGTATTTTCCTCTCAGGACTTCCTTTGTTGCATCCCAAAGCATTTGGATTTTTTATTTTCATTTTCTTTTGTTTCCATATATTTTTTCATTTCTTCTGTAATTGCCTGGTTGACCCATTCATTCTTTAGTAGGGTGTTCTTTTTTTTTTTTTTTTTTTTAATTTTTTTTTTTCAACGTTTATTTATTTTTGGGACAGAGAGAGACAGAGCATGAACGGGGGAGGGGCAGAGAGAGAGGGAGACACAGAATCGGAAACAGGCTCCAGGCTCTGAGCCATCAGCCCAGAGCCTGACGCGGGGCTCGAACTCACGGACCGCGAGATCGTGACCTGGCTGAAGTCGGACGCTTAATCGACTGCGCCACCCAGGCGCCCCAGTAGGGTGTTCTTTAACCTCCATGCTTTTGGAGGTTTTCCAGACTTTTTCCTGTGGTTGATTTCAAGCTTCATAACATCGTGATCTGAAAGTATGCATGGTATGATCTCAATTCTTGTATACTTATGAAGGTCTGTTTTGTGACCCAGTATGTGATCTATCTTAGAGAATGTTCCATGTGCACTCGAGAAGAAAGTATATTCTGTTGCTTTGGGATGAAGAGTTCTAAATAGATCTGTCAAGTCCATCTGATCCAATGTATCTTTCAGGGCCCTTGTTTATTTATTGTTCCTGTGTCTAGATGATCTATCCATTGTTGTAAGTGGAGTGTTAAAGTCCCCTGCAATTACCACATTCTTATCAATAAGGTTGCTTATGTTTGTGAGTAATTGTTTTATATATTTGGGGGCTCCGGTATTCGGCACATAGACATTTATAATTGTTAGCTCTTCCTGATGGATAGACCCTGTAATTATTATATAATGCCCTTCTTCATCTCTTGTTACAACCTTTAATTTAAAGTCTAGTTTGTCTGATAGAATTATGGCTACTCCAGCTTTCTTTTGACATCCAGTGGCATGATAAATAGTTCTCCATCCCCTCACTCTCAATCTGAAGGTGTCCTCAGGTCTAAAATGAGTCTCTTGTAGACAGCAAATACATGGGTCTTGTTTTTTTATCCATTCTGATACCCTATGTCTTTTGGTTGGTGCATTTAGTCCATTTACATTCAATGTTATTTTAGAAAGATATGGGTTTAGAGTCATTGTGATGTCTGTACGTTCCATGCTTATAGTGATGTCTCTGGTACTTTGTCTCACAGGATCCCCCTTAGGATCTCTTGTAGGACTGTTTTAGTGGTAACGAATTCCTTCAGTTTTTGTTTCTTTGGGAAGACCTTTATCTCTCCTTCTATTCTGAATGACAGACTTGCTGGATAAAGGATTCTTGGTTGCATATTTTTTCTGTTCATTACATTGAAGATTTCCTGCCATTCCTTTCTGGCCTGCCAAGTTTCAGTAGAGAGATCCGTCACGAGTCTTATCAGTCTCCCTTTATATGTTAGAGTATGTTTATCCCTAGCTGCTTTCAGAATTTTCTCTTTATCCTTGTATTTTGCCAGTTTCACTATGGTATGTCATGCAGAAGATCGATTCAAGTTACGTCTGACAGGAGGTCTCTGTACTCTTGGATTTCAATGCTTTTTTCCTTCCCCAGATCAGGGAAGTTCTCAGCTATGATTTGTTCAAGAACACCTTCAGCCCCTTTCTCTCTCTCTTCCTCTTCTAGAATTCCTATTATACGGATATTGTTACATTTCATTACATCATTTAGTTCTCGAGTTCTCCCCTCCTACTCCTGGATTTTTTTATCTCTCTTTTTCTCAGCTTCCTCTTTTTCCTTAATTTTATCTTCTAATTCACCTATTCTCTCCTCTGTTTCTTCAATCTGAGCTATGGTCGCCTCCATTTTATTTTGCACCTCATTTATAGCATTTTTTAGCTCCTCCTGACTGTTTCTTAGTCCCTTGATCTCTGCAGCAATAGATTCTCTGCTGTCCTCTATACTTTTTTCAAACCGAGCAATTAATTTTATGACTATTATTTTAAGTTCATTTTCTGTTATATTGCTTAAATCGTTTTTGATCAGTTTGTTAGCTGTCACTACTTCCTGGAGTTTCTTTTGAAGAGAATTCTTCCGTTTCGTCATTTTGGATAGTCCGTGGAGTGGCACAGAACTGCAGGGCTCTTCACCTGTGCTGTCTGGAGTAACTTGTGTTGGTGGGTGTGGCCGCAGTCAGACCTGATGTCTGCCCCCAGCCTACCACTGGGGCCACAGTCAGACTGGTGTGTACCTTATCTTCCCCTCTCCCAGGGGCAGGACTCACTGTGGAGTGGTGTGGCCCTTGTCTGGGCTACTTGCACACTGCCAGGCTTGTGGTACTGCTTCGATGGAATCTGGCGTATTAGCCGGGGTGGATCCCCAAGGTGCACAGGGGCAGGAGGGGCAGACTCAGCTCGCTTTGCCTTCAGTAGTCCACTTAGGGAGGAGCCCTGAGGCATCGGGAGGGAGGCAGACCCATAGGAAGGATGGATCCGCAGAAGCACAGCATTTGGTGTTTGCCCAATGCATGCAAGTTCGGTCACAGGAACTGGTTCCCTTTGGAATTTCAGCTGGGGGATGGGAGAGGGAGATGGTGCTTGCAAGAGCCTTTGTTCCCCAGCTGATCTGAGTTCTGTCTCCTGGGGCTTAACAACTCTCCCTCCTGGCGTCTTCTCCCCCTCCTGCTCTCAGAGCAGAGCTGTTGTCTTTTAACATTCTAGATGTTAAGTCCTGCTGGCTGTCAGAACTCACGCAGTCCTGCCCCTCCACTTTCGCAAGGCAGACTCGGGGGCTCTGCCTTGCCAGGTGGGCTGCCCCTCCACTGCCCTGGCTCCATCCTGCCAGTCCGTTTAAGGCGCACCACCTCTCCACCCTTCCTACTCTCTTCAGTGGGCTTCTTGTCTAGCTTGGCTCTAGAGAGTCCATTCTGCTAGTCTGGTGGTTTTTTGGGTTATTTAGGCAGATGTGGGCAGAATCTAAGTGATCAGCAGGACGCGTTGAGCCCAGCGTCCTCTTACGCTGCCATCTTCTGGGGCCAATTATATGCTTTTAAAATTCACATTCACACTGTTTAACTCTGTGCAGAAATATGTGTGCACAACTCTTATTCCAGCTCTGAATGTCAAGCATAAATTCATTGAATGATTAAACTTCAAAATATTTGACTCCATTCTTGTCACCCAGGCAATGAAAGTAAACTGCTCGTTTTTTTAAATATGATTTCCATTATTTTCTTTGAATTTTAAGCAAAAATGTTGTAACAAATATTTTTCTATTTAAATTTGTGAACATAACACCGCTTCACTCTATTTGGTTATTTTTTCCCCCATAATTTCTCTCTTTTTGAGCTTCTGTATCTGGTGAGACATCATTGTCATACATTCCTGTAAGTCTTTAGGCAGAGTTTTCTTTATTTCTTTGAGCATATTTAAAATCACTGTTTTAACGTCTTTGCCTAGCAAGTCCAACATCTGTGCCTCCTCAGGGATAGGTTTTGTTAATTTTGTTTTTCCTGCATATATATATATATCTATATATATATATATATATCTATATATAGATATATATATATATAGATATAGATATATAGTTCTTCATATGCCTCATAACTTTTTCCACAAACTGTACATTTTCGATAACGTAATGTGGCAGCTCTGGAAATCAGACTTCCCTTACTTAGAGTTTGTTGGTTTTTTTTTTGCTGCTGCTTTTCATTTTTTGGTGTTTACTGACTTTCACGGAGATTCTGTATTTCCTCATGTGTGCAGCCACTGAAGTCTGTGTTCAGTTAACTTACTGCTCAGATGATTGGTCACAATTTTCCTTAAATGTCTTAAGTAATATGTCTCCTGCCCTTTGCCGAGTGCTGTGTGTGTGTGTGTGTGTGTGTGTGTGTGTGTGTGCGTGTGTGTTGGGGGATGTCGTCAGTGCTCAGGCAGTTTATAAATCTGCCTTAAGCCTTTACTTCCTGCTTGTGTAGAACTTCAGGTCAGACAGGTGGAACATTTGTACTCTCTCAGGTTTTTCTTGACCATTTTCACAGCTCTGCATATATACTCAACCTATTCAGCCTTCTAAATTCTCACATGTTGGAGGTTTTCAAAATCCTCTATGCACATTTAATTTTCTAGATGTTTTTGGTCAGGATCTTGCTTTAATCAACCAGTATCACAGCCTCATGATGGAAAACATTTGCCACTGATAATTTTTTTCAAAGATTTTATTTTTACATAATCTCTACACCCAATATGGTTCTAGACCCTACAATCATGAGATCGAGTTGCATGCTCCACTGACTGAGCCAACCAAGTTGTTTGCCCCTGATTATTTTTGACACATACTCTGAAGATAAGGCTTTTCCAATTGAATTCCAGACAAATCAAATAATGGAAACATCTGGAGAATGGGCTTTTCCAGAGAGCTGTGAGACAGAGTCAAGTAGTGATAATACTTGGGTTGGATTTTCTGAAGGGACTCAGTACTAGTCTGCCTCCTCCAGGGCATGCAATGCAGGATGCTGGGTTTCAAGGATGCCAAGAGATATGCATACGGAGATGGGGGAAGGCCTGGTTGCAGGACCACAAACCCTGGTGCTCCAACAGAAGCACTTCTCTAAATGGAACACTCCTCAGATTGCTGAAAACCTTTGTTTAATTTCTGAAATAATTGATTTTGATAATTTTTGAGAGTATTTTTGCTATTTTTCTGGAGGAATAGATTTATGGTGATCCTCCCTCTGCCACTGAAGTACAGCCAACACTATTTAATGCTTAGAATAGTTTTCTAGAAGGTTATACTTTAGCATAAACATCTTTAAATGGTTTGCCTAATTTATTTTTCCAAAATGACTATAACAATATTTCCACTGGAAGAGAAGAAACGTGATCATCTTGCATGGTACTGACAGAATGGGGTAATATCTCTAATGTTTGCCAATATGACATACCATAAATTGTTTTTGCATTTCTTTTTAACTGATAATGTAACTATCAGACACACTGTGCACACACACACGTATAAACTAATCTTGCTTAGTTAATATGGAAATTTATGTCAGTCATATCTATAATGAGTTCCTAAGAACATTTTTAGAAACACTTGGCGAGTCAGAAAGTGTGCTCTGCCTCCAAGAATGATGTTGAACCAAAAGTACCCATCCCTGCAAGACTATCTTTTTGAGTCACAGGAAATCAGCCTGACCAAATAATTCAGTTTGAGATTTTGTTGCCTTTATGTACATCCATGCTTAGAGGAATTCGTTGTTGTTGTTGTTGTTGTTGTTGGTAGGGTCTTGCATGTTTCTGCCACATATTCTCTTATTTTAAGTTTTTCATTGGTTGTCATAGTTTTTCTGGGACAAAGAATATTTGATAGGTTCTAGTAGATGAATTTCTACTGGGGATGTGAAGGGGAATTTGGATAGAGGTAGGCTACTTGAAGGGGAAAATGATGAAAGATGCAATAAATATGTTAATAAATTGTTTTCCAAATGTACAATTTTCTGTTAATTCTAAGACACTGAAAGTTTTCCGGAAGCCATATATTTAATTGTTTTTTCCATACTGATAAGCCATAAATGAATGCATAGCATTTTCAATTATATTTATGTATCTATTATTAACTTCCTGTGTAATTCTGAGAGAGCCCAGTAACTCTTTTATAACAGTTGTTTTGGGTGTAAAATTAGAACTGAATAACTTGACTCATGATTTGTTAAAGGAATAAATAAAGGTGATTGGAAAGTTTGCAAATATTGGTTATGTAAAAACTAAATTTTCTGCTCCAGGGTTGAAGAGTAGGCTGTTTATTACCATTAACCAATGTGTACTTTGTGATGAGAGCAATATGTACTTCTAACACATGTGTATGGGTGAAACTCCTGGGTCTGACATCGTTTTGAGTTACACTTTTTAAAAATATGAACATTCTACCTCCCCAAATTTTTTGAAACAAAATTTCTTGAATCCATTTTTTGCTTCTTCAGAAGAGATTTGGCAGCAATGCATAAAGTAACTTGCTTTTGTCAACATACTATAATTAGTCACTTATTTTTAGAGCTGAATGTTAATGAGTCATTTCATGTTCTTAATTAAAAATGTTTCAGAATGGCATTGAGCTTTACAACAAATGGACAAATGAAGTCTATTCTGCATGATAGTTCATTTACGCTTTTAAATACATAATGTATTTTTAAATGTTGAAATTAAGCACTGAGATTAATACTATAATAATAGAGAAATAAGCCTACTACTCAAGTGCATTTTTTTTCATGACAATAATCACTCTAAAGTCATATTGTTCCATCTAATAGCCTTTTTTAAAAATTCTGGATACATAGGTCTCAGTTATCACTCACTTTTCATCTCTCATCTATTCTATTCAGTCACCTGGCTACCAAATGTTTCTCATTCTCATCCTACTTAACCTTATGTCACTAAGCAACTTATTTATTTGCTACCATTTATTATTTATTTACCACTCAGTTTTCCCTATTTAGTATTTCAAATCCAGTGTATATGATTTATCAATGCAGTTTAGTTTTCTACTTATATTTTTCTTGTTTCATTGTAATGCAACTATTAATCTTTACAATTCTGTGCAGAAGAGAACGTTTTTAATGATTTTTATTCAGGAAAATTTTCAGAAGATGAGCAGTGGTAGGGATCTAAGATTCAGAAACGATGTAAGAAGAAACTGTAGTATTACTTCTCAAACTTTAGGATAATTTTCTGTTATTTCTAAGATTTTCCTCAAAATGTCAGGAAAGCATATTTATTTTCTTATTGATGTTGCAGTTGTTTTACTGGAAATAAGCTATAACTGGAAGCCTAGTGTTTTCAATTATATTCCTGCACCTATATGTTCTGCCATTACTATATGTCTGTGATAAGAGACACAGCACACTGGCAAATGCATTTGTCTGAGAATTGTGTGTGTTGGTAGGGCAAGTGTAGCTGGCAGGGATAGCTAAATGTGAATGGGTGTGGTATTCTGGAGTTTGTGTGTGTGTGTGTGTGTGTGTGTGTATGGGCGGGGGGGGCGGGGTAGTGCCATTGTTCTATGAGGTTTTTATTGGGTTGGGAGTTAGTCTGTAAGTGCATATTGTAAAATGTTATAAATATAAGTTTGGGAATATCTGCTTTTCATTTTGTATAAGTTTGTGTTTGTAATATAGATTTGTTACTTTTATGCTACCTACTCTCTCTGATAAAATATGTCCGTGTTGAGTCCCTTCTGCCTTGAAACCTTTATTCATACCTTTTATCTCCTCTATATGACTACTCTCACTACTTTTCAGTCCCAGCTGTCATACTTCTCACCTGCCTCATTATTACAGAAGCCCCTTGAAGAAGGACTATTTCTTGCTCTGTGAGCATGTCTCACTCCTGCCTTCATAGATGGTACCCCTGACACAGAAAACCTCATCGCTGTTTTGCACACCTCCTCCTCTCTTCAACAGCTCGACGTGGAAAGTGTTACTAAAATCTTTTAATAAGAATATCTCGTGATAGTTGAAAATGTCACTATGGCAGAATCCAAAATAATAGACCCTGAACATATAAGTTTCAAAAATACTAATTGAGAGAGTGTATTCCACAACCTGTTTCACTTGCATGCTTCACAATCTGATCTGAATTCCTGATGTAGCATCTCCATTGAATATGTCTTAGCACGATTTTATTATATACTATTTTAGAAGCCTTATAAGCAGTTCTACATCTCTACAGTAGATTCTTAATACTTCTTCCATATTGGTCTCTCTAAAAACAGATAAAATCATAAAATTACCCGGTTTAAAAGGCATGGTAATTCTCTACTACCTATGCTGACATATATGGCCCAGTATATGTTAGTAAATAGGCATTTATTGGACACATTATTTAGAACACTGGAAGATAAACTAGGGTCTTCTTTCAAAGAACTTACATTCTAGTGGGCAATAGAGATTGGTGCAAAAAATAAACAAGTAAATAAAATATAATTATGATAATTTCACTTAAAAATAAGGAGGGTAATTTGACAGGGTGTGAGTAAGAATTGTGCTTAAGACAGGGTGGTCATGACTAAATGAAGCTGAATGAAAAAAATCAGTGAGTCAATAATGTAGGACCAGAGCTTCACAGGAAAAGAGAGCAGCAACAGCTTTGACACATGAACACATTTTCTGAGGGCCTGAATGGAGGCCAGTACGACTGAAAGTTAGTGACCTGGGAATAGCGTGTTACAGAATGCGTTCAGAATGTTAGAATCCTTATCATATATGGGAATGTAGAAGCCACAGTTGTAGTCTGAATTTTAATGCCAAATGCTATGTACGAGAAATGGAGAGTTTAAGAAGTGACATGAGAAGGGTGCCTGAGTGGCTCCGTCAGTTAAGCATCTGACTTCAGCTCAGGTCATGATCTCACAGTTCGTGAGTTTGAGCCCGATGTCAGGTTCTATGGTGACAGCACAGAGCCTGGAGCCTGCTTCAGATTCTGCATCTTCCTGTCTCTCTGCCCCTCACCTGCTCACTCTCTCTCTCTCTCAAAAATAAACATTAAAAAATAAAAATAAAAAAAGGAGTGATGTGAGCTGATTTGATTTAAGGAAATCTTTGTGGCTGTGCTAAGGAAGACAAGTGAAAGGGGTTTCAGGTGGAGGCAAGGAGACCATTTAGGAGGCCACTGCAAGAGCTTGAATCAGAAATGCCAGCTTCTTGGGCTAGGACAACACTGAGGAAATGGAGCAAAGTAAATAGATTTGGAGTATAATTTATAGTGAAAGCTGAGAGAATGCTGATGGCTTATCTATAACAGAGAAGGAAGAACAGAAAAGTCAAGGACAACTCTAAAGTAGGTGGTATAACTAGATGGATGGGAGACTGATTTACTGCAATGGGGATGACTGGAGTTTCTGTTGATTTGAGGGAGGAGTCAGAGTTCGGTTTTGCAGATGTTTGATTTGATCTCTTATGGGCCAAGTAGCCAATACAATTCTGGAAATAGGGAAGGTATTAGTACTCTAGATATTTTTTGGGGGATCAACAAAAACGTAGCATTTGTGTATGCCTTCTTTGCCTGTATGATACTTCAGGGTAGTTGTCACTCTTTGGCATCATATTGTATATTATCTTTTGTTTTCTGTGTATCCTCCTTGAAATGTAGATTCCGTAAAGTTTTCTCTGTTTTTGTGACAGTTGTCTCTTTAGCTCTCGGGCTGTGTGTAATATATAGTGGTCACTCAGTAAATATTCACTGAGTGAATGAAATAAATAATTATTTCTTATTTATTTATTTATTTGTTTATTTATTATAATTATTTCTTTCTGCCCATTAGTCTAGTCTGCCTTTGATGGAAGAAACTACCCATGACAAATAATCTGTAATAGATATTTAAGAGATGTATGTGGAATCTAATTAAAAAAAAAAACAAAACTGTTGGTGTAACTAACTGTGGCTTGTTTGTCTTCTTTATAAGCACAGTCATCTTTGTGTCTGTCCATGGTGGTTCAGCATCACTGTTTAAGGCTGAACTTAAAGCATTATGTAGGCTGCACCAGTGCCATATGCATTTTTATTATCACTATAGGTTTCTGCTACTTTTCTTTTTTTTCTCACTAAAAATCATTTTTCTTTGGAAAAAATATTGCAAGTAACAACCTTGTATAAAATTATGTATGTTTGAGGGGACATTTTCTAACTTTTAAGTGCTACATAATGGAAATACTTGGTTTGATGACTCTAGGCTCTGAATATCACAGGACTATTTTTTAAAAGAAATAAACTCTAGATAAAATTTAATTCATTCCCTTTACATTACAGGTATGATAATAAAGGGCTAGAAATAAAAAGAGATTTTGCTGTTTTGTGAGATAAATATGACTAAGTTTTATGGAGAGTTAAATTTTAGGCCCTAGTTTGTAATTTTTATTTGTACTATCTTAATTCTCATCATAGTTTTATGCTATAAATGCCAACTCTCTCATCATCATTCTCCTTATGAGGAAATTGAGGAAGAGTAACATTTCTGAAACCACTCTGTTTATAAGAGGCAAAGCAGGATTCCAAACCAGTGCCAATAGAGATCAGGAAAGATTTATTGAATAAACTATTGAAATAAATTCGACTTCATGTATCCTTGGGTTTAGCTATGAAATTACCAATTTACATTTACCAACTATTATTTTTTGACATAGTGATAAGTATCATATGTTATAGTTTTGCTACTTATAATGAAAGACAAGACTTCTTCTTTGGGTGATGACAGAACAACTGATGCTATACTTGGTAGGTTGTCATAAACAAGTATACAAGGAAACAAAATATATAAAGTAAGTGTCTCTATGCATTGACCATAAGACCACTTACTACTGTGATCTTGAGAGAAGGGAAAGGTAAAAGATGAGCCCTACACATGCCACAGCTTTCTGCGTAGGGGGCATATTCTTATAGCATACAGGAAAAGTGCAGTCCAGGAAGACAAGAGTTGGTGAGGGCCGGCAGAAATCTCCTGCTACAGAGATAAGAACTGAATAGAGACACCAGAGATAGAGCAAAGCTGGAAGTCAAAGTTCCAGACCAAACAAGTGACAAGACTCCAAGATCGTGAGCATATACAGCAGTCTGCAGAAGGCCATAGCTTAGAGTGGCCTTAGTAGACTAAGGGTCATACTAGATAGAAGATGACGTTCAAAAGCAAAAGGAATCTGCCCTGCAAAATAATAAGGCTAAATTGCCAATGGCAACAATTGCCACACAGTCTTGAACATATAATTTAAAAACTACTGGACATGAAAAGAAAATATTTCAAGTAATATGATAATTTTGCCACTTGATAAAATTTATGCAATATAGCTAATGAGGAACTTAGAGGAAAATTTATAGCTTTAAATGTGTATATTAGAAAGAATAAAATTATAAAATCAATGTTATGAGTTGCTTTCTTAAGAGTATAGAAAAGAGGACAAATAAACCCTTCAAAAGATGGAAGAATAATAATGACAAAAACAGAAATAAATGTAATAGTAAAAAAAATGATGCACAATAAAGAAAATAAAGTAAAATAATCACTATTAGGAATGAAAGAAGCAAAATCACTATAGATACTATATATTAAAAGGATAATAAAGGAATATTATGAAGACCTTTTATGCCAGTACATTTGACAACTTACATGGATTGCAAAAATTCTTTGAAAACCAAATATAATGAAATGGACACAAGAAGAAATAAAATTGTGCATAGTTATTTTCTATTAAATTTTGAATTAATAATAAATAATCTTATCCAAAATAAACCTTGAGGCCCAGATGGTTTGATGGGAAATTTTATCAAAAATTAAAGGAAGGGTAACACTAATAATATATAGACTTTTTCAGAAAATAGACAAGGAGGGGATACTTCCTAACTAGTTTTATGAGTGCAACATAATCATGATATAAAAATTTGACAAACACATAAAAAAATTGAACCACAAATTCCTCATAAGACACAAAATTCTGATCAAATATTGTCAAATCATATCCAGTAAGGATAAAAAAAAATTATCATTACCAGTGAGTTTTATTGCCTGAAGTTAAGTTTAATTTAAGCTTTGAAAATCAGTTTAAGTAATCACGTTAACAAAATAAAGATTAAAAAGAATACCTGTGATCATCTGAAGTTAAAAACACCAATCAGTTGACACATAATCCAATACCTATTCATGATGAAATTCTCAGTAAAGTAAAAATACAACTGTTCTCCCTTAAACTGATTAAAAACTGCCTTAATAGTAAAATACCAAGAATACTAAGCACTTTGCCTCTGTGATTACCAACAACATGAAGTATGCAACCACCAAGGCAAGAAAAGGAAATGAAAGGCATACAGTTTTGAAATCAAGTAAAATTCTCTTTGTCAGCAAAAGGCATTATTGTATACCTAAGAAAACTAAAAGAGTGCTTAAAAAAAAATCTGATAACTAATGAGTGACAATCAGAGAGGTTGAAGGCTACAAAATCAATATTCAAAATAAATTCTGTTTCTATATGCTAACTGTAAATGATTGGAAAGTAAACTTTATTTTATTTATTTATTTTTAATTGTTTTAAAATTTATTTGAGAGAGAACAAGTGTGAGCAGGGGAGGGGCAGAGAGGCAGAGAGAGAGAATCAGAAGCAGACTCCACACCCTGTTAGCATGGAGCCAGATATCCGGCTCTATCTCATGAACTGGGAGATCATGACCTGAGCCGAAATCAAGAGTCAGGTGCTTAACCAACTGAGCCACTCAGGCATCACTGGAAAGCAAATTTTAAAATTAATTTTAAATACCAAGAATAAATGAAATAAATTAGAGGTGTGTGAGTCTTCTGACCTATAAAGATTCAAAACATTTTTGAAAGAAATTTATATATCAAAATAATCCACGTTCATTGATTGTTTTAAATTAATTCTCTACATATTGATTTATTTATTTAAACCATCCAATTCATAATATATGGAGTGCCTGGGTGGCTCAGTCTGTTAAACGTCAGACTTCCTCTCAGGTCATGATCTCACTGTGAGTCTGAGCCTCTCATGGGGTTCTTTGATGACAGCTCAGAGCCTGGAGCCTGCTTTCAGATTCTGTGTCTCCCTCTATCTCTCTCTCTCCCCCTACCCCACTCACACTCTTTCTCTCTCTCCTTCAAAAATAAATAAACATTAAAAATTAAAAAAAAAGAAAAGATAAATATATTATGACATATTCATGTAATAGATGGTGATTCATCTATATAAAATGGAGAATAAAAGACAGATATATATTTTTTTACTTTTTTTAATGTTTTATTTATTTTTGAGACAGAGAGAGACAGAGCATGAACGGGGGAGGGTCAGAGAGAGAGGAAGACACAGAATCTGAAGCAGGCTCCAGGCTCTGAGCGGTCAGCACACAGCCTGACGCGGGGCTCGAACTCACGGACCGTGAGATCATGACGTGAGCCAAAGTATGACACTTAACTGACTGAGCCACCCAGGCGCCCAGGACAGATATATTTTTAAATGACAAAACACTACCTTCGTCAAAGGACCCAGTGTAAAAGAGTATGTGCTATATGATTCCACTTATATGATATTCAGAAAGTCAAAATTAATACACAGAGATGAAAATAGAGATGAGTTAAAACCTACCAAAGGTCAGAATAACCATAAAAGGGACACAGGGTAAAGTTTTGCTGGTGGAAACATACTGTACTTTGATAGATGTGTTAAATGTACATATATACATTTGTAAAAACATCTTGAACTGCACATTTTTAAGTGTGCATTTCTTTGTGTGCAAATTTTACTTCAGTTGAAAATGTAATATTACTTTTACTTAACTGACTGAGCCACGCAGGTGCCCCACAAAATGTAATATTACTTTTAAAATGTATTGCAAAAGTACTTCATCCTATGATTTAAAATAAGTCAAAAATTAAATAAACTTTTGCCTGAATTTATTTACCATTTCTAATTATTTTGTAATTACATATATGTGAAATGACCATATTTATAGCATCTGTTTTTTAGGAATATATCCTTTAACAAACAACTTTAGGTTGCTAATGAAAAGTTGGAACACAGACTGGCACTTACTGATCAAGAAGAATATGGACAGACAAAGCTTAAGGAAAATATTTCTTTTTGAGAAAGCTTTTTCCAAAAGTCCTCAATAACAAGTTACTATTTAAGGAACTATGGGAATTCAAGACAAAAACTACCTGGTTAATAAGTTTTCACTATTGCAATTATGTTGTTCCTGGCTGCAATTATGTTGTTAAAATAATATATATATGTATAATTTCAGACACTATTTGAGTGGATATGAGATTTGTTTTTGATTTTTAAGGAATTAAAATTAATTTCATTTTATTTTCTCTCCTGAGATGCAATTACATAAAAGATTTATCTTTTTTTAAGCTTTATTTATTATTTATTTAATTAACTTATTTATTTTCAGAGAGAGAAGGAGAGACAGAGTGTGCCTGCAGGGGAGGGGCAGGTAGAGAGGGAGCGAATCCAAAGCAGAGCTTGATCTCATGAACCATGAGATCACGACTGGAGCCAAAATCAAGTGTAGGGTGCTTAATGGACTGAACCACCCAGGCCCCCCAAAGATTCATCTATTAATCCCGTTAAAAGAATAACTTCAGGGATAGTTTTTCAAAAATTTGCTTTATAGTTTTGTTATATATTTCTTGGAAGAAAATATGTAAGTTTATAAAGAAGGTACAGCTCAAGCTTTTATGAATGAAGGACAAAAACACTTGATAATAATCATGTAAAATGTTATGAAGACATTTTCATGCTTTTATTGTAGAAGTTGATAAGCTGATTATAAAATTTATTTGGAACTGCAAAGGACAGAGAACTAAAATATTTCAGTTTAAAAATCATATACTCCTTTTTAGTGTGGCTTATATATTTCTTTATTTCCTATGCTGTTTTTCCCTCTTTTTTAAAAAAGAAATGTCATTTAAAATTAAGACAGAGAGTGGTAATTTGTTTCACAGGCTTTTAGCAGTGATAACCCTATATTAGGATCTAAAAGGATGTTTTGTAAGGCAGTAAACATGCAAAGTTTTGATGTACATTGGAGATAAAAAGGCCATTTAGGTGAACATTGGATGTGTTTATCCTTAAAAAAAAATCTATTTCCTAGATAGGAGATTTAAAAAAAAAAAAGTAAAGTGAAATCATTCACATTAAGTTCCAGATACTATTTATATATATACTTTTTTTTAAAGTATTTTCACATATTAGACTCTGGCTTTATATTTAAATAGAGGACATACAACCTTCTATAATTAAAAATAGCAATTATCTCAAATATCTCATGAACATTTCAGAATTTTGTTTCAAAATCTTAATTTTATAAAAAAGAACATGTCAAATGTATACC
Organism: Puma concolor; assembly: GCF_028749965.1. Classification (NCBI taxonomy): domain Eukaryota; kingdom Metazoa; phylum Chordata; class Mammalia; order Carnivora; family Felidae; genus Puma; species Puma concolor. The sequence goes on along the minus strand of NC_141671.1, from coordinate 94,713,506 downwards.
AATAATGAAACAATCCATTTGTTTCTAATGCAGCATAACAAAGACTTTTTTTCATAACATTTGAAGGATTTGTTTTAGTTGAATATGAGAATAATGTCTCACAATTTCTCCAATTACTTGGGGAAATAGAAGACACTGAATTATTAATTAGTGGTTAACCTAAATTTTTCTACTTTGGGTAAACTGTTTAAAAACAAATTGACATTATTTTATTTCTTTATTTGAAGACTCAGAAAAAAGAGATTTAATTAATCAGTAATATGATTTTCAATGAAAGAAGCATTTCATATTTATTAGTAGTAAATCTTTAATATTTCTTGATATAGATTGGAAGTTTTGAAGTCTCATGGCCTATTTGTGCCTGGTAGACACTAAGGACAATAAAATGTCTGTCATTAAATAGGAAAACAAATGCAAAACGCTTTATAATTATACACTGAAGTTACTATTTAAAATTTTTAAATGTCACTCATTTTTCTCTTAAAAGATTTCTCCCCTTTTATTTTAAATGTAGAAAAGACAAGAGGAATTATTGGGAAGAATACTTTCTTAATTTTTTTTTTATTTTGATTTTAAGTTCCTCTGAAAATTAAAGATTGTCACAAGTATGACAAAACATGTCAAACAATGGTAGTGATAATTACCATGTAAAATTTATTTAATATCAGATTCTCAAAAAGAGAGGAAAGGCTTTCATCCTGAAGTTCAAGGTACACTCAAACTCATGAATGCTTTTGGTTTTTCTGTAGAGGGCAGCAAAATCTAAACAAAATAAATATTGAAGGATTAGTGACAGGAACCATTTAGCAGCTGGTTTGTACTATAAGCAAGGTTGTGGAATATACCTGAATTGCTGCAAAATTATCATCATGCTAATTAAAATTCTTTACGTTAGCAACAGGGGTTGCTTGTATTCCCCTTTATCTAATCTCTTCTTTTATATACACAACTACTGAAGCTGAACAAAACCAGTGAGATAAAATTAACACACAAATTGTTTTTCCTCCCTTTGGGCAGGAAACATCCTGTTTACAAGGAAAATGATATTATACATAAATATTTATGAAAAACAACAAAGAGTCAAACAGAATCATTGAGTTTGTGTGGAAACTAGCAAAAATAACATGTAGAATGCTTGGTACCTTTATGAACGGTTCTACAGTGTTCTAAAATAAAACCTACTTGGAAAATAGAACAGTTTCTAACATTGGCTATCAATAATTAATTTTAGGTTGTGACAGGTGACAGAAACTGAAGACTTAATTAACTAATATTGTAAATTAATTCAAATTTCCTGTCCATCATATGTATAATGCTTTCATTTTAGTATATTGTCAAAAGGTGAACTCTCCATTTTCTTCACCCTCACAAAAGTTTTCTAAGGAAGGAATTAAGAAAGCAAATGGATGCATTATCTTCATTAGGATTCTAGGGGGGAGATTGAATCCGATCAGAGGTATAGTAGGAATAAGTTAAAGTAAAGGGCAACATTTTTCATTTAATGAGACATCTACATTAACCTATAAAATTATATGATTTTCAAGAGTGCGAATTCATTATCTTCCAGAATTGAATTGCAGTCTTTGTAAAAAACTTACATAAGAAGCTCCTGGATTGAATCCTTATCTAAAACCTCTAGACTTTGTCCAAGGCATAACCAAATAAATAATATGTGTGCTAATATCTGACATTGATCACAAAATTTCTTAAGAATGTAATAAAATATGTAGATGGTAAACAATTTGCGACAAATGGAAGGTAGATATATTTTTAAGATGTTAAAAATGTTTAATGGCAAAAACTCAAATAACATCAAATAAAAAGTTAAAATTTCATTTATTTTTTCTTCTTTTTGAAAGCTTAGTAAATATCTTAGTTTCCTCCTTCTAAATTTCCAACACAAATTCATTTCCTTTGTATTTGATGTTACTTATTCAAAATCTTTTCCCACTAGGACAATATAAAGAGGAATGTTATTTAGTACCCAGTGTATGATTAAATCCCAAATTCTTATTTTCTAACATTATAAGAAAATGAAAGATTGAGAAGTGGACACTATAAATTGAGAAAAAGGACTGACTTATGTTGATTCATCTACTATGTATGACATTTTTTAGATACAGTTTCAATTCTCATTCCATTGGTTCATCATATCAGTATGATTTATTAATATTATTAACACTCTTTTTCTTAATATGACAGAACAAACTGTGGGTAACACAGAGACCACACGAAGAAAGGTGTTCTTTATTTGTAAAGTATTGCGCATCATTTTTCTAAAAAATTATATTTCAAGGGAACCTCTTATCATTATAGGAAGTAGAATTTTCCCAGATTAGACTGATGTGCTTTACAGTGCAGGAGTAAGTGTAATGGACCTAAAAGAAGACTATCTAGTATATTTTAAAAAGGACTGAACATGGAAACAGAACTCTTTTAAATTGTGAAAAGTGAATGGACTGTGATATATTTTTTTTTATTTCTAAAGTTATATTTATTTTATATAATTATAAATCTACTTTTTTAGGGTCTGTTGATTTATTATAAACCATATTTGTCTTGTAATCTATTATCTCAGCAATCAGAAACTGCTTGCTAATAGTAACAATGCTTCACTGAACTCCTGTCAAAATGGAAAGAATAAGGTCACTGCAGAAACTTTTTCATAAAGCCAAATTCCAGATGTCCTTCACTCTCAGACTCTCCATCCAGTCTCTGGAGATGAGGCCATATAGATAAATTGTGATGGAATTGTTGTAAGAAAGCCCTCTTTGTGACTACCTAATGTCACTGTCCTAACTTAGGAGTAAAATAGATTTGTATACTGAGTGATACATGCTTTGATTTGAAATTATATCCTCTCTACGTGCTTCATCTTAAAAATACTCTTCAAGGGCCAAAGCATAAGAGACTCTTAAAAACTGAGAACAAACTGAAGGTCGATGGGGCGTGGGAGGGAGGGGAGTGTGGGTGATGGGTATTGAGGAGGGCACCTTTTGGGATGAGCACTGGGTGTTGTATGGAAACCAATTTGACAATAAATTTGATATTAAAAAAAACAAAAACAAAGAGTTACAGTCTATTTCAAGTTGTACCCTATTTTTGAGGTGAATGCTAATGATATGTATGTACGTACACATATATCTGGGAAAATAAACTTCTTTGCAAAAAAAAAAATACTCTTCAGCTAATGACATGGAAAAATACATGTATGTGAGTGTGTGTGTGTGTGTGTGTGTGCATTTGAGTGTTTGCTTTTTACAACCCTTACTTAGTCAAATACATAATTCATAGGCTATGGTGGTTTCCATTTGACTTGGAATCATATGTAACTCAATAATGGAACTTAGGACAAAATCTTGATCAAGTTCTCCTGAAAACATGCTTCTCCCACTCACAGAATAATATTTGTTAAAATAATACCCATTCCTGGATGGATACTATTTGTTTTCAATTTTTTTAATTTATGTAATAAACAGTCATAACTGACTTCCAGACTGATGTCATTTCTGCTACAAAGCAACTAAGAACCAATTATTTAGTAAGTCATAAAATTGTTGCTATTCTCCAAAGTCTCAAGAAAGGCTTAAGTAATTTTTGAGACTCACATTTGGATAAACCATTTAGAATATATAATACTTATTTATGAAAATGATATCAAAGCTCCTTTTTAAAAGTTTTGTTTTAAATTTTAATTCTAGTATCGCTAATATTCAGTGTTATATTAGTTTCTTGTGTACAATATAGAGATTCAACAATTCCATACAGTACCCAGTGCTCATCATGACAAGTGCACTCCTTAATCCCCATCACCTATTTCAACCATCTCCTGCCCCACCCTTCTGATAACCATGAGTTTGTTCTCAATAGTTAAGAGTGTGTTTCTTGGCCTGTCTCTCTCTTCACACACACACGTGCACACACACATACACACACACACACACACACTCTTGGTTTGCTCATTTGTTTTGTTTCTTAAATTCCACATATTAGCGAAATAATATGGTATTTGTCTTTCTCTCACTGACCTATTTCACTTAACATAATATTCTCTAGTTCTTTGCTCCTTGAAAATGGCAAGATTTCATTCTTTTTATGGCTTGCTAATATTTGATTGTATATATACCACTTCTTTGTCCATTCATCTATTGATTGACATTTGGGCTACTTCCATTACTTGGCTATTGTAAAGAATACTGCTGTAAACATCGGGTGCATGTATCCCTTTGAATTAGTGTTTTTGAATTTTGGGGTAAATACCAGTAGCATGATTACTGGATCCTATTTTTAAATTTTTGAGGAACCTCCGTACTATTTTCCTCAGTGGCTTCACCAGGTTGCATTCCCACCAACAGTGCAGGAAGTTTCCTTTTTCTACGCATCCTTGCCCATAACTGTTGTTTCTTGTGTTTTTGGTTTTAGCCGTTCTGACAGGTGTGGTGTAAGGTGATATCTCATGGTAGTTTTGGTTTGCATTTCCCTGATAATAAATGATGTTGAGCATCTTTTCATATATTGGTTGGCCACCTCTATTATCTTCTTTGGAAAAATGTTCATTTCTTCTGCCCATCTTTCCCCAGATTGGATTATTTGTTTTTGGGTGTTTATATATATACACAGGTTCTTCATATATATTGGATAATAGCCTTTTATTGGATATGTCATTTGCAAATATATTCTTCTGTTCAGAAGACTGTCTTTTAGCTTGATTTATTGTTTCCTTTTCTGTGCAAAAGCCTTTTATTTGGATGTAGTCCCAATAGTTTATTTTTGCTTTTGTTTTCCCTGCCCCAGGAGACATACCTAGAAAAATGTTGCCACAGCTGTGTCAGAGACCTTACTGCCTATGCTCTCTTCTAGGACTTTCATGGTTTTAGGCCTCCATTTAGGTCTTCAGTCTATTTTGAATTTATTTTTGTGTATGGGGTAGGAAAGTGGTCTAGTTTCATTCTTTTGCATGTAGCTGACCAGTTCCCCAACCATTTGTTGAAGAGACTCTCTTTTTCCCATTGGATATTCTTTCCTGCTGTGTTGAAGATTAATTGACTTTCATTGTGAGTTTATTTCTGGGCTCTCTATTCTGTTCCACTGATCTATGTGTCAATTTTTGTGCCAGTGCCACACTGTTTTTATTACTACAGCTTTGTAATATAACTGAAGTCTGGAATTGTGATACCTCTAGCTTTGCTTTTCTTTTTCAAGAATGCTTTGGAAATTTGGGGTCTTTTGTGGTTCCATATAAATTTGAGAATTTAAGGGTGCCTGACTGGCTCAGTTGTTAAGCGGCCAACTCTTGATTTCAGTTTGGGTCATGATCTCACAGTTTGTGAGTTTGAGCCCCATGTTGGACTCTGCACTGACAGCACGTAGCCTGCTTGGCCTTCTCCCTCTCCCTCTCTCTCTGCCTCTACCCTGCTTGTGCGCTCTCTCTCTCTCTCTCTCTCTCTCAAAAATAAATAAATAAACATTAAAAATAAATAAATTTGAGAATTTTGTGTTCAACAGCACTTTTCATAGAACTATCTCAAAGCACCTTTGTGATGGTCAAGTATTCTGTATCATTTTCTATGGCGTGCTAGATTGCCAAATAGGCTGTAATCTTTTATCTATTGTACCTATAGTTTATAGATATGAAAATTGGCTGGTTAAATATAAGAATGCAATATATCAAGTAATCATAGAATAGTTATTAAAATCTCTTTATGCATGCTGTAGTTCCTTATCCATGATTTACCTTTCCATGGTTTCAATTACTTGTGCTCAACTATAGTCAAAAAGCAGATGATCCGCCCTCTGGCATATCATCAGAAGGTTGATAGTAGCCTCATTGTGTCATGATGCCTATGTCATTCACCTCATTTCATTTAATCTGATAGGCATTTTCTCTCATTTCATTACAAGAAGGATGAGTAGAGTACAATGTTTTGAGAGAGGAATCACATTCATATAATTTTTATTAGAGTATATTGTTATAACTGTTCTACTGTATTATTAGTTATTATTATAATCTTTTACTGTTATTAACTTACAAGTTAAACTTTATCATAGGTGTGTCACACATAGGAAAAAAACATGGTATATGTAAGTTGCAGTACTATCTGCAGTTTCATGCACCCAGTAGGAATCTTAGAAAATATTTCTCACAGATAAGGGGGAGCTACTGTAAATTGCTCACATTGGATGGAATTTTAAAATGTATTTCAGCTACTTCTTTTAACAGGTTAGAAAATTGAAAGCCTTTTAGAGACAGTAGATTACTAAGGATGACATACCCATTTAGTTCAAGAAGCAGGACCATATCTTAAGTCTCCTTTATCCCAGACCAGCATTCTTGTTACTCGAGGGCAGCATAACACCACATCTGCTCACTGCTCAGGTATTTAAGGGATAACAAGAAGCTAAATAAAATGTCATTATACAGCATCTGCACTCAAAGTTCTGATCTGTCACTCATCAAAGTGATACTCTGTCCAAACTCTCTGATCCTCATTCTGTTATCTGTTACAAAAAAAGAGCTGGTTTAGCTAAGATAGAAAAGAGAATGTAGAATTCTCAAAAAATTAAAAATGTAACTACCATATGATCCAGCAATCCTGCTTTTGAGTTATATCCTCACGAAATATAAACAGGAATATTGAAGAGATATCTGTACCTCCAGTTTAATGAAACTATTGCTATTGGTGTTGAATGAATGGATGATTACATATATATATATATATATATATATATATATACATATATATACATATATATATATACACACACACATACATATATACATATATAATTATTTAACCATATTATTTCATAATATTCAATCAGTAATAAGAATAGAAGGAAATATTGCCACTTGTAACAACACAAGTAGGCCTTTATGGCATTATGCTGTAAGAAAAAGAAAAATACTGTATGATAACATTTATACGTGGAATGTAAAAGAGTGAAACTTTTAGAAACACAGAGTAGATTGGTGGTTACCAGGGGCTAGAGGTGGGTAGGAAAAATGAGATTTTGGTCAAAGAGTACAAATTTCCAGTTAGAAGATGGATAAATTCTGAGGGTCTATTGTACAGCATTGAGATTATAGTTAACAATACTATATTGCATACTTTAAAGTTGCTTATGTTAAATGTTCCCACTTCAAAAATAAATGCTAATTATTTAATGTGATAAAGGTGTTAGCTGATACTAATGTGGTAATCATATTGCAGTTTGTGTGTATCAAACCAAAATGTTGTACACTTTGAACTTACACAGTGTTATAGGTCAATTTTATCTCAATTTTAAAAAAAAGCAATAACACGTAACTGATAATACATGTAAACCTTTCAGTACAGTGCCTTTCATTTGGTAAATATGCCAGGAGAATTTATTATTGTTACTTAGTGTTATTACTATTTTTAGTTTGACTTACATAATTTTCTAGAGTTATTACCCTCTTCAAGTAAAAAAATTTAACACTAATACTTTATTTTTTAACTAAACCTAGAAAATGTCATTTATTTTCACATATACATTCTCTTCACTATGGGTGTATATGATTCCATATATTTACATAAATATCTATGTATTTACATAAAATAAGCCCACAGTAAAACTTTAGGGTTAAATGTATTGTCAGTTTTTTTTTTCTCTTTTTTAACACTAAGCTAAACCCATCAGTTTCTCTCCCATAAAATTCTTGGAATCATTAGTTCACATATCTCCATTATATGTGCTGCCCTTTGATCTGTCACTTTCATAGATGACTGTCTCTCAGGGACCCCCTATGTATAGTACTGGTTTGAAAAGAGAAACTTCTATGAGAGGACCTTTAGTGATCATGGGTCAGCTTCAAAGGTTGGCAAGTCAGATAAATTTCACTTATTCTATTTTCAGATCTTCTTCCATTATTTGAATAATGTACGCTTCTTTATTTTGTGGTCCTTAGAGATCTGTGAAACTCCATGTGAATTAGGTGCTGTCAAAATTACCAAATCTGTCAAGAATTCAAATTCTTTGCAATTCAATATTAAATTTTACTTGTCATTTAAAAAATACCGAAGACAGTTTTCCCCAAAAGGGGGTGGAAATGTCAAAAACTTCTCAGCTCTAACATTTTTAATACTAGATTAATGAGTGTCAATCAGCAATCTTATATCAGGTCATCCTTCCTCCATGAAATGCCATTTAGAAAGAAACATATTCTGCTACACTCTGTGATTGCTTTTGTAAACACTTGCATCTTAGTAAGGGTCTACTCTTTGAGTAGAGGACCAGAAATGTATGTGCTGTTGGACAACTTTCTAGCAGCAATGGGGAAAAAATGTAAGCTGAGAAGAGGAGCAGGTGATCATTTATGTAAGAATGCAAGCTGGTATTTTAGGAAACTCTGAATAGCATCATTCTAAAAATTTTCTGTAATGAAGATCTAAAAGTATGACAGGAAATTCAAACTTCTAATCTTAGATTCAGAAGTTCCACTCCTGTCTTTCAACTGCTCCTACCCCTATTCTCCAAAAGACATTTTTTTCCCCACATGGTCAAAAATAGACCAACTCTCAATTCCAGCTGTATCAACTTTTACCCCTTAATTTGTGAGGTCCATCTGCTAAAAAGTTTTTAAAAATAATGACATTACAGTTTTATTTTCTCATCCCAGCTGTGATTCATGGATTCTTACAACATTTCATGTACTTTCCCAAGCATATCTCTTTCTGTCCTCAGTAGTCCTTGTCTACATGTTTCCTTTTAGATTCAGGTTCTGCAATCCAATGCTCCGCAAACTGTATTTGGCAGGCCAGAAGATGTCTATGAGCTCTTGCCACTTATGATGATAAGATGGGGACAGCAATCAAAAGCATTTAGAAACCTTTTTGGCAATTTGGCAGACTAATGTTATGTCAATTAAATGGAATAGTGATACAAAATTGGGTGTTTTGTATTTTGTATGTTTGGGTTTTTCATTTAACTTTTTTTAGGAATTCACTTTTTATTGTATTTTATATAAATAATGGTTTATAGATTAGATATAGATATTTGTTCAAAATGAGTAGCTTTATTCATCATAGGTAGTTTGGACACCGTTCTGGTTCATCTGACTCTCAAGTAAGGACATTGGATGTTTTTGTTTATTTTGTTTTGTTTTATTTTTACTTCACGGAAAATGGAGGCCTGCATGTCAAAACTACAAGGAAGTATATCAGTAAGGTAGGTCGATTCACACTTTTTCCTGGAGTTGAGAGCCTTGAGCCAATTGTGTAAATGAAATTTCTGGCCTCGCCGTTCTGATTAGAGAAAAAGCTGGCTCAGATTATATGCCCCAGAGCCAGAGTAAAAGGCAGAGCAAAGGAGGTTGAGAGAAGCCACATTTGCTTATAATGTATAGAGTGGAGGCAGATCAGGACAACTGCCCTAGAACTTCTTGAATTGATGCATAATTCTAGGCTTTTCTTTTTAAATCCCTAGCCCTTCAGTACATGAAGATGAGTACCGTGTCCATGTACCCAGCCTAAAAACAAGAAGTTTTGTAGTCGCCCTCTATTTCTCCTTCCTCTTCCCAGCTGCAAAAGGGTCTCTTCCTGGTCCACTCCACTTTTTTACTACTTTTTTTTCTTTTTCTCTGCCCTTTGTCTCCAATTTCAGTCCAGACTCTCACCATTTCTCACTTAGAGCACTGCCATATGCTCATTACTACTACCCTGTTCATTTTCTGAACAAAACATCAGCATACAAATGTCTCCGCCCTGATTGTCTCACATTACGGAGCTTACTAAAATCATGGGTTTCTGCTTGTTAAAAGACCAGTCCAGATGATTATATCAAAGGTTGTAAAAGTCAGAACAAGACACCCTGCATATTTCTGGAAGCTTTTAGATGGAGCTTAGTGTCAACATGACATCAAGCCATCTACTCTAATAATGTGACATCAGTGACAGCTTTAAATCTCATACTAAATAATAGGTTGCGAAGTATCAAGTGGTTTATGAACCTTTATTTTGAATTGCTGAGGAAAGCAGAATTCAGTGACAGTTTCAGCGCCGTAATTGTTCTTGGGGAGTAGTTTGCCTATAGAAAGGGATTTAATCATTCTCTAGTTAAAAATGGTATAAATGAATTGCAAGGAAGTCCTAGGATTCCTCATTATAGTGTAAATTTGGAAGCTCCTATGTGCAATTATTATTTTGCTTAATGACTCTTAATAATAGATTACTCTGTCTTATTTTAAATTACCACCTGCAGAATATCCACACAATAAGAGTTACAAAGTCCTTTTGAAGAAAGACAAACTATTTCCGTATCTACTAACCTATAATCATCAAGGATCAAAGACTAAAATGACAATGTGGGTGGAGAGGTAGGATGGGAATTCGACTCAGGATATGTAAACCAATGGTTCTTTCTAGCTAGAGAATATCCTTTGCTTTCTCTAAGAGTATGTGCTATGGTGGATTACATTCTGGAAAATCTGAAACCATTATTTATGTAGAGTTTATTGGTTTTAAACCAGAAGCCCTGGCATATTTTCCAACAATAAGAATAGATATTTTTATTCTAGATGCTTTTAAAAAATAGTCTAGAACCTGACTTTTATATTAAGGTAAAATATTTTAAAATTTCTAAATTTTATTTCCTTCTGCTGTTTACGTTAAGGGTTTAGACAGAATTTCTGAGATTTATTGACTAATTTCACTTATCCTTTTGGGACACCTGGGTGACTCTGTTGGTTAAGCATCCGACTTTGGCTCAGATCAGGATCTCATGGCTCGTGAGTTTGAGCCCTGCATCGGGCTCTGTGCTGACTCAGAACCTGGAGCCTGGTTCGGATTCTGTGTCTCCCTCTCTCTCTGCCCCTCCCCAGCTTGTGCTCTCTCTCTCTCTCTCAAAAATAAGTAAACACTAAAAAAATAATTTCGCTTATACTGTCAAGCCAGAATAGTGGCCTAGGTTAAAATAGAAAGACCTTCTTCTGGGCCTGATATTTTAATTAATATATTATCCTATAGTTATGAATTAAAGTATATACCATATCTTAATTTTAAGTATGGAAAATACTTTACTATCTAGATTAAAGGATGTCTTTAAAAGTTTTTTTTGTTTCAAATTTTTATTTAAATTCTACTTAGTTAACATATAGTGTAATATTAGTTTTAGGAGTAGAATTTAGTGATTCATCACTTACATATAATACCTGTATTGATCACAATAAGCGCCCTCCTTAATATCCATCACCCATTTAAACCATCCCCCTCCCACCTTCCCCCAGTAACCCTGAGTTTGTTCTCTATAGTTAAGACTATTTTATGGTTTGCCTCTCTTTTTTTCTCCTACCTTCATCTGTTTTGTTTCTTAAATTCCACATATGCGTAAAATCATATGGTATTTGTGTTTCTCTGACTGACATATTTCACTTACATAACACACTCTAACTCCATCCACGTAGTTGCAAATGGCAAGATTTCATTCTTTTTAATAGCTGAATAATATTCTATTTATATACATATACGACAACTTCTTCATCTGTTAATCAGCCAGTGCATATTTGGGCTCTTTCCATAATTTGGCTATTGTTGATTATGCTGCTATCAACATTGGGGTGCATGTATCCCTTCAAATCGGTAATTTTGTATCCTTTGAGTAACTACCTAGTAATACAATTGCTGGATTGTAGGGTAGTTCTATTTTTTTTTTGAGGAACCCCCATCCTGTTTTCCAGAGTGGCTGCACCAGCTTGCATTCCCACCAACAACGCAAAAGAGATCCTCTTTCTTTGCATCCTAGCCAACATCTGTTGTTGCCTGAGTTGTTAATATTAGCCATTCTGACAGGTGTAAGGTGGTATCTTATTGTGGTTTTGATTTGTATTTCCCTGATGATGACTGATGTTGAGCATCTTTCATGTGTCTGTTAGCCATCTGAATGTCTTCTTTGGGGGAGTATCTATTCTTGTCTTCTTCCTATTTCTCCACTGGATTGTTTTTTGGTAATGAGTCTTAAATAGTGTATTTCAGTATAGTGTGTAGAGTTTCATGATGAAAGGCAGAAAATTGCTAATAAAACTTTGACATATATACCTTAAAAAGTCACTTTACCTGATAATAAATATTTGTTGAGTATTACATGGTGACATTATCACATTTTCTTTACATCCATCAACATATTTAATCTTCACAATAACATGAATAATAGTGGTATTTTGTTCTTTACTTTGTAGGTAAAGACATTGATATAGGAAAAGACTAAATTATTTCCCAAGGTCTTACAAATAGAAAAAGTCAGTACTGAAATGGGACAGTTTATCTGGGTTTTTATGTTCTGATACGCTTGCTGTAATGAGTACAATTACTACCCTACTTTGTAAATATTTACACATTGAAAAAAACACTGTTATTTAATATGGCTTCATTCATTCAAACCTGCTTACTAAGAGCAAAGAATGCCTTTACATGATCTAATTTAAAAAGGTAGGTAAGCCAGACAAGTTATCTGCTCTTATGAAGTTTGCTGACATATCAAATGTCAATCCATTTGCAGATTCAGGTAATTAAATTCTTTTAGGAAATCAATGCACTGGAAGGATTTGGGAAATCGTAATGACTTTTGTCGTGGTCCCAAAATATGTGGGAGCATTTTGGAAGAATAACCTCTTAAGGCTAAGTGGCTTGGGAAAGTAAGCATTGTGATAATTAAGCAAAGATATGAAAAGTATACTGGATTTAAATAGCAAATCTCTAACATAATTTCAGAGGTCTTGACACTCTTGCCTTGTGGAGACAAGGTTAAGCACTTGTAGACTTTGAACACAAACTTTGTGGCAGTTTTCTCTCCATTTCCTCTCATTTGGCTTGGGAATTATTGGTAAACTGTGTAGTCTCATCTATTTAACTTTGTCATGAGATTTCATCTTGTGAGGGACTTACTTGGAAGCCCATGGTTGATATGAAAATTACTTTCAGCTGAAGACATTTGAGATTCAACAGATTTAAAAGAGAAGCCTTCTTGGATCTTCCCTCATCCGACTAAAAGCAACAACTTCTGGGAAATGAGGCTGTTATAAATTCCCTCTTTAGAGCAGGTCTTCTCCCAGAAAACAGATGGAGAGTAAACCAACCATAAATCCTCTCTCAGGGGACTTTTTTGGCCATGAAGAAGGAAAGACCACTCTCACCTACATAAAGGATATCACAAACTGTTTTCTCCTGTTTGTTCTTCTGAAAATTCTTTGGTCTTTCCTAAGGAGACCCATTTGGTTTTCTCATAGAAACCTTTTCTATCCTCTCCTTTTCTCCTAGTGGTTTAGGTATATAAATCTCTGACTTTAACCATTTAGTGAGCTAGCTACTTCTATTGTTAGCTTTCATATGCATACAAATAAACCTTCTTTCCCTGTAAATTTGAGCTTTGTAAGTTTAATTCATAAGCCCCAACACCAAACCTCAGATGGTAGAGGAAAATTTCCCTCCCTGACAAGTCTTTTACAGCCAACCCAGTGTAGATCAGGTTTCAGAAATAAATATATCCATATATGTACGGTTTCACATGCTTCAGCAATTTGGTGTCTATGAGCTCTGCTCAAGATGCTAATTTTTCCTAGGTCTAGCCTCTACACTTAGTATTTTATTGGCTTGGGTAAAGCCTGAACATTAGTACATTTTTTTTTTCAGAGTTTCTCAGTTAAAACTAATATTCAGTTAGATTGGAAAATGAAAATCCTAAAGAAAACAACCTGAAGTTTTATTCGTTCTAGAAGCTTCTTCCTTAATAAATTAAACTTGGGGTTGCAGAGGTCTTGTAATGTACAGTTGTAGGTCACCTGGGCTGAATGATATCGGTAACAGAAGAAAGATAATAATCTGTCTGGCACTTTATCAAGTGTTAATGTTATTAACATGCTTAAATTACAGTCATTGTCCTTAAGGAGTTTACAGTATACTTGGAAACAGTAGTTTTACATATAACGAAGTCTAAATGTGTGAGAAAGGCTATGATAGGGATGTATCCAAATTACTAGAGTAATAAATGAGATCATTACTCTGTCAGGATGGATGAGGTGCATATAGGAAGAGACACTTTGAACACTTATCCAGGACTTGAAAAGGTAGAAACTTGACAGGTAGTAATGAAGAGAAGACAGTAAAAGTTTTAGGAAGTAAGGATAGCATGTATAAAAAAGAGACATAAATAAGCGTATTTTAAATGACCATGGATTTAGTGTGGACGATGCGTAAAGTGGAATATGGAATATTGACAGCAGATCAAGTTGACAAGGCTGGCTTGAGCTAGATTGCGGGATTTGGATGCTACTGCAGCAGTTAAACCAGAATGAGGCAACAATATCTTTCTCCTAGAAAATCAGCATAGAAAATACATTTTTAAGTTTCTATGCTTTTTAATATTTATTTGATATGTCAACAATATAAATACAACCCCATACATTTAATCTTCTTGAATGTGAAATATGTTGAATTTACATATATTAGATGTTTAATAAAGCAACCTCATGGGAACTTGTGGATCACATTTATTTCAAGCCTTCCAGCAAACTTTATGTTACACAGATTATGTAAAACATTGTAAAATTGAGTATCAATAAATTTTCAGTTTAATAAATAGGAATTATCAAAGATGAAAAAATTACAATTCTGACATTGCATGGGTCTGTTAGTAAATATTCTAATATTTATCATATTAATTCAATTGAATGATACTTATTTACTTTTAAACTTGCTGACTTAATAGGTGTGACTAAAGATTAAAAATAAATAAGAAAATTTGAAAGTGGAAATAAAAGATGCTTTTTCTTATTGTGCATCTGGAAGCAAGTGTTCAGCATTTTTAAGACAAGATTTACTAAATTGTGTTAAATTTCAATAGAGCCAAGCCTGGGAATGGTCTTTCAACACATAGAATACAGTTTCTATATAGGTATCTACCATATACATAAATAGCTATGTCTATATAATAATTAGTTCAGTGTACTTAAAAATAACTATATTCAAAAACCTAATTATTTGAAAGTATCAAATAATTTCAGCTTGAAAAGAAAATTATTAGTCATCTTGCCTTTTCCAGCTGTTAAGTTTGAAGTGGTATATACTTCAGGGTGGTAAAATTAAATTGATAAAGTGAAAGCAATAAAGGTAAAATGATGGGGTGGGAAGGGTACTGTGTACTGTAATGGAAGCATCTCATACAAAAGAGGAAATGATTATTCCTACGAAAAAGACTTATATGTATGCAGTCTAAGTCTTAGCAATTGATAGTAAAGGAAAGTAACTTCAAAATGGTTCTATACATATGCACTCATACATACATCTGTACACAAATGTCAGCCTCATCCAGGCACCTTGTGACATTTCTTCAACCACATTAACATACTGAAAGATATATTTTATACAAATCCATGTGGAACCACTTTAGTCATTTTCCCCAGATCATGAAATTCCAATATGGCCAATATTCAAAAGAGGAAAGGAAGGGAAGGAGGGAAAGAAGAAATGACAGAGATAAATTAGTTTTTTTTCCTGCTAAATTCATCGAACCTTATGTGATTTTTCAAACCAAAGATAGTTTTATGTAATAATCTTATAATGTATAAAAAGTTTAAGACAATTTTGGAAAGGGCTTTTTATCTAGGATTATCATTATTTAAGTTGTATGAGTACATGTGATGACCATGGAACTGAATAGGATAATGGAAATAAGAGTAAGATTGTTCAGTGTTAGAAAATTTTAGAAAATGAGAGTAAGATTTTAAGATATAATGTGAACAGTATATTCTACATTACCAACCAGACAACATTAAGGAGAAGAGATATGATTTTAGTAAAAAGAACACATGCGCGCACACACACATACACACACAGGCACACTCAGTTAAATTACAGAATGATACCATGTACTAGGATCAAAGAATTTCTTGAAAAGTGAACACATGATTCTAACTATATAAGATGACTATTATATCTAGCCTAAGTCCTAGCTGTTGAGAGGAAAGGAAGGCAAGAGAAGTTAAATAAAGCAGAGCTTTATTTAATTCTCAGAACTTCTCTAATTCAGTTAAATAAAAGATGGCAATGCGTTCCATTGGAAAGAAAGAAAGACAAGAAGATCCATTACCACCGTATTTAATGATGTCAGTCATTAGCATATGTGTGATCTAATATTCAGTCAGATATTTATTTATTTATTTATTTATTTATTTTTCTTTTAAATTTTTTTTTCAACGTTTATTTATTTTTGGGACAGAGAGAGACAGAGCATGAACGGGCGAGGGGCAGAGAGAGAGGGAGACACAGAATCGGAAACAGGCTCCAGGCTCTGAGCCATCAGCCCAGAGCCCAACGCGGGGCTCGAACTCACGGACCGCGAGATCGTGACCTGGCTGAAGTCGGACGCTTAACCGACTGCGCCACCCAGGCGCCCCTTCAGTCAGATATTTAAAGAAGGGCAGATTGTGGGAACAACGTAAAGGTTAAAAAAAATGAGTTCAGTGTTTGCCTGTTAGCAAATAGCTTTACCTGGCATCTAATGTAGACATACTAGGCTAAAAACAGAGCAAACTCAGAAAAAAAAGTACATTTAGAGACATGGTAAAAGTGTCCAGAAAAAAGACAGAAATGCAAGAAACGTATTTGGAAAGCTTGGCTTGAAGATGGTGCTGAACATTATATCCATTAAACTGTATTATAGAACTGAATGGAGACTTGGTGAATGGACTAAAATAGTTCAAATGGGTTTTGAGAAATCGTCTATTCAAATCCCTTGCCTAAAGACAGATGTGTAAATGTGTAAACTATACAAGATAGGTGCTTTTTTGTTGTTCTCAAATAGTTGAAAACCCTATCCTCAAAACTTACTTCAGCATTTTGTCCTTTCTGGGTTATCTTTTCCTTCTATCTATTCCAAAATCCTCCCAGCTGAGAGTTACAGCACAGTGTGAGATACAACCAAAGAGAAAAAAAAATAATGAAATTTGGCACCATTTGTGATATATAGAATCTAGTATCCTGTGCTGACAATTGGGGCACTCTGCACAATTATTTTAATAAGAAAGAGATCTTAGAATATAAATTTGTCATTATCTCAGTCCTTACTGTTTACGTTAAAGGAGAAGAAACTGTCCCTAAATTTAATAATTTTCCTAATATTCTGAGTTCTTCTTTGTCCAGTCAATTATAAGTACAGTTGTCTAAATTTAGGCCCAAGTCCTTAACAGGTCTCGATTAATATAAACTGTGCTAGAAAATGTCTATTAACTTCAAGTGGATTTCTTTTCTACTCTATTCAAATGGTTTACATTATTTTTAGGAAATGGAAAATAATCATGTCTTAAGTAAATAAAAAAGAAACATTATTTCTAGAAATTTTTAATACTGTTTTCTTTTTTCATATGTCCCAGAGCATTGAAATGAGCCATGACCACAGTGTTTGTCAATGCAGCTCTAAAGTTGACCTTACAAAACAAACAAGCAAACAAACAAAAAATAATTTTGCCTTTCTATGGGGTGCCTGGGTGGCTCAGTCGGTTAGGTGGCCGACTTCAGCTCCGGTCATGGTATCATGGTTTGTGAGTTTGAGCCCTGCATCAGGCTCTGTGCTGACAGCTCAGGATTCAATCCTAACCTGTTTAGGATTCTCTGTCTCCCTCTCTCTCTCTCTGTCCCTTCCCCTCTTGTGCTCTCTCTCTCTCTCAAAAATAAATAAATAAACATAAAAAAATAATTCTGCCTTTCTGTATTATGTATCATACACACACACAGTATACATAATGTATATGAATGAAATGTATGTGCACCAGTGCGAGCTGGGGAAGGGCAGAGAGAGAGCGAGACAATCCCAAGCAGGCTCCCCACTGTTAGCACAGAGCCCTAAGTCGGGGTCCATCTTACAAACCATGAGATCATCACTTGAGCCAAAATCAAGAGCTGGCTACTTAACCAACTGAACCACTCAGGGTTTTTTTCATTTTCATTATTTTTATGTCTACTCAAATATTCTCTCTTCAAAGTCCTCCTCTGTTTAAAGTAGTATGGCTATTCATTTACCCAGCTTTGTTTCTTTTCATACTACTTACAACTACCTGAAATGATACTTAATTTGTTTTTACTCAGTATCCTCCTCAATTAAATGTAAGCTCAGTGAACAGAGAAACTTATTTCAAGATGTAGTGCCAACAAATTTGCAATGAGTAGTAAATAAGTCCTCAAGATCTAATGCACAGTTTGGTGACTATAGGTAACAATATTAAATTCTAATCATCAAGCTTATTAAGAGACTAGATCATAATTATTCCAACCACTAAAAATAAATGATAATTACATGACATGATAGATGTGCTAATCATTGCTACAATGGCATTCATATTACAACATATAAATGTATCAAATTAACATGTTGTACACCTTATACTTATACAATATTATATATCAAATATATTTCAATACAAAATAAGAGCCTCATACGCGGCAGATGCTTAATTAATGTTAGGTGTGGGTCAAATATTGAATTAATTGAGGGATTACTTTTAAAAGAATACATTATCTGGGATATTGATTTGATTTCAGGGCATATTTACCTGGAATGCAAGAGACACATTTGCTATGTTATTATCAATCTATGCAAGCTTTATGCAATTATTTAATTTCTCTGCCCTGACTTTTTCATATTTAACAGGAGGATTTAAGTGCATGATTATGTTTATAGTAAAATATCTTTTTTAAATGAAAGGTTATACAAAACCCAGAAAGCTGAAAGCCTGAATTCTAATGACAGCTTTGCCACTTACTAAACTCAGTATTCCTAAGTGTAAAAAGAGGATTATTAGACCTACTTAACTGCACTATAAAAGCATGTATATACAATGCCTAATCACTGGATATTCTCCATATATGTTTTTTTTTTCTTTTAAGGTACTTTCCAGCTCCAATAATTAATAATTATATAATTCTAGCACTAATGTAAGCATGAGGAAACTGGGCATTATCAAATCACACCATTTAGGAAGCTTTAATCTCCTCTGCTGGGGGCTGGACAGTACTCAAGGCCACACAGGCTAGATTATAATCTCAAATAACAAAAATGCTGAACACAGATGTACTTCAGTGCAATACTCATCACACCTTCTTAAAATCAAACTTGCTAGTGATATACATCTCTGAAGACAACTAATCCAGAAGTCTGAGTCTGGCTTTTAACACTGATTAACTCAAAATGACTAGAAAAATGATAGCATTGGAATATATTGGCTGGTAACATGTGACTACTGAGCTGTCATTGACTTAGCAGTGAGGTGCAGTGACAGGTGTATTGGAGCTGTAAGCGGTATCAAATATATCCAGGACATTATGCAATAATAAAGCAGTAAAAAGGTCTTCTCTCTGAATGTAATATTCGCTTCTGCCTAAAATCAGAAAATATACACATGTGGATTTCAGCATACTGACAATGACATGACAGAAGCTGGTTAAGTCTGTGCTAAGGCAGCCCCTGGCATGACTCTAATTTTAGTCATATCTGACTGTAAGATACTGCTGATGAAACTCTCAACTTAGTTTGCATAGCCATCTAAATATTACCTCAAGGCAGCGTCTAAATAGATATTTAAGCCAATATTCACCAACATGAGCTTCCTTGTTCAGCTTCCCTGTTGACACCAACTTATACATGTTATAACATGGTTAAAATTAATTCTAAGTTCATGCGTGTTTGCTGCTAAAACAAAAACACATGCACACTCTTAGTTTAACAATACACTCCATATTGGAATTAGAGACAAAGTCGAAAAAAAAAGTTTCAAGAAACTAAATTTGGTGAAAGGTTTCAAATGAACAATGTGCAGGAGTGTATCATTCTTTTTCCTACACCACAAGAATGTCTTTTATCCTTTATACGTCAGTTCAATGAAGTGTTTTGTGTTTCCTTCCTATTCAATGTAAAGCTTCCCTCTGAGTTAATCAAGTATATAGTTGATAATATTGACAAGTATTTTTTTTCTCTCTTCACTTCTGGGCACACGGTTACATGTTCCTGCTCCTTAATGTTAGATGTGGCCATATAAGTTGCTTTGGTAATGAAATGTGAGCACAAGTGATGTGTGCCACTTCTGGATTAAATCTGTGAGAGCCAGAGTATCATTCCTCATACACTTTTTTTCCTGCTCTTTTTACAATCTGTTTATAGTGACAGATTCACTTTCACATAATAAATGCTAGTATAAATAAAATCATACAGTGTGTACAATTTTGTCTAGATTCTTTCATTCTGCACGTTTGATATCCATCAATTTTGTTGAATATCTCTATAGTAAATTTTATGTTGAATAGAATTACATGGTATAGATATAACACCATATATATCTCCTCATTCATCTGTTGATTGACATTGACATTGGATTGGTTCTGATTTTGTCTATTAAATAAGTCTTTTATGAACTTTCATGTACATGTCTTTACATGGGCATATGCTTTCATTTGGATCTATTTTCCAAAGTGGCTGTACTACTTCACTTTGTAGGCAACGATGTATGAGAATTTCAATTCTTCCATATCCTCCTTAAAAATCATACTCGTTAGTGAATTTGCACTTCCCTAAATTTTAGTGATGTTGAACATATTCACAGGTGTTTGTCATCCGTGTATCTTTTCTTATGACGTTTCTGTCCAAATTTTTTTCCCCTAATTTTTATGTTAGCTGTTTGATTTCTTATTATTTGAGTTCCCTACACATTCTGGACACAGTCTGATACAAGATGTGCAAATAATTATATTCTACCCTGTAACTCATCTTTTCTTTTTCATAAGTGTGATATTTCAAGAGCAGGATCTTTTTTTTTTAATTTTGAAGATGTTCTATTTATCAATTTTTTTTTAATGGATTGTGCTTTTGGTGATGTATCTAAGAAATTTTTGTTGCTAAGCCCAAGGTAACAAAGATTTCATTCTATTTTTTTCTCACTGTTTTGCATAGGGTTATGATCCTTTTGAGTGAACATCTGTTTACCGTCCAAGGTATGTATCATTTTTTTTCATACAGACATCCAATTGTTTCAGGAAAATTTATTGAAAAGACTATTCTTTCTCCAATGCCATGCCTTTGAACCTTTATTAAAAAATGAGTTGGCCCTTTCCCTTGGTCTCTTTCCCTTGGTGGTAGTGGCAACAGATTGTGCAGACCTGGCCAAGATTAAGGCTGGAGACCTTCTCAGAAAGAAGGAAGAACTGCTGAAACAGTTGGAAGACCTGAAAGTGGAGCTGTGGCAGGTATGCTTGGGTGGCTCAGTCAGTTAAGTGTTGGCTCAGGTCATGATCTTGTGGTCCATCAGTTCGATTCCCCACTTTGGCTTCCTGCTGTCAGTACAGAGCCCTCCTCAGATCCTCTGTCTCCCTCTCCCTCTGCCCCTACCCTGCTCACTCTCTCTCTCTCTCTCTTTCTCCTAAAAATAAAATAAACATTAAAAAAGAAGAAAGCAGAGATGAGCTGCCCCAGCTGTGCGTCACCAGAGTGACGGGTGCCAGGGCTTCCAAGTTCTCCAAGACCTGAGTTGTTTGCAAATCCTTCGCCTGTGTTCTTACCATCATCAAGCAAACTCAGAAAGAGAAGCTCAGGAAATTCTACAAGGGTAAAAAGTACAAGCCTTTGGATATGTGGCCCAAGAAGACATGCCATGGTCCACCAACTTAACAAGCACTAGGAGAACCTGAAGACCAAGAAGCAGCAGCAAGTATGCGGTCAAGACATGAGCATCGACGTCAATAAAGCACAAACTGAAAAGTAAAATAAAATAAAAAAATAAAAATGAGTTGCCCTTATATATGTCAATCTGTTTCTTTATTTTATATTCCATTTATCTGTTTAATCTATCTTTATGAGAATATCACATGGTCTTGATTACAGTAGCTTTATGATGTGTTTTGAAACAGTAATCCTGCAAATTTGGTCTTATTTTCAACCTTGTTTTGAGTAGCCTCAGCATTTCAAATTTTCATATAAATTTTATTTAAGAAAAAGTTTAATATAAATTTTAGAATCAGCTTGTCAATTTCTACAAAAAAATGCTATGATAATCCTTATTGGAATTGTATTAAATCTACAGATCAATGTGGGAAGGATTGACATCTTAAATATACTGAGTATTCCTACATATTATGCAATATTGTCTCTCCACTTATTCTTACGTATTATTTTGATATTTTTAATTTATTATTGAAGTTTAATTTGAGGACTTTTTATATATTTTCATTCTCTACTTTTAGAAAATAAGAAGTAAAATTGTAATAATTGTTTTAAAGTACTTTTCCTTTAATTCTAATCATGGTGTCACCTCTACTGTACTTTTACTTAACTGATTTTTTTTCCTTATTATGAAGAATATTTCCTTACCTATTTGCATGCCTGTTAATTTTTTAATTATATTCCAGATACTGTAAATTTTATGTTATTAAAAATAATTTAGTGTTTATTTATTTTTGAGAGAGAGAGAGAGAGAGAGAGAGAGGAAGGGAGAGAGAGAACATGAGCAGGGGAGAGGAAGAGAGAAAGGGAGAGAGAGAGAATCCTAAGCAGGCTCCATGCTGTCAGTGCAGAGCCTGACAAGGGGCTAGATCTCACGAACCATGAGATCATGACCCGAGCCAAAATCAAGAGTAGGATGCTTAACCAACTGATCCACCTAGATGCCCCAATAAATTTTAAATCATTGTATTTTCGTATTTCTATAAATGTTCTAGATCTTTGTTCTGGGATTCAGTTAAGTTACTTAGACATAGCTTGTTCCTTTCAGGTCTTAATTTTATTATTGGTTAGGTAGCTGCAGAGCAGTTCCCAGGCAGCTAATTATTTACCATCAATGAAATAAGACTTTCTTGAGTTGTCTATGTATTGCCTCATGAATTATGAATTTTCCATCTTACTGGTGGGAACATATGCTATTCCTGGCCCTAGAGAGCACCAGACACTTTATGGTCTAATTCATTCGGATAGTTCTCTACCCAGTGCCAGGTAATTTTCTCATGTGTATACCCTGATGCGTTTTCTGCTGACCGTTTGAGGGGCATTCTGTAGCTCTCTGGGGTTTTCTTTGCGTGAAGATTTCTTCTCTGTAGTACTTGTACTGGGAACTTTAACAGCTTACGTCTCCTGGAACTTTTAGCTCCATCTCCTCAACTCTTGGAATCTGCCAGGCTCCTCTGTGCAGTTTGTGAGAAAACTCTCCCTCAAATGTAAAAATGATACTGTCATTCCCTTCACCTGAAATCTATTTTATATGGCTTGGCATAACTTATAGGAGTCCTCGTGATTAGATTCTTGCCTACTCCTTCAATCTTACACTGTTCCACTCTGACACATAGAGCAAAGAAACCTAAGCACTGCTCACAACAAAATCTCCTGAGTGAATTTTTATGCAATTTGTTATTTTTATATAGTTTTAGACTTACAGAAAAGTTGCAAGAAATATAGAGATTTCCCGTAACCCCTTCACCAAACTTTCCCTACTGTTAACATTTTATATTACCATAGTACAGTCATCACTACCAGCAAATTAACATTGTCACAATACTACTAAGATAAAATTTTATTCAAATTTTATCAGCCTTTCCACTAATGTCCTTTTTTTCCTGTTATAGACTCCCATCGTTCATTTACTTATTATTTATTCTTAGTTTTATTTAATTAATATTCTTTTTATAGTTGCCAGTTTACTTTTTTTTCATGACCTTGACACTTTTGAAAAACACATGCTAGTTATTTGGAAAACCTTTCCTAATTTGATTTTGATTGATGGTTGTCTCATGTTTAAAATAAGATTGTGCTTTTTGGGAAAGAATACTACATAACTGATATTATGCTGTTTTTAGTGGCTTAGGTCAGAAACTACATGATGTCAAAATATTTTAAGACTGGTGATGTGAGCCTCAATAACTTGCTTAAGTTGGTATCTGCTAGGTTTATCCTTCTTAAGGTTACTACATTTAATACATATCTTGGGGTAGATACTTTGAGACTAAGCAAATATCCTGTTTCTCCTCAAACTTCCACTTACTAATTTTAACAACCCTTCCCAGCCTTGTCTTTAACAATTGCTGCTGTGGTGTTTGCTTAATGTTTGCTTCCTCTTTTTCTCTTTCCTTTCAAAATTTTAAATTGCTGGGGCGCCTGGTTGGCTCAGTCAGTTGAGCGTCTGACTTCAGCTCAGGTCATCATCGCACGGTTAGGGAATTGGAGTGGCGTCAGAGCCTGGACCCTGCTTCAGATTCTGTGTCTCCCTTTATCTCTGCGCCTCCTCTACTTGCTCTCTCTCTTTCTCTTTCTCAATAAGAAATAAACATTTAAAAAGATTGAAATTTTAAAGTGGAATTCTTCTCAGAAAAGGTACTCTTTTTTCCCCTGTTTATTTATGAATTAAATATTTATATTAGTATGAACTCATGGATATTGAATTGCATGGATTGTAATCCAACACTATCATTATTTTATTGTTCCAATTGTTTGGCCATTAGGTTCTACTTTAGGCGGATTCCTGTGTCTTTTTGTCAGGCGTCCATCCTCTTATGAGAACGTTCTTACTTCCTGGCACCCCAAGATGTTTTACGCCTATCTTGTATTTCTCTTGCTACAACCCTGGACTCAACCATTTATTTCAATATGGAACCTTAGTTTTTATTTTTGTTTGTGTTTTGTCTTTTAATGTAAAAGTGTCATTTAGAAGAAAAAAATGGTTTTAGCACTAGTTGTGTGTATGCATGGGTTAGTATACATACATATATTTCTTAGCTCTGTCCACCAACAAGGCTTGGTATTAATAATACCCCAATAACAATGAGCACAAATTAAATATCTGTATCTATATTTAATCTATCAATCAACTATCTATCTAATCTGTTGCCATGCATTTATACGGACACTTCAAATTCCATCATTGGAGCTTTTTCCTTTTCTTATTTACAACTTCCTTTTTAGACAGGTAATCAGCTCTTAGTATCTGTATCTATATATTCACTTAATGCTAGTATATAAATAATTTCATAAATATTTATTCATTCCCTCGATATCTATTTTAATAATTCTATTATATCAATTACAGTATTTATTTATAGGTTCTTTACCTTTAAAAGTTTCTTAGGTTATATGTTGTCTTCCTATTCCCTTTAGTAGAGTTATATTATTGATTTGTAGTTCAGTTAGGTTAACTTTTTACTCTTGTATTCTGTTTTGGGTTTCTCAGCACATGCTGGTAGGTTTTAATTCTGGGTTGGGAGTCAGAGATACACAAAGGCTATACTCAGAGAAATTTCATTGCCTCCTCTCCCTCTTACTTATTCCCATTATTTTCTTCTTTCTACTCTTTTCCACCCACTCCTTGCAGGTAATCATTATCTTTCTGATACATTCTCCATTTCATCTCTCTTACGGTCTCTTTTTCATCATTTATAGTAATTATTTTTTTAGATTAATTCATTAGGCCTGGAACCCTGCTAAATATTTTATATCACTTTGTTCTTCACACACACAAAATAACCTCTGAAATAGTTAATATTTATGTCTCAACTTGATAGGAAACAAAAGCAGTGAGTGTAAGTTGTCAGGGTAGCTACACAAGTGTGTAAAGGCTTGAGCCAGGGCTTATTTGATTTCAGATTTTTGATTAGGTCTCTCATCTTTTTCAACCAAAGATACATTTGCACTGGAGCCTTCAATGACCTCCCAGAGCAGCCAGCTGTCTTTCATTTGCCTTCTTCTTAGCTTTCACCGTATTCTGCTCATACTATTCATATAATATTTTGAATCCCTGTTCTGCCACTGACTATTTATATGACCATGTGTAATATTAGTTAACTTCTGGGGTACCTGGGTAGCTCAGTCAGTTGAGCATCAGACTCTTGATTCAGCTCAGGTCATGAACTCATGGTCCTTGAGATTAAGCCCCACACTGGGCTCTGCACTGACAGCATGGAACCTTCTTGGTATTTTCTCTCTTTCTCTCCCTCTCTTTCTCTCTCTCTCTCTCTCTCTCTCTCTGCCCCTCCCCTGCTTGCTTGCACGTGCTCTCTCTCAAATAAAAAGAAAAAAAAATCTATCTATATATATATATAGATATATATATAGTTAGCTTCTACGAATCTACATTTTTAATCTGTTATAATAACTTCATGTGATTGCTGTGAATAATAAATGAATACTTTTAAACATTTATATCTCATTAGAACATAAAATCTAATAATTGCCAAATATTTAAAACTTAGCCCATGCCCTGTTAATTTATTAGTACTTAGTTAATTAAAAATATATATTTTTGTTTGCAATATGTCATGTTTCTTTCAACTAGGTTCTATGGAATTTGGGGGTCATTCGATTCTCTCTGATGCTTAAAAATTGTCTGGAACACAGAGCTATGCTCAGTATGTGTTTGAAAAGAAATGATTGTATAAAAAAATTAAGGTCTACCTACAGCACTCCAAATGTTAAAAAAGATGAAATATGATTGTTAACCTACCCTGTACTTGAAATTAAAATTTAAAGTGAATATGGAATTAAATATCTGCATTAATATAAATGTTTCTTGGGAAAATAGCATCCTTTTATTAAAAATTGGGTACAATGTAAACTAAATCTGGGTACCAAAACCCCTTTTCCAGTGAAACTTGCATTTTTTTCCTCCTAAATTTAGAAAAAAGAGTTAGCCTTTCTGATAAAGATTTGGAGGTTAATCATTATATACTGCAGGCTCCCTTTCCTCTGGCATCAATGAAACAATAGAGCTCTTTGGTTTGGAGATTCCTAGGCATGGCCACAGACCTGCACAGGATGACATTCTCAAAACTGGCTCTTGAAGAAACCCTGGCATAAGCTGTGAAATACAGTAAAAGCATTCTCTTACCCAGAATTTTTGACTTCACGAGGAATCATCACCACGTAGGTATTTGAACTATCTCCACAAATGTTACCTTCTATGGATTGTTTCAGGACATTTAGCTCCCTGTACAGGGGAGGGGCAAAGAGAAACCAAACCTTCCTACATATTTTATTATATTACACGATAGGGAAATGAAATGACATGTAAATGTGCACTGTGTCTATTTATCTTTTTATTTATTTTATTATTTTGCAGTAGTAAAAGCACCTATGATATAGCTGTCAACGATGAGTTGCTTTTTTTTCTTTTTTCCTCTTTTAATTTGTCTTTTAAACCAAACACATTAGGCCATTCGAGTAGTTCTAAGTAATCAAGATATTGCATTGTGGGACAGGATGGTAACAACAGCTGCAGACGCCAAGCGGGCCAACCGTGGTTGGCAAGTCCTGGCTCAGAGGTGGGCATTACAGGTTCTCCAGTGGCTACAGATCACTGTCAGGTTCATACACGTGGCTCTCTACTTCTTGAGACAGGCTGTGCTGTGTTCACTGACCGTCTCATGGGAACAAAAACAAAAACTGTTTATTAAACAAACAATCTGGTGTGCAGCTATTTGGAAGTGCACTACCAATTCTAGTAAAGTCAGTTGGGTCATTATTGTGTAAAGTGACTTGGGGGATTCAGTGCAATTAAAATTTTAGTTTATTCATAATGCATATTGTTCATAGAAGGAAATTTAACCATGGTACCATTCTAATCCTCAAATGGTAAGGAGGAGTGTAGCTTCATATTCTTATACATGCAAGAAATGCTGTCTAGTATTTCCAAAAACAAAATTACATCTAATTCTAAATACCAAATTAAGTATAAATAGTGTAAAATTTCCTCCCAGTTACCAGTGGGGTTTTATTTCTATCCCCAGATCATGTAGAAATGGTCTTGGCTACCACAAAATATATGCGGAGGACTCTCAGGTCCACACAGGTTACCCCAAAGAGTTTTAAGTTTAAACATTGAATTTAGGTGTTTTTGTAGGTTCTGTGCCAACCCACGGTTACATAGCCATAGCCAAAGTCCAAGATCTGAGCGTTCTACCTCTACAAATGTACTCTGAGGCCAGCCAGGCATATGGAGGGCCTGTCACCCCCATACTTTGCCTGCTGTGGACTTGGTAGGAACCACCCCCCACCCCACCTTTCATATGCAAAGCATTGATGCCGGGTTGGCTCTTTGCAGTTTTTCTTTGCATTTTATTTTATTTGCTTTGCGTGTGTTATTTTTCTTGTTTATTTTTTGTTTCGTTTTGGTTTTGGTTATTAGCCAGTTTTTAGCTTGTTTCCTCCTTTTTTCAAGTACTTCCATGAAAAATTTTAGTTTCAGAGAAATTTTGGAAAGTATCTATTATTATGTAATTGTCAACATACATAAAATGTTAGGAAATTTGATTAATTTGTGAAATATGTGTGTGACTGTGAGAATTATGCCAGAAACATTAATTTTGAAATATTTTTTATCTTTTTTTTGAAACAAAAAATTTTATTCCCACAGTAGGGATAAAAGAGGGATACTAAAAGACAGCTACCAATGATGTAATAATCTTTCCTTAAAATTGTATCCCTTGTTATAAAACTAGAGGGGGGAATAAATAAAGTGGCATTGATGTAGTAAATTTTCTCAAGATAAGAAATATAAAACCATGAATAAAATATTTTGTAGCACACATTTAATCAGTATAAACCCCTAGAGGTACCTAGATGGACTTTTGCTCTAGTTATTGGAATTATAGGAATAAAACATGAGGGAATCCTTCTCACTAAGCATATAATGAGGAAATAATTGAAACTTTAGATGTTATTTAAATTTAACTTTTCTTACTGGTGGAAAAAAAGTCAAAATTATTGGCCAAATTTCACATATTTTAAATGTCTTGTTAACAGAAGAAGGTTGAGGGGCACATGAGTGGCTCATTAGGCTAAGCATCTGACTCTTAATTTTGGCTCAGCTCATGATCTCACAGTTGGTGAGATCCAGCCCCTGTGTCTGTCTCTGCACTGATAGTGCAGAGCCTGCTTGGGTCTCTCTCTCTCTCTCTCTCTCTGCTCCTCCCTGTCTCACATGCATGTACTCTCTCTCTCTCTCTCTCTCTCTCTCCCAAAATAAATAAATAAACATTTGTTTAAAAAGGAGAAGGTTAATAAGAATAAAAATTCTGTCCAGCACTCTACCTTTAATGCTGAGGAATTCATAATTCAAGTATGTGTTCACATATATAACGTTAAAATGATCCTTTTTCATGGCTTTAGAGCAAATTGTATGCACTAATATACAGAATATAAATCACTCATCTCTTCAGGTCATCTAGACACTCAGGTTATTTTTTTATGATCACCAATTGCCATTGTATTACACTTTAGTTATATTCAGAGAAAGAGAGTAGGTGAATGTGTTCTAATCCTACAGGGTAACTTGTGCCTTTCTTATTTTAAAGTAAGAGTAAGTGCTTATTTAAAGTAAAGTGCTTTATTTTTTATTAAGTTTTTACTCTGATTTCACAATGAACCACAAATAAAACTCTTACTAAAAAGTTTTTATTGTTTTTCTGACTTTTCAAGTTCACTTACATATTAAAATACAGTATCTCAATACCCTTCTCATTTATGAATGGGCTTTTAAGTCAGTGAGAATAAATAGCTTGTGTATTAACTCTCATTATAAATAGTAATTGGAGGCCAACGCCTAGCAATGCTGCTAAACATTAGATAATGTAACTGTCTTTAAAATTCTTCCTTTTCCTAGGCTCATTGCCAGGTTTATTAAAAATGTAACTGATTCATCTTTTTTTACTGAGTCTGTCCATTTTTCTCTGGCTAGTTTTTCAAGATCCATTCCAAACGTATGCTTAACTCTCACCAAATACCAACATATTTGAATTATTATCTTTTTTTGAAAAGAATAAAGTTTAAAATATTATTTGTGTTAGGCTATGCACGTACAAATCTTAGGTGTTCAGGTCAGCTAGTTTGCAAAATACTTGGGGCAGTGAAATGTATGAATGTATTTAATGAAAAATTCTTGATGATGATGATAATGGCGATGCCTTTTGCACTGCAATCCTTTCAGAATTTATATTATGAGGTATTCTATACGAATGGTGAGGGATTTTTTTAAGTTTTAAAATGGTGAGTTTATAACTAAGACATACACTAACACAGCTGGCACTGAATTCCTAAACTGTTTACTCTCTAGTGAAAGCAGCACTTTTATAACATCTCTACCTGTGAGCACAGGCCATGCTGTCGCTTCTAACGTCTGCTCCTAGTGAGAAGAAAAAAAAAATGTGGAATTCTTTTTTTTTTTAATATGACACGGTAGGAAACACGATAGATGGTTCATTTGGTTATGAAACATACTCTTAGAATTTCAGATTTCTGGAACTTGTCACAAACCTTGGTAATTATTTCTACTTTCCCCCAAAACTGTCAAAACAATTTTTAAAAAATTCATTTACTCTGTATTAACAGGCTTCAGATTTCATTTTATACAATAGCAAGATAGACCTAGTGACAGATTATATTGTTACATTTTAAGTATTTCATCTCTTCTTTCATCTTCATGTCTTCTCTCCTAATCCTGATCTTTGTTAATAACATCACCATCCTTTCTGTCACTGGAATAAAAACCTTGAAGTCAGGTTTGACCTCCCACTCACCTTCTAACCTTTATATAATCAAGTGCCTATTTCTGACAATTCTACTTCCCTACCCACTTTCTACCTCAACCTCTTATTTCTATCACTACTGGCACACTCCAAGCCTTTTAGTAAGTTTTACCTGGATTGTTCACATTGTCTCAAATATTTTACATGGTTCAAAACTATACTTTCTTATGCTGCAGACAGATTCTTCTTCTTAAATTACATCTTTGATCAAGTAATCTTCCTTTTCTGAAGAAACATAGAATTACTCTCTGCATAGTGTCAAATAAAATGCACCATTCTCAATCTTTTATTCAAGCTATTCAAGTGCCTAATTCCAGCCCAGATTTCATTGTTCCTGTCTTTTACAATTACTTTTACTGGATGTTTTATTGTAAGCAAAATACTTGTTATGGAAATGTGAAAAGTACAAAAAAGAAAATAACCTTGATTTACAATTCCGCTATGAAGAGAAACCCATAACTCATACATTGTTCTAGTACTTTTTGTATAATGAGTGTGTAAAATATATCACCATATAAAGACACAATTTTCCTGCTTACCTCATTTACATTATATTATTTTTCTTAGAAGACTTTATTTTAATTGAATATTATAGTCTAAGCAATGGTTATAAATTATCATAAGGTGCACATTGCTAACCTCGTCATTTTTATTTTGCAAGTCACATTTTCCAAAAGTTTTATTTTATTTCAGTTAGTGGTAGTATGTTGAATTGCTAGCACTCATACACTTGACCTATTGTTTCTTTTTTTTTTTAAGTTTTAATTTATTTCCAGTTAGCATACACTTATATTAGTTTGAGCCGTACAATATAGTGATTCAACAATTGTATATGTTACTCAATGCTCACCAAATTAAGCGTAGTCGCCATCTGTTTGCTTACAACATTATCACAATATTGTGTATATTCCCTATGCTGTGCTTTTTATCTCTGTGGCTTACTTATTTTTATCCAGTTCTTGGAATAGTCCAGTTTTTTCAGCAATGAGCAACATAAAATTTTTCAATTTTTTGTAAAAGAGCAAATAAGGTTTTTTTTAACTGCCATATATTGTATTTATTTTATCTATATGGTTAAACAAAATTGTATTGTGCAAAAAATATCTTGAGGTTAAAAATTGAAACCTAAAATGTTTATCAATAATACTCATGTCAGGGTCCCTGATGGCTTACTCAGTTGGGCATCTGACTTTGGCTCAGTTCATGACCTCACAGTTTATGGGTTCAAACCCCACTTCACGCTATGCCCTGATATCTATGAGCCTGGAGCCTGCTTCAGATACTGTGACTCCCTCTCTCTATGCCTCTCCTCCACTCGCACTCTGCCTATGTCTCTCAAAAATGAATGTGTTAAAAATTGTTTTAATTAAAAATATAGTAATACTCATGTTTTGTTATTTATAGATAGGGGACATAAGTCCTGCATTATTTTTGTACCTGTGTATAACATTTCATATGTGTTTGCTTCATGGTGTTTTGTTGGCCTTATTGCCTTTTTGATTTCTGATTGCCCGAAATTTGATAAAGGTATTTGGTCATGTATCACTTTTATTGTAATTTATCTGAATAACTGGGAGTTTTCAATTTCCTGTATCTCTTCTTCTTTGTTTTTATTTCTTTCCTTTTTTTTCTTCTCCTACTCATAGATGCCTCAATTTTTTTCCACTAAAAAAAGTAACTGATAAGTACTTGAAGTTTAATATATGAAAGATACTCTAAATCAAAGATGCATTTATATAGAACATGAAAAGCAATATGTGTATGCATTTTCTTTGCCTGTTATTATAAAAAATAACTAAATGCATAGAACATAGTAAAGCTTTCCATAAATATTTATGTAATTTTAATCCCCTTTTCATTTGAATAGAATACATCTTAAGAGTATTTTTACTGAAATTACTAGAGATTTTCAAAATATTTTTGTACATGTAAAGATTTCCTAATTATTAGATGAGAAAATGTGTCCCCATACCTTGGAACTTTCTACATTAAGAAAATGAGGAACAGTCCCTTAGCTAAACAATATGTTAAAATAATACCTATAAAAAAACTTCCTTAACACAGAGCTTAATGAGTGGATGCTTGAAAGTTCCCATACTTGGAAATTGGCCCCATGATTCTAAAGCTAACTCTGTCACCACTATTTACATGCTGCTATTTAGTCACTCGGTATAATTGAATTTCACAGTTCTCATCTTTAAATTTAAGGTCAGAGATGTTGCAGGAGTCTTCTTGCTCTAAACAATTTCAATTATATTAAATAATTTCAAATATTAACACTTCACCAGGAAGTTTCTTTGGATTTTTAAATTGATTTTAACTTCCTATTACCTTCATTCTTTATGTTTTCTGTCATCTTCCACTGAGACACACCATAGTTTTTCCTAAGAAAATTTACCCATTCAGTTCCTTTGGAAATTTATTTCATTTATCTCAGATATGTGACTTTAGCTGCTGGACATCTCTAAAAAATTCTGTTTTTTAGTCCAAGTCTTAGAGCTGGTTCCATTCACTAAGTAATGAGCTACCCTCTTGATTCTAAGTTACCTTGCAATATTATAAAATACACATAGGCTGGAAAATGACATCAGCCAAATATTACAGAATATTGAATAAGGAAAAGAGTTGGAGTAAATGGTCTTTTAAGCTCTTACAATGATGACATCATATATTTTTATAATTTGAATTTGTCTTCTTAGTTCTTCACTCTTGCGAAAATTTCCTATAGACATGTGAATTTCACTGTTCCTTATTTTGACATTTGACTGTTTTATCCAGTCAGTAAAATATTAAGCAAACACTAAGTATTTCTCTGTCACTCTGTTTTTGTCAAACAAAAAATAACTAACTCCTGCCTTAGTTAAGTTTAAATATGTTCCTCCCTGTACATACTGCTAGCACTAATGTAGTTAAGACAACATTTTCATATGCTACAGTTGTTCATGCAAAATTAATGAATGTTTTATAATAGGAGTCATTTTATTCAATATTCATATATAAGTTACTCTCTTTTTTCTGGCAAGCCAGAATCTTACTGAATATTGAATAAGAACTTGTCCTACACTGTATATCAAGAATTTTTATGAATTGAGAAAAATGGATACTAAATATATAAAAGTTAGGTAGAAACAGTAAATAATCATTCAGTTTTCTTGGTTGACTTATAATACAAATCTTTGCACATAAAACTTTGAAAGACACGGCAAACAGATTCTCCTTGAGGGACACAAAACTTAGATCTGCTTGTTTTGATTTTCTAATTAAAATTGGTATAAAAATAACACTGCAAGTGCTAGTCATTTTTCTATGTGCTTACGTCAAAATCTGTTCTACTTTATGGTCATAGTGAATCTGAATCCCTGCTGTAAAGTAGAATGTTTAGTTGGACTCTAGGAGAGGAATTATTGTTAGAGATCTAGAAGTCTAATGATTGACGAACCTGACACTCTACCCAGAACTTTTAGATCTGAGTTGATGGCTCTGCTCCTGAAGCAAACACCTTAGGGCAATAGATGGCACTTTCTCTCCAAAGTTTCTGCATATTAGGAGTGAGGTGCACTCTGTCATTTAGAAAAGAGAGATTTCCCTAGCCTCCCAAATCAGGCTATGGTAGCCTCTTTATAAATTATCAACAGATTATAATCTTATATTTACACTTTTAATATTATGCAATCCTTCTCATAACCATTAATCTCTGATGAGTCTTCTTCTAAAGATTTGGCCCCAGAGTGCTTTTTAAAAAATTCTTTTTAAAAAAATGTTTCATGTGATTTCATTGTATAATGTGATTCACGTAAATTATTTGTAAAAATTGTTCATGTATTTGACTACACAGGATAACTTGTTAGAGGGGAAAAATGCACAGTCTAGATCATAACATTTTCAGTATAATTGAAAATTGATGACTGTTATTTAAAAAAATCTACCCACTCTAAAATTGTTTAAAATATAGTTTTATAAACAATTATTGAATCAAAACAAAATAAAACACAAAGTGAAAATAACTCAGAAAATCAGTGAAAAAATTTAGATGAAATATTATGATATACAGACAAAACTCTTAAAGGAAAATGTGTAGTATTTTTTTCAAAGGACGAATGAAAGAGTAAAATAGATGAGCATACTTCACTAAAAATTTTAAATGATCTTGAGCATTAAATTTAGGTAAGTAGAAAAATAATAGTAAAATAGTAAAATAAAATGTGGGAACACTTTTGAGGTAAATTAATTAAGAAACAGTAAACCGAATAAAATCAAAAGCAGGTTTTTAAAAAAATGAATAAAACATACCCTCTGGTAATCTTTTTCAGAGCATGATTAAGATATAATTCACTTACTGCATAATTCTTCTTTTAAAGTATAAAATTCAGGGTATCTGGTTCAGTCTTTAGAGCATGAAACTCTTGATCTTATGTAGTGAGTTTGAGTCCCATGTTGGGCACAGAATTTACATAAAAGGTTAAAGTATAACATTTATTTTTAAATATTTTCATAAGGCTGTGCAACCATCACCACAATCCAATTTAGAACATTTCATTTTCTCTAAAAGAAAACTTCATACACATTAATGGTCACCTCCCATTCTGCCCTCTCCTCCAGGCATGAAAAACCACTAATCTACTTGTTGTCTCTGTAGATTTGCCTCTTCTGGACATTTAATTTAAATGGAATCATACAATATGCAGTCTTTTGTGACTAACTTCTTTCACTTAAATAATGTGTTCAAGGGTCATCTATTGATATCATCATATGATTTTTATTCTTCAGTCTGTTGACTTGATGGAGTACATTAATTGATATTCTTTTTTTTTAAATTTTATTTATTTATTTTGAGAGAGAAAGAGAGAGAGAGAGAGAGAGAGGCAGAGGGAGAGGGAGAGAGAGAGAATCCCAAGCAGGTTCTGCTCTGTCAGCAAGGAGCCCCATGTGGGATTTGAACCCATGAACCATAAGATCATAACCTGAGCTGAAGTTAAGAATTGGACACTTAAAGCGAGCCACCCAGACACTCCAATTGATTTTCAAGTATTGAACCTGCCTGCATATTTATCCTGCTTAGCCACCGTATATAATTCTTTTGACCCATTCTTGGAATCACTTTGCTAATATTTTGTTGAAGATTTTTGCATCTATATTCATGAGAAAGATTCTTTTGTTTTGTTTTTCTCTTTCTTGTAATGTCCTTTGTTTTGGTATTCAGGTGATACTGGCCTCATAGAAAAGGTCATGAAGTATTCTCTCTGCTTCTATGTTCTGGAAGATATTATAGAAAATTTATAAAATTCCTTTCTTAGGTGTTTGGTAGAATTCACTGATTAACCCATTTGGACCTGGTGCTTTCTATTTTGTAGGTAATTGACTATTGATTCAATTAATTTCTTTAATAAATAAAGGGCTATTCAGATATTGTTTCTTCTTGTATGAGTTTTGGTAGATTTTGTCTTTTAAAGAATTGGTCCATTTCATCTAGATTATCAAATTTGTGTACATAAAGTTCTTATTTCTTTATTATCCTTTTGATATACATGGAATCTATAGTAATATTCCCTCCTTTATAATATTCTAATATTTATATAATTTATATTTTTGCTTTTATTCTCTTAGTTAACGTTGCTTACTGATTTTATTGATCTTTTCAAAGAACCATCCTTTGGGTTCACTGAATTTCACTACTGATTTCCTGTTTTCAATTTCATCAATCTGTTCTAATTTTTATCATTTCTTTTGTGTGGGGGATAAGCTTAGGAATCCCCCGGACTTATACCAATGGATTAACAAGGCATAAAGAAATACAAAGTCATAAAATGCTCACACCCCAGTTTGGGTAAAACAGATGGGCACTCCAAGAATAGGGAGGTGCAAAGGCACCCCAAAATAGATAAGGGGTGCAAAGCCCCCAGAATAGACAGGGAGAGGCAGAGGCCTAAAATAGAAACAGCACAAAAGTGTCCAATACACAGGTATATGAAATAAACAAGCTTAGATGTTCAGGGTGGAAGCACCTCCAATTTAGTAGTATAGCAGAAGAGCTGCTTTCACAGGAGAATAGGGCCAGGTTAGGTAAATTGGTGAATTGGACTAAGGACCACTGCGCTGCAGGCAAAGCAGCCCAGAGCAGAGATGGTTAACAAAAGAAAAGGTGCTTTTTAACCCTGAGGTTATTTCCCTTACCTGTCTCATCCCCTAGGCTAGCAAAGATAAGCAGGCAGGGCACCTCCTGTCTGCTGTTAACAAACATCTACTCATCTGCCTGGGGCCCGGATTTTGTTTTTTATTGACCCAAACCCCAAACACTGTATATCTTCAAAACCCCCATTTCCCCCTCACATCCCCAAGTTATGTTCACAGTTTCTTTTTTTCTTTGTGCACGCCCATCACGTTTGTAAGCCTTCTGATCTGAATAACTACAGGGCAAGGACGCTTATTCGGGGCTCTTGTCTTTTTCCCAGACATTAGCCAACTCTCGTTTTAATCCTGTGTTCACTCTTTTGCTGGCCAAAAGAGAACTTTAGACTTAGAGTCTATGAAACCTTTGTTCTGTTTACTTTGGATTTAATTTGCTCTTTTTCTTCTATATCCAAGGTGGAAGATACGAGTATTTGTTTTAAATATTTCTTCTTTTCTAATATATGGATTCAGTAATTGACATAAACTTCCCTCTACGCACTGATTTTGCTACACCTGACAAATTTTGATAAGTGGTAATTTCATTTTTATTTAGTTCAAACTATTTTTAATGTATCTCAATTGTTTATTTAATAATTTGGATGAGTAATGTTTGTGAAGTGTATTTCCCCCACGTGTGCAGCTCCCAAAGTTTTTCCTCCAGTTTTTCTCACCCTTTTTTTTTACTTCTTAGTCTCACTACCCAGTGGCCATCTCCGTATCATCATAATCAACTTATTGGCCAAAGGTTGTGCTTAAGTCCCTTTATCCTGTTAGATCTTTACCTTTACATTGGATTGTGTGCTTGGAGTTTTCAGTCAGAAAGAATTTGCTTTTTTTTTGCCCCAAACTACTTTTTTTTTTTTTTTTAAGTAGCTTAGAGGTTCTGTCTTTGATCACTCCCAAGAGGATACAAGTTCAATCATGCACACAGTCTTCCAGACTACCAGGAATAACAATATAATTTCTAAGTCTGACTTCCTTAAAGTGACCTCTAAGCCAAAGTAGTTTATGTTCACTCAGTGTTTGGTCAGAGGTTATTTTGGAGTCCCTTTTGCCATGAGACTCCAGTCCTTTGTGGGTTGGTCTGTGGGTGAATTGAGAAAAGTAAAGAAGAACCTCCTTTGAAGACACCAGCAAAGCTCATCAAAGGTTTGCTGAATGACACCCCATGACCTTTCCTTAAGCAGTCCCTATTGAAACCATGGAGATTACTTTTGAACCCCGAGGTCCAATAACACCTTTATCACAAATTCATAGAATTAAAAATGCAGACAGATACAAGATTGGCAAACATTTTGTTGTAATAGTTTTATACCTATAACAAAGTGCCATTATTTCCTCATGATAACTACAATTTCCTAAAAGAACAAGCATTTTATTACTACAAAGAGTGAAAAGACTATAATGTTATAATAAAATAGGGTCTTAAACTGTATAAACATAAGTTTATGGAGAATTTGTTTTATTTCCATTTTATTTCCCATTTCTTTTTCATTTCTCCTTGGTTGAGGGGAATCTTATCATAGCAACAAGCTACAGTCCAAACATTTTGAACCATTAATCTATTCCAACTACCTACATGAGGCTTGCATTTCATTTCTGCTAAATTACCTTGGCAATCACTTGTCTGTTAAATAATTCATTCATAAAAGCAAATGTTATTGAGTACCATATACCATTCAAGGTGCTTGGGATACATAAATTATAAAATACAAAATATTAACCACATAGAAGTTCCATTCTAATGGACAATAAAAAAGAAAACATAATATATATGTAAATTATACAGTGAACTGTAAAGAAGTAGAACTAGGTAAGAGAAAGTTGAAACAGAATGGGGGAAAACGTGTTCAATTTTATACTAAAAGGTCAGTTTTATTTCGAATTGTATGTGTATGCACCTGTGTTCACACATATATACACACATACACATTTGCTGACATGTAAACATATGCTCATATGTATATATTGTTCAATCACCTAAACATTTATTAACACATGTATGTCTATTTGTGTGTATGTGTACGTATATTTGTAAGTATGTGCACATATACGTATATATGTATACATATATATAATCACTCTATCTCTTAAGTTTTAATGATTTTACGTGTATATATAAGCATATCCACACACAACTCTATCTCCTAAACTTACAATTAATTTCATTAGGACTCATAATCTCTTAAGTTGTTATTAAAGTTTATATATTCTGAATTTTGTTTTCTCTTCTTCCACTATATTCATCTTTGTGCTCTTTTCTGTCTTTTATTTATCTATTTATCCCTCATTTATTTGTTTTAGTGCTGACACTTCTATAAATTTCTCTGGTCCACCTCTTTCTAAGCTGCTTCAGCTCCTTAGAGTTCTGTTTCCCATTTTCTTTCCTTTCAGATTTGACCTCTTACTTGTGCCTTATTAGTTGGTATGTCATTCCTTTTATTTCCCTACTCTTCTATTATTAGTGGCATGTAAGAGATGTGGAATGTCTAAAATTGTAAATCTTATACTTCTTTTTGCTAGCTTTTACTAGGTCATGAATCTTAGATGAGTTGTCCTTCTTATAACGTAACATATAGCTCTTTTTTAAAATATTTATATGTTATTTATTTTGAGGAAGAGAAGGGGAGTGCAAGCAACAGAGGGGCAGAGAGAGAATTCCAAGTGCTTTTGTGCTGTCAATGCAGAGTCCAACAGGCCTCAAACCCATGAACCATGAGATCATGACCTGAGTGGAAATCAAGAGCCGGACGCTTAATCAACTTGATCGACTGAGCCACTCAGGCACCCCAACATACGGCTTTGAATGTGAACTCCATGGGACCCTTCTGTTGTCTGCCTGCCATTCCACTAAAATGCACTTTTTACTTACTATAGGTATTATGTTTACGTTAATCTCACAATTCTATAATGTGTGGGTACTATTGTGTGAAAAATTTTTATTAATAAACTAAAAATCCTATCTCCTGACATCAATGTTTTTCTTGTTCTTTTTTTTTTCCCCTAAGTACTCCCAAAGTGGGGCTTGAATTCATGACCCCAAGATGAAGAGTAGCATGCTCTACTGACTGAGCCATGCCAGGCCAGATGCCCTCCAATGTTTAAATATATAAGCATTTATATTGAGCATAACTATTTTTTTAGTAAATGCATTGTAAATCCTTAACTTGATATTGCATGTATATACTCCTAATGGTTTACACACGTATATTTTCTGTGACAAGATGTCATAGCACTCATCCACCTTTCTTTTTCTCTTGGTTCAAATTATACCTTAAGTAAGTTCACAATTCCTCAATGTCACTGATCTTTCCCAATGCAATGTATGTTAATTCAAATGAATGCTACAAGTAAATTTTCAGTGATTCCACAATACTTTTGTTTGAGTTTAAGATCAAATGTTATGATAATCATTAAAGATAATTAAATGCATAATATAAAAGAGCAGGAACACTTTAAATGGCAGTTGTTCCTTCTTTTATTTTCTTCAAACAATACTCCTATAATCTGTTTTTACATTATGCAAATAACCCCACATGTTCAATAATAGCCTTTTAGAGAAGATAAATAAATTATCCAAAAATTGGCCACAGTAATGGTCCTCATTCTTAATCTCATCTATGCTCCATATGTCAGTAATATTAGTAAAGTTGTTATATATGTCTATAAGATTAGTATATTTGTTATATATCCACATATATCCAGATATAGACACAGATATATGTTTTAACTTCCCGTTCTACTCCCTGAAGGATTTACACATAGTATTAGTGCTTGCTTTGATTTTTTTAATGCAAATATCTGTCTCACTTTGTTAACAAGAGAAAGTGGATCATTTCCCTAATAGGAAATTACCTTTACAATTTATCTGTAAAGTGTCATACTAAAAAAAGGTATTACAAGATTATCTTTATTGAATTATATTAGCCACAGAGCCTTTATTGGAACACATTACTTTAGGGCTTCAATCTGATTTTTAATGAATATAGGAACTGTCTTATATATTAAATATTCAAATTGTTTACATATACAAGATTGATCATCCCTACTTTAATGATCTCTAGAGACAGATGAGTTTAGAAATATCTGATAGAATCTGGCAGTGATATTTTATATTATGTGATCCCCAATATGCTTCAAGAATCACAAAATGTAACAGCCTATACTTGATGCAGACAGCTTTCACAGAGAACTCACCATGATTCTCAAGTCCTCTCTCACCAAACCCATTGATTTCCCATCACAATACTGTAACTACTCATATCTATTCAATAAGAAGTTGATTAGGTTCAAGGTCCAGTTTATCTGCAGAGACTGGCTCACTAAATGCTATTTTATTTATTGGTGAGGACCTCATGTCTGAAATTTTAATATTATAAACAGACTCTGACTTGAATCTTTCCTCTCCATACCATACAACAAATACCCTAAACAATCCTCACCATTGTTAAACTGTATACTTGTTGACTATGACTGTAGTAAATCCTAAGGATCTGGATCTCCTGATCTTAACATAGGTATTTTTTCTAAATTAACCAGAAGAAGAAACAAAGGCATTATGTAGATATCTGGACATGCAAAATTATTCTTTTTTTAAATTTTGTTAAATTTATTGTTTTGAGAGACAGAGTGCGAAGGTGGGGAGGGACAGAGAGAGAGGGAGACACAGAATCCTGAGCAGGCTCCAGGCTCCAAGCTGTCAGCACAAAGCCTGACGTGGGGCTCGAACTTATGAACCACAAGATCATGACCTGAGCTGAAGTCAGTCGCTTAACCAACTAAGCCACTAAGGTGCCCCTCAAAATTGTTCTTAAATAAAAAAATCTCTTGATGAATAACATAATAAATTTGGAAAACTATTCCATCTCCTGAGAGTTTAACATTAAAATTATTTAAAATCAGATAATCAGATAATACTATAAATAATATTGTGCCTTAAACTTTACCTCATGTAAATACAAAACATAAAATAAAACTATAGTGTAGGTATCTTCTCAATGTTTGGCAATCAGTAGTAAGTTCTGATAAAATGTTCTCCTGCAACAGATATTAAGGATAGTGACTTACACAGTCATTCAATATGTTATGTAGTCCCTGGAAATATGGTATTTTGAGCCTTCCTCTGTATAATGAAGAGCTCTTTATTTTGAAGGTGATTAGGTTATATGCAAAATGCATTGCATTAATATTATATGTTTTGTGGAATGAGGAATATCATGAGATTGTGGTCACATGAGGCTGTGGGTATGAGTATATGTTGTGCTTTCTACCAGAGAGGTTAGTATTGAAAATAAGTAAATCTTAATCTATGTTCATATCAAAGTGTTTTGGTGTATTTTTAAATACGCTAAATTTTTACTTATGAGTCCATAATGATAATCACAGGAAAAATGATAATAACATAAAAAGACATAAAATGACAATAAGAGCATATATAATATAGTAAAGAAATTAAATGGTCACATTTGTTTTTCTCCTAGAATGAAAATAGTGGAATTTCCCAAATAGCTATCATTAATAGTTTATGGATAAACTATTCCATCAATAGAAGCCTTCTGAAATCACTACAGTTGTTGATAATAGTTTAATACATTCATTTTTAGAAACTACAAGCATAAATCTATTACATATGAATATGCATAAATGTTTGTTATTGTAAGCTATACATTTTAGCATATTATTGAAAAATATCTTCCCCTATTTAATGAATTTTATTCATGACTGTGAATATTTCTTTAATTTTGAGTTATGAGCAAAACACACTTAGAGCAAAACACACTTTATAGCTTTAAAATAACATTGACTTTTTTATGTTTAACAGCTGTGTTTTATAATGTTTACATTTTGAATTTATCATGGTGTGGAATTTAAAGGTTGGGAAGAGCATTAGAAATTATCTGTTTGAGGGGCACCTGGGTGGCTCAGTCAGTTAAGCATCTGACTCTTGGTTTCGGCTCAGGTCATGATCATGGATGACTTCTAGCCCTGCATCAGCTCTGTGCTGACAGCATAGTGCCTGCTTAGGATTCTCTCTCTCTCTCTCTCTCTCTCTCTCTCTTCCTCTCTCTCTCTCTCTTTCAAAATGAATAAGTAAACTTAAAATAAAAATGAATTATTTGTTTGAGTGAAGTGTTTAATGCCACCTATGCTATCTGCAAGGGAAAAAATACCCCCAAGATTTCAAGGTTGTAAAAATGAATAATGGGTTATCTGATGAGGTAAAGTACTATATTATATAATAATATATAGTATACTTTTATATGTCTTATATAAACATATGGTATAGTATGTTATGTATACTATACAAGTAAATATATATGTAAAATAATTACTATGGTAGTAAAATAGCAGTTTATAAGGTGCAGTGTCGTCAGGTGATTTTTTTTTTCAAAGTCTCTTGTTCAGCTTATTATAAAACCTATGACTCTTGACTCTTGGTTCAGATCCCAAATAATTGGTCCTTTTTTTATTTTTTTTAATTTCATATTTCATTAGGTTTTTGTGAACCAACACTTAGTATTTCCCCTGAACTCTCAACATAGCGGTATATACAATTTAATAAGTTCAAATATATTTATAACCCTCTAATACTTCCTTTTTTTCCTTTGGCTGACCCTAATAAAGACATAAGCCTCATTGTCCTCATGCCTCAGGTTAGACTGAGACACAGTTGTCCTTTGTGCCTGGCCTCAAGGTCATCTCAGGACTTCCCCATACTGTAAACCTGGAATTTCCCCTTATATATTCTCTTCACTGCTCTTCTGTTATGGATCACTTGATCCCTCTCTCTTTCTACATTTACTTCTTTATTTTGGAGAAGAACATCCATCCTCCAGTAGTTTCTGTGGGTACAGGGAGAGCAACATTTTGAGACTTTGTGCATCTGACAAAGATTTTCTTTTATCTCCACATTTCATGAATAATTTTGTTGAACATAGAATTGGAAATGCATAATATGGTTGGAATTTGTTTTCCCTATGAAATTTGAAGGCTTTTCCCTATTTTGTTTTGTCTCTTAGCTTCCACTTTGCTATTGCAAAGACCAGGTACATTCTGACTCTTAATTATATGTGTAAAATCCTATTTGGTCTCTTTGCAAATTTTTAGAGCTGCCCCTTTATCTAAATGTTCAGGATAATTTATTTTGGTGTGGAATTGTTTTAATTTATTTTGTTGGGTAATATATGGATTCTTTCAAACTGGACTTCTGTGCTAATATTCTAATTTTTAAAAATTATTTTCTTTCCTGAGTTTTCCTCTTGATTCCATAAATTTCTACTAACCACATGGTCTATCCTCTAATTTGAATATATAATATTTCCATTTTTCCTCATATATATTTTCCTTGTCTTTTTGGACTATGTTTTATATGATTTCTTCAACTTTAATCTTAAAAATCCTACATTAATTTCTCTTAAAGTCATATTTCAATTGAAAAAGACAATTTCTTGGTTTGTTTTTGAAAATTCCTTTGTGCAGAACTCTTTAGTATTATTTAATAAATGCAGTATCTTTTACCTATCTAACAAATGTGAATTATACTTTACATGAAATCTGCTCATTGTCCCTGTTTCCTCTGAAATTTATTTTTGTCTTCATCTTTCATGTTACTGAATTTTCTCTGTTGCTGGTGATCCTTGCCTATTCCTTTATATAGTTTTAGTCAGATTCCAACCAGAAACATCAAAAAATTTTAAGTATTTTAAATAGATGGAATTAGTTCAGGGGATCAGTTATACATATAGTGGAATATCCAATAATGCATTCATAGGATAATGCATCACTTCGACTGAATCCAGCTGAGTCAGTAGCATGGGGACCTAGAAAATGCTGTCTATGAGGATGAGAATAGGGGACCCAGCAGAGTGAGAAATAGTACAGAATGAATTTGAGGGCAAAGTCCTAGGAGTATATATTAAAGTTCTTCAGAGAAATAAAACAATAGGCTATATCTATATAGATGTAGGTGGAGATAGAATAGATATAGATGATGATATAGATGATATTGATAGAATGGGATTTATAATGAGAGATTGGCTCATGTGATCATGGAAACAGAGACACCCCATGGTTTACATAATGCAAGCTGGAAAACTAGGAAAGATGATGGTATAAGTCTGAGTGCAAAGACCCAAGAATTGGGAGGTGAGGGTGCAATGTGTAAATATTGGTCTGAGTCCA
Source organism: Puma concolor (assembly GCF_028749965.1). NCBI lineage: Eukaryota > Metazoa > Chordata > Mammalia > Carnivora > Felidae > Puma > Puma concolor. The sequence continues at coordinate 94,668,609 of NC_141671.1, read as the reverse complement.
AAGGTCTGAGAACCAAGAGTGATGATATCAAAAGGCAAGAGAAGATGGATGTCTGAACTCAAGCAGAGAGAGCAAATTTGCCCTTTCTCTGCCTCTTTGTTCTACATGGGCCCTCAACGGATTGGATGATACCCTCGCACAGTGGTGAGGGCAATTTTTGTTTGTTTGTTTTGTTTTGTTACATTTTTTTTTGCTCAGTCCAGTCATTCAAATGCTAATCTGTTCTAGAGACGTCCTTGCAGACAAATGCAGAAATAACGCAAATAATGTTTTACTAGCCATCTGGGCATCCTTTAGCCCAATAAGTTGACACATAAAATTAACCATCACAAACTAGCACAAATATTTTTAAAAAGTCATGAAAAACTGACTGGAAGCTCTCTTGTACATGGGCAAATTTTGTCTACTGGTACATTTCACTATAGGCCAATGTGATGTGAGGCAGACAATTTAGTTGATTTCTCCAAAATGCAATGACTAACACATCATTTTTTCTATGAATGATCTGTGTCTCTAGAGGCAAATCCTTTAACCTCCTTCCTGGGGAATCTAGGCCAAGTTGGAAGCAAAGCTTGAGAAAAAGGCTAAGGAAATCACAATTCATCAGCAGATATTCACTCAATTGCTCAGGTTTTGCCTATTACCAAAGCTCTTTTTACACATGCCTGACTGGTTTTCTTTCTGGTTTCCCATCTACAAAGAGTGAATTCGCTGTCTCCAACTAGTATGGTGGAGCAAAGGATCTGGCTGAGTGATTTAGTAGCAAAGAGGTGGAGTTTCAACCTCTCTATTCAGGTTTTTCAATCATCTATCCTCATTTTACATTCATTTCTGCTTTTACATTCAGAAGTGACTCCAGTTACTAAAACTTTCTGGGGTTCTGAGACACAAACAGGTTACCTTTTGTTGAAATCTCTATAAACTGGTGTGTGTGTTTTTTTTGGTCATTTTTGTTTTTGTCGTTAGTACCACTCTCATTTGTTCATTCAGTCTCCATTTTCCATCTTGTGTTCGCTTACCTCATTGTTCTCAGTTTCTCCAGAATCTGATGGATTTATGACCTTTGTTCCTTTGCTTTCACTTTAGTGGGAATTCAGAAATGAACAGAAATAAATGTAATATTCAGTAACTGTGTTTTTGCTGCATAGGTAACAACTTTAACAAGCGAAACCTAGTGACTGCTGCCTTTAGAAACTAGACCGGCCTTAGCAAGTTTCATAATATTGCAAAATATGTTATATATGTTTCTTTAGTTCAAAATTTCCATACAACTTTGATTTTTTAAAAAAAAAATAATGTTTATTTATTTTTGAGACAGAGAATGAACCGGGTAGGGACAGAGAGAGAGGGAGGCACAGAATCCGATGCAAGCTCCAGGCTCTGAGCTGTCAGCACAGGGCCCGATGCTGGGCTTGAACTCATGGACTAGGAGATCATGACCTGAGAGCCAAAGTCGGATGCTTAACCTGACTGAGCCACCCAGGTGCCCCACAGCTTTCATTTTTAATGTTCATCTTCTAATCATATTCTCATGTCAAGATTGTAGAAGTCTTACCAGAAACGGGCATATACATGGGAACTTTTCTCATTTGTTTTAGAATACAACATACATCATTTCACAAATGCTTTGAAATCAGGAATAGTACAAATACTGCTTTTGTGTTAGCTTCTTTAATCTAATATTTCTAACAGAAAAAAAATAGCATATTGTGTGGGTGGATGAACAATACATTATTTCCACCTGTATTTGTGTTTGTCCACTGATGACACACTCTAAGAAATTATTGTAAAAGTGCAATTTCTCATGATAGACTTGGTTTTCCTAAGTTTTGCCAAACAATTCATGCTTCAGTACTTAAATAAAATTTAGTCAAGTAATTACACAGCCCACTTTTGCGTTTTTGATTACTAAGAATTATATACCATTGTATACTTGTGTTTATACTTTTGTTTTGCCTTAATTTTGAAGACAGAATACACCTTGGACAACATACTAACACTAAATGTAGAAATTAAGAATTTGAGTGATGAAACACTAAATCCTACTCCTGAAACGAATATTATACTATATGTTAACTAACTAGAATTTAAATAAAAACTTGAAGCAACAAAAATAATAATAAAATAAAAATAAATAAAAAATTATATACAAGCAAATAAAAATACCCCAGTGTGAACTCAATTATCTTCCCTGTCTGGAGTATAATGTCTTTATTTTTAAAATTTTTTAAATGTTTATTTTTGAGAGAAAGAGAGAGAGAGAGAGAGAGAGAGAGAGAGCAACTGGGGAAGGGGCAGAGAGAGAGGGAGACACAGAATCTGAAGCAGGCTCCAGGCTCTGAACTGTCAGCCCAGATCCCAATGCAGGGCTCAAACCCACAAACCATGAGATCATGACCTGAGCCGAAGTTGGACGCTTAAATGACTTAGCCACCCAGGCATCCCTGGAGTATAATGTCTTTTTAACAGCTAAAAATATAGTTTCTAATGTTTGCTAAAATAAAGGTCTTGGAGTTTTATTGAAAAAAAAAAGGTGAACCAGCTTGAAAATATCAATTTAATATTTGGAAAAAAAATAGTTGATGCATACATTTCCAAAACTTGAATATACATAAATTGTTTGCTTAAGCATTGTTCATCATCTAACTCAGTTTTATCAGGGGTGGTTACAGAAGTGGAAACATTATTAGCTTGCATAGACTTTTTTTAAAAAAAATATTACTGTTTTGGTATAGTTTGTGCATACTGACTTTCATGCTAATTTGAGTGAGAAGTTAACACACATGTCCAGATGCCTGTCTACATTTGGAGAACTAGAATAATTTTCTGTATCAAGGAATACTGTCTCATATAATACAAAGAACATTACTATTTTGTCAGTGTGAGGAAAGAAGGTTTGGTTAAGCTCTGTTTGGGTGTATTCCATTGTCCTGTCCTCCAGTCCAATGATTCTATCTTCTGCTTCATCTAGTCTGTTGTTGAGCTCCTCTAGTATAATTTTCAGTTTTGTTATTGTATTCTTCAGTTCTGTGACTTCTGTCTCATACTTTCTTATATTTCCTATCTTTTTTTGAAGTTATCATTGTGTTAATCTATATTTCTATAGAGTTTGTTGAGCATCTTTGTGATAATTACTTTGAACTCTTTATCTTGTATATTCCTTATATCTGTTTCATTAGTTTTTTTTTTTTTTTCTGGAGTTTTAATTTTTTTTTTTTTATTTGGAACATATTCCTCTGTCTCTTCATTTTGCTTGAATCTTTTTTGTTTGTTTCAGTGTATTAGGAAAAATGACTATCTCTCCCAATCTTTCAGGTGTGGCTTTGGGTAGAAGATTAACCTCATCACTTAACCTTACCCTAGCTCTTAGTTGTCCCTCAAACTTCTCATTGTCTAAGCAGTCTGTTTCTTGGTAAGTCCCAGTTGTTGTGGGTGTGTCAAGAATTGTGAATGTTCCAGAGAGAGGGACCTAGCTGAAGGCTGGTTGGATGCTAGACTTTCAGATATCAGCTTTTATTTTATTAAAATTTTTTTTTAATTTTATTTATTTCTGAGACAGAGAGAGACAGAGCATGAGTGGGGGAGGGGCAGAGAGAGAGGGAGACACATAATCAGAAGCAGGTTCCAGGCTCTGAGCCATCAGCACAGAGCCCGACACAGGGCTCAAACTCACAAACCATGAGATCGTGACCTGAGCTGAAGTCAGTCACTCAACCGACTGAGCCACCCAGGCACCCCAGACATCAGCTTTTAAAGTATGTGTTATACAAATCCTATGGGACTGAAATTGTAAACTCTTCTGGCCTCTAGACCAGGTGATCTGGAAGTGTCTCCTTAGCTAAAGTCACAAAATTAGGGGTTCCAGGTGAATGTATGAACTTCTTTCTGGGAGGTACTGTTGAACTGTAATGAAGCCAACCAAGAGTACAAAAATGGTATCCCGTAGCTTACACTTACATAGCCTCTAGATGTGTGAAAATTATGAAGCAAGTTTCTCAGGCTAAAGCTTGGTCAAGTAGGTAGGTTTTATTTCACTGGGAGTCTGTTTCAGTGTGTGGTCTACCCTGGGGTGTACTAACCTCCTAAGAACTGTCACTCCAATTGTTTCAGACCCATAGGGCTCAGAAACACAATCCTTCTTGACCATCAGCGCCAGGCACTCAGGGGCATCTCCTGTGTGGATTTTGCATGCTGGCCAACTTAGGCAGGGCTATGGTGGAGTGGTACTTGTGGGCACGGTGTGTCCACCAATGCTGGAAGTTTGGAGGGAGAATTCCAAAATTATGCCTGGTAGTATTGTTATTAGTAGAGTAGAAAGTGCATGCCAGGGTCTCCATCCCTAGAGAGAGTCCCAAAAATCTCCTGCCCTTGAGCAGATGCTTTAAAAATAACAAATGAGGGGTGCCTGGGTGGCTTAGTCAGTTGGGTGTCTGACTTTGGCTCATGTCATGATCTCACAATTTGTGAGTCTGAGCCCTGTGTCGGGCTCTGTGCTGAGAGCTCAGAGCCTGGAGCCTGCTTCAGACTCTGTGTCTCCTTCTGTCTCTGGCCATCCCTCACTAGTTCTCTGTCCCAATCTCTCTCTCTCTCTCTCTATCTCTCTCTGTCTCTGTCTCTCTCTCAAAAAATAAATGAAAAGTTTAAAAAAGATTAAAAAATAAAAATAGCAAATTAATCTCCTTCACTTATGGTATAGGAACTTTTCAAACTACTACCACTTTGTAGCTGAGTTCTGGCATCAGTGAATCTGTGCATGAACCATTTAAGTGTGTAGTTTCCATTCCGTGCAGCCCTGTGGCTTTCCTGGATGTACACTGCTGTTGGTTTTTAAAATCAGACACTTTGTTTCTCCAGTGAAGGCCCACAGGTGTTAGGGTGCCTGATGTGCGTCATAAACCCTTTACTCTTCAGGAAGAAGTTCTGTATTTATAGGATCCCTCCTGACTGTGGTTTGCTATGCTAACATTTTTTTTTAGACCTCTCTGCTTTCCTATGGATCTCAATGTGATCCTTTTATCTTTTGTTGTGGAGGAGCCGTTCAGCTAGTTTTCAGGTCTTTTCCATAAGGAATTGTTACCTTTGGAGCTGTAGATTTGTTGTGTCTGTGGGAGGAGTTAAGTTCAGGACCTTCAAGATGCCACCGTCTTGAACCACCACTCTGTTGTGTCTTTAATGATTATTTTGGAATGGAAGAAGGCAAAACATTAGATAAAAGTAAAGCATGCTTATTGCATTACATTATGAGCCAATTGCATTAGAAAGATCCTTATTATCCCTTGGAATCAGAACATGTACTCTGGTAACACAAAACAAAGGGTTAAAAGAGAACAGTTCAACAATGTTAGTTTTAATACTTAAGATGAGGAGCCAGTTTGCCCCAAAAGCAAGTAGGTTCATCAGAGTCCTAAAAACTAAGAGACTGCACTGGGGTTCAAGTCCCTCCATGCTAGTGCCTGGGATAGTGTGCGTGTATTCCTTTAGATTTTGAAACCTCATTTCTCATTATTAAATGGGAAATAAAAGTAAAGCTTTCACTCCAGCAGAGGTTTTATAAGGATGAAAGAGAAATGTATATGAAAATGCTTGCAAATTATAGACTCAAGAGTTAATTCATGAATATTAATACCAATTCTGTATAAAATAGTTTACAACTTATATTTGTTTAGTAATTTCAATTTATTTCTTTTTTCAAATATACTCTCACATATGTGCCCATAATAATATGTAATAGATTTTATTATTCCTGATAGGGAAAAATCTGTTAAAAGATGGCCAACAGGACTGCTAGGGAAATTCCCATCCCCAACTGAAGACTCCCCTTTAGGGTTCTTCTTCCCACCCTGCTTGCCAAGCTTGTCAAATTACTACTAACGTGGAATGCGGGAGTAACAGACTATAAATTGTCTCCCATTCTTGTGCTCAGGACTCAGGCCTCTGGAGAGTGATCACCTCTGAGCCTGCCAAGGTGAAATAATTCTCCTGCCTTCCAAAGTCTCCGAGTTCCTCCGCTGGGTGATCCAGACCGGTTTCCGTAACATTCCCACTTCTTAGATGAAGAAAGGGATAACTTTTCAAAATAACACATGAAAGAAATATATCCAGTGTTAAAATTAATATTGTCATTTAGTGCTAATTTCTCTCAATAGCATCATCACGTTCTATAAAAAGTTTTATTATAGTCTTGCTTAAAAAGCTTATGAAAAGAGTATTTTATATACACACACATATGAAAAGGGAAATCATATTTAGTTAGCTCTAGTGCATGAGCCACTTATATATTTTATAATATCCAGTGTTTCTATGAATCCATGTTTTTAAAAAATATACATTGTAAAGATAAAATTAAACATGACAATATTTAAATGACTGTCCAAAGTTACACACCTACTTACATCATAGAATAAGAATATAACCTCAGATTTTGGACTATGAAACAACCATCACTTTTGCCTGTATCCACTGTCCTCTGTAAATGGTGCAAAAATTGGCAAGTGGACGATGGTGTTTTTGTTTCTTTTGTTTTTGTTTTTAGCCCAAGGCAAATCACTTAAGCACTCTGAGCTCTAGGTTCTGGCTACTCTTCCCACTTCTCAGTGTTTTTTGTTTGCTCCTTTTTGAGATAATATGAGGTCATAGAAAAAGCATTTTGTAAACCCCAAAGTTTGTACATGCACTTTGTGACACATGAATGTTGACTCATGGAATGATGTCAGAAAAAGAGAACCTGACTTTAGTTTCAACCCTGTATTTATTGTGTTATTTTCATGCTAACTACGTGTTTCATATGACTTGGTGAGGTCTCATTTTTATTAAAATAAATTTGACATACAACATTGTATAAGTATAAGGTGTACAACATACTGATTTGATTCATTTTTATATTGCAGTATGACTGCCATTGTTACCACTTACCTGGCACCTCTATTAAATTTGTCATTATCATTTCTTTTTTTGTGGTGAGAATATTTCAGGTCTATTCCCTTAACATGTTTGATGTTTATATAATACAATCTTGTTACCTGTAGTCACTATACTGTGCCTTAGATCTCTAGGACTTACTTATTTCCTATTTGCCAGTCTAGGCTCTTAAACAGCATCTCTCCTGTTCCCCAGCCCCCCCGCCCCCCCCGGCAACCACCATTTTACTCCGTTTTTATGAGATTTGCTTTTTTTACACTTCACATATAAGTGATGTATTGAAGCCACATTTGAGTTTCGATTGTTCTTTATAAAATGACATTTCTGCATAATTGTTTTTAAAAAAGGAAAATTACATATAACTAGTGCAACTTTCCTCAAATGTTTTAATTTTATTTTTATGACCGAATCAATTCAGACTTGAATATCAGCATGTTGTGAACTACTATTTTAATTACCAACAA